>NC_143444.1:16991990-17297912 GCF_987193195.1 Phasianus colchicus | reverse complement strand
ACAGGTCCATCTCCGGCCCCGCAGCGCCCGCGGAACCCCTCACCTGGGGCTGAGACAGCGGCCGGGGGCTGCGTCCGAGGAAGGGAAGCCTCCCGTCCTGCTGCAGGGTGCCACGGACTGCACTGACCTCACACACACACAGAGGCAACCGTTGAGCAGAAAAAAAAAAATAAGACCCAGCCAAGAGCGACCAACAGACGCGGTGCCTCCAGCTGCGCCGACGTGCGTCCCACGCCCTCCCACCAGCGTGCAGAGCCGGCAGCACCACGGCAGCCGCCCCCAGGCTGTGCCAGGCCCTGGGAGCAGCACCCAACGGACGGGCAACGTCCCGCTACCCGCGGACGGCGGCTCGGCTGGGAACAGGTCCCAGTCCTGGGGGTCGGGCAGAGCGGGGATCCCGGCTGGCACCTGGGCGGGACAGCACGGTTCGGGGGCTCACAAATGCAGGCCGGGCAGCGCCGAGTCATGCAGTGTGTGATGGAGCTGGGGCCCGGCTCCTAACGGCGGTTGGCTGCCAGAGCGAAGTACCCGGGCAGGGGCCAAACTACCGCTCCTGAAATCTCCGAAATGAGCGGCCTGCCTGCAGGATGCATTTTTCTCAAACCGCTCTTTTAGGTTCTAGATATCCCGCTTAGGAGTAACAACCTTCCCTACACGGAGTGTCAGTTTGCTGAAGAGCTTGAGTTAATTGCCGAAGGCCCTGAATTTATTGCCGGGGATCAAAACGGTTGGGCTCAATGTACTGGGAGCTGGGAAGATGCGGGCCGTGAGAGGCAGAAAACAGGTGGCCGGTGTCACGTCCCCTCTGGCCCGAGGACACATTCGTTCACTCGCTCGCTCGCTGCCCACCCGGAGCCACGGGCTCAGCACCGGAGGGGCCGCGGTGACGCCGAGGGCTGCCCGCCCCATCGCGGCTCCCGGGGCTCTCGGCCGTCACCCCGTGCCGCTCCCGGCCGAATCGCGCTGTGCCCCCGGGAACCTCCCCGCTCGCCCGGGCGTGGTTCGCGATGGACGTCTACGATCCGTCCTAAGGGCGTCTCCTCTTCGGGCTGCTCCCAAACCCGGCGCCAGGCGGCCCGCTGCAATGCGCTCGGGTACGGGCACCGGGATCCAGGCTCGGGCTGGAGAACGGAGACAAAGACAAAATGATGGCAACAATTAGAGCTTAGTCGGGCGTGTGCGGCCGCGCAGCGCGGGTGCGAGGGACCCGGTTTCGGTACAGGGACGGCCGTTCTCCCCCGTTTACAGAAGTTAGTTCTGCGGTTGGTTCTCTTTAAGGAGCGTTCGGAGTGAATTGTTTCTTTTGTTTACGACCCAGCCGACGAGCCCCGGTAATCTCATGTTTTATCTCCCCACCATATGGAAAAGCCATTTATCGCGGCCAATCACGGAGAAGCGAAGAAAACCCCATTTTATGGAAAGGTATATATCACAAGTTTGTTCATCATTAAAGATATGATTACCGGTGAAAACCTTCCGAAAGTGGCACATTTATGAGTCCGGGAACAGATGGGGACATCCATTTTCCTTGCAAATACTTTTGAAATTGCTCTACTGGTAGCAGTATAAAAATGATATACAGACGCCAGCGCCGACGGAGCCGGGACAGGGGCTGCAGATTTACGCAGGAGCGCTCCGCACGCGCCCGCCAGCGCTGATGGATGCGCTGCGCACCGCGGGACGGGGCGGTGGGGGCAGCGCCGGGGCCGGGGTCTCCCGCGCCGGTAACAGCCCCGCAACGCGCTGCGTGACCCCGAGGGGGCGGAGGGAAGGGGGAAGGGGGAGGGAGGTGGGAGCAGCGCGCACAGAGGGAGCCGAGCTGAGGTCGGTTTGGGGCAATGGGCGCCGCCGCCTTTTCCACCCCGAGCCTCAGCAAAGCCGCTCGGCCCCGATTGTCATTATCATATTGATTAAGTTCATCAGAGAGCGATTTGGGCTTTAACGGCAGCGGATCGGGAAGGGGAGCGAAGGGCGATCTAAGGAAAGCGCAGCATTCCTGCCGCGGGGACGCTTCCCCGTTCCAGTTCATTGAGGGAGTTGATTAAGTTTAAATGAAGCAGACACCGGATAAAAGGGGGGGGATTGACCACTGGGCCGCGCCTGAAAGGGCCCCGAGCCCCGCAGAAAGGCGAGATCTGCTAAATGCTCTAATCTTCAATCACATCTTACATCAATACAGACAAAGTTTGGTAATGAGAGATTCAATGAAGCATGCGGGAGAGAGAATTAATCCTCTTGGTCTAAACTGGGTTCAACTTTGAAGCCCGCTCCGAAGGAAAGACAGTTATCTAAATGCTAAATAAGAAACTTATTGTACTTTTCATGGCATGCTAATCTTCGCTCTACTCCATCTCCGTTATTTGTATGCCCATAGATGGCAGTTGTCATGGTGATTATATCAAGCCACTTCGGTGCGGATGACTGCGAGCAACCGGGGCCTCCCCGCAGCCCGGTCCCGGCCCCGCAGCGCTGCCCGGGGAATTACGCAGCAGCCCCGTCCGCCCCGTAGCACAGTCCCGAGCCCTCCTCTCTCCTCTCCGCTGTTCCCCCTACGGTCTCCCAAACCCGAACGCTCTCTCCCCCTCCTTGTACCGGTGCCTATTTTTTTTTTTTTTTTTTGAGCTCGCCTTGATAAGCTTTTGATGTCACAAATCAAACACTCGCCGGGAGGCGGATAATGGGGAGTGTGATCTCCTCCGCTCGTACACGCACAGCGCTCCGCTCCGCCGTTGCCGCGCACGGGGCGATGGCCGCAGCCGTGGGTGCGGGATGGGCCCCCCGCAGAACCATCGACACAGCCGGCGGCACCGCGCCTTTATGCGTCCTACACCAACCGCCAAAGGGAGGGCGGATTAGGCTCCCCCCTGCTCCGCGGGCCCTTTAGGGGCCGGGAACTGCCCCTGTACCCCGTCAGCACTTATGAAAAGCTTAAAAAGTAATAAAGAGGAGGAGGGGTGGGGGGAGCCCTGGAGAAAGTAACGTGTATCACTCTTATTAAAGGAGCAGCACTCTGGGCTGTGAACTTGAATAACGGTTTGAACTTCAATTTGTTCATTAACAGGATTTGCCCCTGACTGCGAGTGTTATTACTTCTCCTAATAGCGAGGTGCAAATGCGATGCCCCAATGAAAGGGCCCGGCGAGAAGTTAAACGCGCTGCAGCCGCGAGGCCCCGCGCGAGCGCGGAGCGGCACCAACCCGGAGCGGCTCGGGGCGGTGCGCTGCTCCCCCCGCACCGACGGCACGTTGAGCTCCGGGGCACCGCACTGCAACGAACCCCACTCCGCTCCCGGCGGAAGGAGCGTGACCGTTCCGCCGTTCGGCGGTTGCCGCACCCCGGCTGTCACCTCTCCCTCTCCCGGAGTTGTCAGAGGCTTTTCCAGCCCCGCTTGTTATCCCTCCTCAGCGGGAAGGCGCAGCCGGGCCCCAATTAGCTACGCGGACATCTCGCCCGCGTCCCGAGCCGGGAAGTGACTGCTGTGTCACAAATCCGCGGGACTTTCAGTGTGCAGCGTGCGTTCTTCGCCTCCGTTCTCCAAGGGGAAAAGCTGCCTCCAAGGGGCAAAGCGGAGCGAGGGCGGCTTTGCGGCAACACGGCGCTGCGGGACAGAGCAGAAACGAACCCAGCGGGATGTGGGCGCTGCCCCGCAGCTCCGTGCTCAGCGAGGGCGGCCCCCACCTTACAGCCACCGCGCCCGGGGGGGGCCCGGTACAACGCTTGTAAATAAATACAGCTTATTTTTATAGCTCCAACCATTTACTTTTTGCTCTTTTTTTTCTTTTTTTTTTCTTTTTTTCTTTCTTTTTTTTTTTTTTCCCCACTCATCGTCATTAAATTCATTAGGAATAAGGAGAAAAGGGCACTATCAAATTGGTACCCAGAAGAAAGAAAAAATCGTATTACTTACAAAGTACATTAATTTCTTCAACTACACTTGTCCATCCCAGCGGGCCCAACAGCACTGTCACGGGGGGGCGGGGTGCTGCAAAAGCAGGAAGACTCAGTTCAGTGTAATTGTGACAAACGCGGCCCGGGCAGGAGGTGGGAGGGTGAGAGCCGGGAAGGAAACTGCACTTTCTGTGCTTTAACTCATCAGTACGATCACACCGACACGGACATTAAAAGGGAATCTCTAACCTCACCAGGCCCCAAGGCGGGGGGACCGCTCCCTCCTCTGCCCCCGGAACCCAAACGCAGCCGGGGCAGTGCAGGAGTCGCGGCGGGACATCCCAGCGCCACAGTCCCGGCGGCCTTCATGCCCCCCCACCCCAGGATCAGCATCCCCACAGCTCCGCACCGGCCACCTCCAGGCGTCTCTCGAAGCAGACCCGCAGCCGTCTCCCCAGGCAGGAAAACGTCCCTGCGAGGTCCGCTAAGCACAGCCGCGTGCGGGCTGTATTTGGCTAATTAACAGCAACGGTGTCCTTAGATGCCCGCGCCGCTGCCCTGGGCCCTCAGAGCCCTCGCCTGGCGCAGCGCTGCACGCACGCGGCGTCCCTCCGTGTTCCCGGCGGGGTGCGGGATCAGGGCAGGGACTGCCCCGTTCTGCGCGGCTCCTTCATCCTAGCCGCCGGAGATCACACTGCGAAGGGACTGCGCAGAGCACAGACGGACACCACCAGGGCGGACACCGACTGAACGTTTCGGCTTCGCCGAGAGGGCCCGCCTCACTGCAGCCCGGAGCTGGGTGCCCCCGCGCACCGCAGCCGGCCCAGAGCTGAGGGCAGCCTCCCGGAGGGTCACGGAACGGAGCCGGGGCTGCTCGGGAAGGGGCGGGTACCGGCCCAGAGTCTCGGGGGTGTCACCCGGCAGGCAGGAGCCCATCGGTGCCAGAGATGATAAGAAACGAAGAAAGGGGGGCTTCGCTCGGAGCCTGCAGCCACCTACCCCCCCACACACCCCTCCCACATTCGAAGCAGCGCGAACTGTGCTTTCAACGCGCGCTAGCAGATCAGTCTTCCGCATCTGCGACCGTGTAATTCACGCAGTTCGCCCCGCACACGGATGGGTCGCGACGCCTCTGCGCGTCCCTCCGGGCTGCCGCCCGCCCGGAGCCACCGCGTGCTCTGCGCTGCCTCTCGGGAGCGCCGCGCTCGGTCGGAGCACCTCCGCAAGTCCGTACCTACACGCGGCGGTGCGGCTGAAGCTGCTTCGTGACGCGGTCCGGAGTCACCGTGTCGGTACGCCAGATCAAACGGCCAGAGCCTTACAGCACAGACGCCCCGAGGCTCCAGCGAGAAGCATCCATGCGGATTTCAGCTGGAACATCTGTATTTCGATGGTAGTGAGATCACACACATTCTCAAACCACAAGGCTGTTTTTCCTTCAATAGATTAAAAACAACAGTAACGATTAAAAAGAAGCGTTTTCTCAGCATCTGCTTGAAGCGCTTCCCAGTGAAACGCCCGCGTTTCAACTTTCTGCCATCAGCGATTCAGGCTCACGCTGCCCCGCCGCACCGCCCGCTCCCGGCACCCCATCCCGGGCACCGCGGGGCCTCTACCGCCCGGGGGTTTCGTCCGCCCGGCCCGGAGCCACTTTACCTGCGGGCGGCGGCGGGACGCCACGGCGGGACCGGGCTCGGAAGCTCCTCTCGCTGTTCGCCCCGATTTCTCCCGAGTAAACGGCGAGGCGACAGCTGCGTTTCCCCGTTCGCCCTTCGCGTCCCGCGGCGCGGAGCACGGAGAGCGAAAAATCAAAAGAAATAAACATTTTAAAAAGTAGAAATTACAAATATCGTTAGCGGCTCGCGGGACGGCGGCCTCAGCACACTGCTCCGCGGGCAGGGCAGGGCAGCGCAGGGGCGCAGCGCGGTACTCCGGCGGCGG
This sequence comes from Phasianus colchicus, assembly GCF_987193195.1. NCBI lineage: Eukaryota > Metazoa > Chordata > Aves > Galliformes > Phasianidae > Phasianus > Phasianus colchicus. The sequence continues at coordinate 17,292,083 of NC_143444.1, read as the reverse complement.
CGCGGGAGCGGGGCGCGGAGCGCTGGGCTCGGGCGCTGCCGCCGCCGCGCGGTTGCGGCGCCCCCTGGCGGCCGAGGAGGGCGCAGCGCCGCCTCCGCCATGTCGGGGCCTCGGCTCTGCCGGACGAAGCCGTCCCGTCCCGTCCCGCCCGCGGAATCATCATCCGGAGCCCGATTGGAAATACTGATTATCTAATCACGCCACGCTGCGGAGCGTAACTTGTCTGCCCAATTAGCTAGGACAATTATTAAAATGCGGCGGCCTAATTACGTCTCAATTTAATGCTGGCAAACCCGCGCGCAGAGCGGTAATTAAAATCCTCTCCTTGGCTCTGCCTTTAGGGCAGGGGTTGATGAGGACCTGTCAGGGGCTGCGCCGAGCCGAGGCAGCCAGGCGTGTTGTGCAACATGACCCCGCATTGTTAAGTGTGTCAACACATTAACCTGAATTCCCTTCAGCCCCATAATCACGTTCGGTGGGAGGAAGAAAGGGGCTAAAACACGAAGCATTTTATTAAAAAAACATAAATTCTTTTTAATTAATGCTGTAAGAGATCTGACGCGTTCCGAGCCACGGAGCGCTGCGAGTCATGTCGGGCTGGTGCTCCTAATTACAGCGGGAAGGTTCGCTCAGCCCCGGTACAAACGCTTCCCTCGCCCCTCGCTTCCCGAAATGGGCTTTCTGTGGGGCGGTGTGTTTGCTAAAAGGCAGCAGTTGGCTCCCAGTGATAGAGCTGATTACCAGCTTTGTGTTTGATGATGGAACACAGCGAATATTGACTTGCAGAGAATCAAACAGAGGACTGGAGGCGTAAATAAAGCGGTCAGGATTTAACACTTGAAAGGAGCTAATAAAGTTGAAAATTAAAAATCATAATATTGGGATAATTTCTAAATATTTATTTTTGCAAGGCGCTTACGTTGGCTCAGAAGTCAGCATTAAACCACAGCCCGATGAGTAACCAAGGCCCACGGGCTCTGAGCACACCCACGGGTGGGGGCTGTGAGCCCACCATCCCCTGGCCTTGCCCCCCGCTGGCCAAGCCTGCCCTGTCCGGCATGGCAGCAGCCTCCCCTCAGCGCATCCCTTTGGGCCTAGAACACGGCAGACGAGCCCCTCTCCATGCATGTGCCCCACCTGGCGGTGCCCCTCCGAGCCCCCCGGCTGGCCGGCCGAGGTGCAGAGCTGCACGGCAGCTCGTTGTCGTGGCTGTCAGCACGCCTTCCTCCTGTCAGCAGCAATTGACTGGTCAGGTTCATCCCTGTACAGCGCCCGTAACAGCTCATTGACAGACCGGTGACCCAGCCGGACCCGATAATGGAAAACTATTGATTTCCCTGGGCTCGGCGGATCTACAGTAAGTGCCCGGTATAATGTCATCAACTGTCTTGGACTCCAATTGAGACGAAGTATCAAAGGCACGTTGCCTGTCCTGGCAATGGGCTTGCAAAAAAACCATCTCCAAGTAAACACTGAGGTGGCCTTTCCCAGATTCCCCCTAATAAGCAGCAACTGGTGCCTAATAAGGGACCCCCTAATGAGCACTTAGTGCCTGCATCAATGCCAAGAAACCACAACCCGGGAGTACTGGGGCCCCTGGCTGCCTGTTCCATCATAGAAGCCCATGTTCTGCATTGCTTTTGCCCCCTAGAACCATACGGGGAAGCAATGCCACCCTTCCCACACAGACCATCACATCTGGGGCCAATAAGCTCCATGCACTGCTGTGCTTTTACACAGCAGGAAGCTATTGGGACACACCTGGCCCAGGGCCTGTGGGCCTGCAGGCAGGGATGGACACCGGGGTGACACCAGCACGTACTGGGGACATTGCATCAGGCCCCACAGCTCTTCTTGGGGCTCAGAGCCTTCTGAGCTCAGCTCCTCCCAGAGCAGCGAGGCCTGCTCTCCGGGCGGGAGGAGGGAGCGGAGACAGCCCTGTCAGATGCCAGCACGCATTTAACTCAAGTTCCAACGCCGGTGGAGACTGAAACAGCTTTGTGATCCTGGCAAAAAACTCAAGTGACCTTGGGGAAGTATTTATTTTAATGGTGAACAACGGGTCAATTTTATCACAAAAACACCAGCTCTACCCTCAATGAATTTTCAGCACCTGTGACTGCCTGCTCTGTACTTCTCCCACACCCTCGTGCCGTGCTTTGTCCACCTCAGGCACACACGTGGCCCATGTCTCTGCACTGTACTGCATGCACATAGCAGGGGAAGTGCACTGCCCAAACATGACTGCAGCTGCGTTTGGTTCCCACATACATTCCTTTCCTGCACGCTTGGCACTGCGCAGCCTGGGCTCCCAGCACCATGAGCTCAGGGGGATGCTCAGAACCAGATTGCTCATCTGCAGAGCCTCAGGGGTTCTCAGCCCCCCTCCTGCCCACTCACTGGCCTCCAAATCCCGTGTCAAGCGGAGCGGAGCTAACACCTACACACTGCGCCCTTCCTCGGCACAAAGAACGCGCTCAGGCCCTTGGACAGCGAGCTCCTGAGGCAGGGATTATGCTCTATGGCATTACTGTTGTCATATTTTCCCCGCTGTAATGTTCCAAGCACATTTATGCCATCTATAAGATGAAATTAACAGACATATTGAAATCCACAGTGGCACAAAGAAGGGAATATTAGAATAACCATGTACATTTGCTCCCGCCAGCTGTGCTGGCTGCAGCGAGCTGCGCCCAGCCAGCAGTGAGCCATACCCATAAATCACAGCCCTGCACACCGCAGAGCCAGGCACTGCCCCAAGCCCCTTCCCAGCTTTGCTGCACAGCATCCAGCTCCTCACAGCCCACACCCGGCCCCAGCACTCTTCCTCACACACTGAGCCAGGCTGCTGCCTCATCCAGCCACAAAGGAAGCACGTGAACACAGTTTCCCTGCAAGCACTTGCCAATATGGGCCACTGGAAGGCTTGTACAAAAGCCCGGTGCTTCCTGGGTGGTTATTTACCACACTTCCAAAGGTATTTGCTATGCGATCAGCTGACCCAGGGTTCAGTAAAGGTATAAAAGGAACATAGATTTCCACTTTTTTTTTTTTTTTTTTTTTTTTAACCAAGCTGCTCCTGAATCAGTGTATAAACATACACTCTGTAGCACTCAGCAACTGTGTGTCCATGCATGCCCAGAACCTATTCCCAGTGACCACCTGGCAGCTCTGCCCACATAGGGCTCGGCCCAGGCAGGGCTCTGCCCAGAGAGACCCAGGCTGTCCTCTGACAAAGCCCAAAGAGTGGGTCTTAACATTTACAATTATGTTTGTGCAAATAATTGATTCTCCATAGAGCAACTGAATGAAACAAACAAACAAATATCAAAAAAAACACAAAAGCACATTCAGATCCACTGAATGAAATAGTAAAATAACACTTCCTGGTATTCTTTGCTAGAACAAAACCTCTGTACATTTTGCATTGAAGAAGGTGCTTTGTTTCAACCCAAACACTGCATTTGGGGCACCTGCAACAGGAAAAAAAAAAAAAAAAAAAAAATCAAAAGAAATAAACAAAAAAAACCCACCAAGGGAACAAGAGGTTGGATTCACCACAGCTGCTGTCATTCCCCTTTTGTCAGCTAACCCAGCAATTAGGGCACTGACCCGGGACATGGGAGATCCGCGCTCAGCCCCTCGCCGCCCGGAGGCACGCAGCCCCGCAGCTGCTGGCACAGAGCTGGGGTAGCTCCCCTCAGTCTCCCGGTGGCTCCGCTCCCCAGCAGGCACTCGGTGCCTGGGCACATGGCAGTGCTCACAGTGCATCCTCCTCCACACGCGGTCCAGGCGGTGCCGAACGTGCCCACCGATCCCCTAAGGCAGAAATGGAGCCCTCCTTGCTGGGCATGTATCACAATGCAGGGTTTTTTCCTCAGTAAACGAGCAATGGAGGTAAATCAGTCCATTGGCTCAAATAATTGCTGTATTTCTCTAAACCTAAATCTCTTCCTGCCTTCCTGACCACACTTTACTACAATCTCAGTTATTCCCCTGGTCTGCTTTTGCCTATCGTATATTTTTGGTGATGTTAGGAGACACGGATGCTAAGAGGAGTTCTTTAATGTGCAGTTACTCCTTTCTTGTTACCTTCTGGGTCCCTTCTAAGCACAAGCAGCTCAGGAGCAGCGGGCTCCAGCCCAGCACTGAGCTGCCCAGCAGTGAGCAGAGAGCCAACCGCCCAGCCAGAGCTCTGCAGGAAGGTCCCTGCACAGCAGCTCTCACACACTGCTTTCATGTCAGAAATGAAACAGATTTTTTTTTTTTTTTTTTTTTTTGGAAAATTTGACATTTCAATAGTACCGTTTTTGTTTTTTTGTTTATTTCTAAGTTATCTTCATCATTTTAATCACTAATATTTAAAATTATTTCCTACTATGCACTTCTATAAAAAAAGAACGTCCTATTTTATCCAATTACTGCATTTTTTCCCTAGAAGGTAAGTGCACTGTCTGGCACCGCTTATGGGCAAACTCTGATGGCTGAGCAGAGCTCTATCATCTCTCAGCATCTGATCACTCTTTCTTGCAGACCCTCGGGGGGCTCCCTGAGCAAAGCCATTGCTGTGAAGAGTCCTCGCCCGCCCGAGCGCGAGGAGCACTGCTCTGTGAGGAGCATTAAACCCTGTGCTTCCATTGCTCTGCAAGGGCCTCTGGCGCAGCGTATTTACAGAATAACAAAGCAGGGCTTCGGGCCTTTTATTCTCATATGCCAGTAACATCATTCTCCTACCATGCTCCCATGCTCTGCACACTGTGTAATTTAGGGCATCTTCCTCCTGACAGCTAATAGTCTCAAATGCTGTAAATGCAGTAAATCTTCTGAACCTGTCCTCACACAGGAGTTAAACCATGACGCAGGACCTGCTGACGACAATCCCATGACAGCTACCATGTCTCTCCAGAACTGCCAACCAGTCTGCCGCGCTGCCTGTGCTGCTGCTTTGCCACTGCTCGGTGCTGAGTCCCACTCTGGTTATTCTTATTATTTGCATTATCAGAAGGGACTTCAAATGAGCAGCCCAGTATCCAAAGCCACTTAAAAACCTCAGTCACTGGAGTTAGAGTTGAAACCGCAGCTGAAGGGAAGCATAAGATGTTAGTGCTTCCATGGGTCAGTGAAAATCCCTCTTAAGAACTCCCCTAATTCTAACCCCACATGGGGCACTCTTAATTCAGCCTTCCTCAGAGCACCAGGTGCTCTAATGACATCTCATCCTGGTCTCTTATAATGTGAATTAGGTGAACAAATGCTACCTCAGTAGCAGGGACAAGCCTTTTGTTGTTTTGCTCATATTTGTGATGATTTCATTGCGAGCTCCAGAACCCCCTCTAGCAGGCCACTCTGATGTTCTCACATCACCCAAGAGTCTCACTGAGGGACTCCTAGGATGCGTTCGCTGGTATCTGTTTAGGAAAAGGCCCAGGCACAGAAGGCTGTGAGCACTCTGCTCCATAAATTCCTCTGTAAGGCATCTTGCAGAGCACAGCAGATGACTTACTGATCAGTTCTTGCTCTTTCTTTTCTCTTAAGTTGTTGCTTTGTGCCCTGCGGACAGAGGCTGTGTCTGCACTGCCCGGTCTGACATGGCTCCATCTGGAGGAAACCACTGGGTGCAGCACATGGCTGACTGCCTGCACCACCTTTCTGGCTTTCATTTCCCAGTCTATAGCATACATTGCCATTCATTTATTTTGTGAGAAACAACAAGTTACTCAGGTCACCTCTCGTTTACCCAAGCTGCAGATGCACTGCTCAGCCTTCCCCAGGTGCAGTTAATTGCTCGTACTATTTGTTTACACAACATACAGTCCTGAAGCACCAACATACCTTTCCAGAAGATGCCAGGTGTCAGCTGTGCCTGTTCATCAAAAGCACTGCACTTCACCTTTCTTATTCTCCAGCAGCAGTAACTCCCCAGCAGCTCAGTCCAAGGGAGGGGCAAGTCACTACCCCTGTGGCAGCCATTTCTGAGCAGTGTTTGTGGCAGCAGGCATGGTCTCCTCTTGCCAGTCACTCCCCAGCACTGACCAGATCAGAGGTTGTGGGGACTCCGATGAGACCTTAAAGGGAAGGAGCAGGGCACAGCTCTGCCCTGTTCCAGCACTGCAGCCTCTGCTCCTTGGCCCCAGCTTTGCTGCTCTGCTTCCTAGCTCCAGAACCAGCTCTACTTCAAATGTATGGGAATTTCAATCATAGAATCACCTGAGTTGGAAGTGACCCTTAAAGTCCATTTGGTCCAACTCCCCTGCACTGAACAGGGACACCTGCAGCTTGATCAGGTGCTCAGAACCCCATCCAGCCTGACCTTGAGTGTCTCCAGGATGGTGCACCCACCACATGTTGGAGCAACCTGTGCCAGTGCCTCAGCATTCTGAAACCAGGGCAGCATTTGTACACCTCAGGCTGAGACAGGGAAACTCAGCATGCTCGGGTACTGACAGTGTCTGACATCTGGGAGATAACTAGATAAGCAAATACTATAATAACTACTTATTGTTCAACACAAATACAACAGGGGCAATGGAAAACCAAGGCTTTCCCCTTTTCTCCCCACCCTCCACTAAATTATGCACCAGCTATGTCATCATGCAGGTTACAGGAGCCTCAGATTGCTGCTTGCCTGCAGCTAACGTTGTGTGCACACAGGGTGCTGCTGCTCGTATATTGCTGAAATGCTTGCACACATACAACTGAAATCACAGCTTAATTTCCTAAGAAATTCTTATCTGCCATACTCATCATTTATCAGTCAAACAAAGATCTCCAATATCTTTGCCAGCCTCTAGCACATATCCGTTTCCTTTTGCTCACAGAAGCCAACCAGTTGCTCATTCACAAAAATCATTCAATCAAATGCTCCATATTCTCAATATTGTCTTTGGAAAGTCTGCCAGGAGTTAAAAACCAAAAAGGCAACAGCTCACCTGTATGCAGGCAAAACAGAAACATGGTGCCAAGCGTGCAATACCAAACATTAGAGACCTCCAGGGCCTTCAGCAGGTCCGAACTTCACAAGTTTGGGTTTCTGCTGTGCATAATATCACTTCCAAAGTCACTTTAAAATGTCCAATCTCCCCTTGGCTCCATCTACACCTCCCTGTGGAATGCATCAGAAAGTGGACCATTAGACACACCTGAGAATGCTGAGCAGCACTGTGTGTGTGTTCACACCAATGTACGGCTTGCTCCAAAAAGCTTCAACAGCGGTGGCCTGTGGTAAAGTCCTGAAAATAAGAGACAAAGAAAGGGAAAAGAAAACATGGACATAAACAAAAATCTAGGAAAGCAAATTAGGAATGAAGGTAACACAAAGGGTCTGGTGGGTGACCTCAGGGAACTACAGGTGTGATTCACAGCTGCTCCAACTTAAGAGTACATCAGATCATCAGATGTTTAAGTGCACAGAGATTGGGAGCACCCAACAGACTTGAAGTGGCAGACTATTGATATGGAGGAACAGGAATGAGGAAAATCATGCGTTTCATGGTGTGGGTCTCTGACATGAAAGGGATTATCATCATTACTTAATATATAAGCCCCACCTCTTCAGAGTTGGACATGAGCAGCCCTTTCAGAGAGGCAGGCCAGCCGGTGGTAGGACAGCCAGCAGTGCTTACCTGGACTTCACACAACAAGAACTAGGGAGGGTATCCAAAGGTGACATCTCCCGTTATTTGTACGAGAGATTCAGCTTTATGTCTGGCACCCAGCTCTGATCCCTTCCACCATCAACCCTTGCTCTGGTATCCAAGACTGATACACAAACACCAGCTCCTGCCTCAGCTGTCAGCATTTCAGGCTACAGCCAGCAGACAACCTCCTTGCCTCACTACTCAGCCGTTCAGGGAAGCAGACCCAGGTTAGGGTGCCTTAGTGGAAGCATGCTGTGCATGCTCACCTCAGGGCAAGGGGAAGAACACCAAGAAGCCTGCAGTATTAGAAAGGAACATTTTATTGCAAGAGATTACAGACCTGGCGCTCTGGCCAAAACGTTTCCATTACATTGAAATTGCTACCCACGTATCAGGCAACAGCACCTACAAAGCACGCAGATTGAAATACCTGAACCACGATGCAGTCGACCTTTTTAATAAGTACTGTTCTAAATAGATGCCTTTTTTTTTCTTCCTTTTTTTTTTTTTTTTTTAAATGGACTCAGGACTGTGTGGAGTGGTTTTTGGAATAGGAAACTAGTGGTTAAGTATCCAGGCCACTAATTACTGGTAAAAAATTGGAAAAGCCTGTCAACTGTAGTACTTAAGTGAGGAGGCTCCTTTCACAGCCTTTACAATTTATTAAAAAATAAGTACTTGTTATTTACTGTTATTTTTTTCCACATACTTGCAGCCATTTTTTTCCCTGTAGATTTTCCAAATCAGGTCAAAGATTGAATTAATGAACAGCCCCTTTAAAGTATTACTGACTTGTAGGATATCATAGGATGAGCTCAGAGAAAGCATTTGTTTCACAGCAGCTCTGTAGGAACAACCCTGTAAAGCTGGCCTTCCCAAGCCTCACATTGCATTCACATCTCTGAGCTCCAGTTCACAATTCATGTTCTTTCTGTGAAGCACTTACCTCAGACCTTGATTTTCCTGAGCATGGCTGAAAAAGGAGGAGTTCAAACATAAAATGTCTGGCTCGGGACAAAAATGCCAATTGTTAAAATCCCTCTCTTTGGCACCTTTCATGCTCCCTCTTCCCTTCCCCAGTAGCTACTGTCTCATATACGCTTTTCCTCACACCAAGAAGCCTCAGTCCAGCCCTGACACCACTGCCAGGACAAGCTGACCCTGAGCCAGCAGAAGTTCCACCAGCACGGAGGGCTGGACTGCCTTGGCTCATGGGTGCCAACCACCTAATAGCACAAGCCGCACAATCCATGCGAAGCAGCATATGGCCAAAATGAGTTAAGTGCCCAGGGATGTTTTCCACACATACAGCCTGACCACACTACCACTTGGCAGTGGTTACCATACCCACTTCAAAAGCACATTTCCAAAGTCTTGTAGAAACCTCTTCCAAGGAATGCAAATAGAGCTTATTCCATTATTATTTTTAAGGATGACTTGGAAATAGCACTGGGACTGAATACACAGGCAATCATCTTACAAAGCGTGGAGCTGGACCTCTGGTTTCCTGACTTGTGTATTCTGACACTTTTCATAATTTTCCAAAAGCTGCCACTTAAAGGAGCTTTACCAGAAGGTAGGGTAGGTGCTGGAAGAAGAGTGCAACTCCTGATTCATGGAAGACTGCGATGAGGAACCAAAGCCAACCGACCACTATTACCAAGTATTACTAAACAGCTGCAGTCTTTAGCCTGAAGCAATACAGCCAAGGTGAGCCAAGTCACACTTGTGCTTATACGTGCAATTCTAGAGTCCTGCCCTTCAGCAGAGTGCACCCAAGACACTGAGACTCCCTCACCGATGCCAAGGTCTAAGTGTGCCACACAGATCTCAAAACATGAGATCTGTATAAAAAAGTGACTGATTTAATGAACTCTACCCATTCTATCAGAACCTCTGTTAACTATGGAAAGTTGAGCTTCTATCTCCCAGTAGGTATTGACAAAAGATGTTTACTTCCAAGCAACAGAAACCAAACAGCCCCGTCTGAGACCTATAAGCTAAAGAAAGCTTGTGCACTTTTTGATCATTCAGTCCACATCAGCTTTATGTGCAATGAATTCACTAGTCAGAGAACTTCCAGGTTATATTTCAAAACTATATTCTAGCAAGGATCTGATGCAAGCAGGGCAGGAACATTGACAAAAACCGCACAGCTAAGCACTCAGGCAGCTCCAACACACACCCAAAGCCTGCCAATGAAAGCAGCTGCTCCTAACCAGAGAACGTCATTTTGGAAACCAGCCAGGACTAGAGCTTTCTGAACTTCAGACATAGCCTTATATTTTTGGTGTTCACTACTGCGTCCGAAGGAATTAAATAAATTTAACTAGATTTACTATTACAAATCTAGACAAGGCTTTTTTTTCTTCTTTTTTTTCAAATGCTAAATTCTGCACAGTATGGCTTTCCCTTATAAGCATTCTAGATAAATATAATTTGCACTTAATTGGATTTTTCATGTTAAACAGCAACAGAATCTGGTGCTCTGAAGCACCCTTTTTGGTGACATGAGTAAACAACCACTCAATTAAAGCATTACAAACATTCAAGATGATCTGATCATTTCCCTCCGTTCCAACATGTTGCTGTAAATATTTCATTTTCACATCATACAAAAAAATCCCACAATTATATACAAATTCAGAATTTTTTAGTCAGTCTGTATACACATAATATGTCTGCAATACACTTTAACACTCTGTTTATCTTTCCTAAAATCTCTGAAGTAATTTTTATTTCTGGCTTTTAGATGGACTGATGGGTGTTTTCCAGGTTAAAAAACAAAACAAAACAGTAGGAATACATTTGGACAGTGAAGTTTATGTTACCACTAGGAACTTGAACAGTCAAACACCTGGCAGCATTAACCGAATGATAACCTTGCCAGACATAGGATGGCCTTGTCTCAGGACTCCATCCAAGCAGTTGTGGAACTGCTTGTTCCTGGTTCATCTTTGTTATGAGAACGTTAACAAACCTTGTGTGTTAACTGCACACAGAGGCAGATCAACATCATTCACATTTTCCACCAACCAAATGTAACGTGTCTGAACAAGACATTTTATTGCAACTAAACTTATTTTTACTTAAGATAATGAGAATATTTTAATTTCAAGCAAGACAAATCTATTTCACAAACTTAATTCACATAATGTAAATAAATGCTTCACATTATAGACATTTAGATTTTCTTTAAACCTTTTTTATTTAGAGATTTTTCTGGTAAGGAGATATACCATAGGAAAGCAATTTCACTGGCAGTGAGGTATGTATATACTCTACCAAAATACTCCTCTTGCTTTAACTGCTTTTAACTTTATTTACATATAAGGAAAATATCAATGCATATCCTTGGCTTAACTACAGTATTTGTTACCCTATATGAGTAAAATGAAATGTTATTTGCATACAAAATTGATTTGTAGAGGAATCTGACTTATGATTTAAACAAAAATCATGTTTCAAAGACAGTTTGAATGAACAAACACAATTCAGCATGACCAAGACACCTGCACCATATTTCCATCCTCACAGCACATTTATTTCAGTAATTCTGTAAGTAGGTCCTTAGCATGAGCATAGTGTTACAGTTTTCATACATATAATCACATCCAAAACAAGCTCTAAAATTTAAGTTGTAAACATTCTCTTCATATGTAGAAACATTTCAACCTGTGTTCAAATTTTCTAAAATGATCAACCTTTTAAACAGAATTATAAATGAAAAGTCTACTCTAACCGTGTAGTGAGCGATGCTTATTAGTACATTTCTACAGTGTTAAATAAAATAGTAGAGAGGCAAACTTCTGTAAGCAAGTCAGACTTTAAGTAAATCATCATAAAGAACAAACTTGTTAACAAAAAGATGCTTTGTAATAAAGAAAGTTGGATTGAATCTACTATGATACAAAAACATAAGGGTAAATACCATCTTTGTTGACAAGTAGGAGGTAGCATGGATGCACCACTTTATTGTCAGTGAGAAATGCAACTGAAGTAAAGAATATTTCCTTACCACAAATTTCCAGTATTATGTACATATTTATCTTAGAAATTTGTTTAGACAAGTTTCCCTCCACTTTTTAGTACAAAAAGCCTCATGTGATTTAAAAAAAACACTTACACACCTAGATAGAAGAGTACTAATTGCCCTATTTGAATGAAACAGTCTTTGAACTATGAAGTAACATGGTATTTAATGCCCTAAAGTTGAGTAAATTGTATTAGCAGTTCTTGATATTATACAAAACACTACATACATACAAACAAAATATAATATCTTATTTTACTATGTAATTTTTTTTTAAATTATTTTTTAGTTTTTTTGGAATAAACAGAGCCTCGATTTGGGTAACACTGCAGAGAACGTGGTTTCTTTGTTTTATTAAAATCTGTCTTTTAAGTACCCATGTGCAACGATTTAAAAATGGCTGCCATACATGTAATGGTCTTGTATTGATAGTGAACACAGTAACTGACAAAAACATAATAAACCTTAAAAACACATCTTCCACCCTATATAAAATATAAAGACTACTTACTGTAACTGTTAAGTATTCAATTTATTTTGATGTTATTGTCATCCACTTCCTCTATTTTTGCCTTTAGGATTTATAAACATAATTTAGTGTAACAATTTATTTAAAAAAATGACAAAGGATTTCAAATTTACATCCAATTCAAATTGAAAATGTTTTCTTGTTCTATGATGCTGCTTCTGCCATCAGTAAAGAAAATGAAGTTTCAGTAATCGAAGCAGGTTTTTTAAGTAGCGATGTGACTTCAACCATGCCAGCTCCAGTCCGTGGAAGATTTGCGTTGACAATGTGTCGCTGCAAGTGCTTTATCCAGTCTTCTTGAACAGACAAAGGTCCTCGAAAGACCAGACCACAAAACCTATGCAAATATTAAAATTGTTCCATCAAGATATATCTATCACTGCTCAAAAATTATGCAAACAAAGCCCTAATTTTCTTGAAGTCTGCCTCTCTATATGTTTAGCTGAAAACCTTAGTAACTAAGTTCATCTGTAGTAACCATAAACACAATTCTCTGCAGTTCATACAAGGTATGCTCCTATGTTTGTAATACTAGGAGTAACAATCTGATCCTCTTAGGTTTCTTTGGAAGAACAGAGTATTACTCAAACATGGCCAATAAGATTTCAGCTAGAGAAATGGGAACTGGCAATTTGACAACTAGGTATGACTGATTCAAATTATCTTGTCCGAATTAATGAAAACAATCAACTGCTTTCCCCCTAGTCTTATCCAGCGTCATCACAAACATTACAGAATATAATCTTAAATATTCCTACAACTAAAGTAAGCAAGCTCTTAAGAACACAGTCTTTCAATTAAAATAACCCTATGTACCTGCATCTGAGTATGTAAACTTCATCAGCACTATGAGGTAATGGCAGCATTTTTTTCTTGCTTCCAGATCTTGACCTTGACTTCTTTTGCTTACAGTCCAAAGCTAAGAAGAGAGAAATTTCCATATGTAAAAAGCGATATTTCAGACAGTGTCAAACCAGAGATATTCAGTGAGTATTCCCTACAGAAGTGGTGAAAAGATATCTACCTCCTTGTTATTGTATGTTTAGTTATAGCTACATTCCAAAACAATTGTAACATGCTCTAAGAAATGTGCTGGTGAAACATCTAACGCCTTCCTCCCCACCACCACCTCTTTCTTTAAGCACAGCACTTGCAGTTTGAAAGACTAGATAATTGACATTTAGCATTAAACTGTAGTTTTAGTACCAGCAGGCACCTGCTAACTTCTGGAATTATACAAAAACAAAGCACCATTGGAAATATCCTTTCATTCAAAAAAACACTGTCAAAATGTGAAAATTGTTTTGTAATTCAAGTGACGCTGTAAGACCACTCATGTTCAAGCAGGTTGCATCTTCACAAAGTTGTAGCTTTCAGCTAACACAATGAAGAATTTCTAGTTTGAATGCAACACAGGTCATTTATTTTCAAAGAAGCAAAAACTTTTTCCTTTTATACACTATGGATGAACTTCGAATGGAACTTCCTCCTCACTCCTGTCTGAACCGTAATGCATCTTGCAAAACTTATGTATTGATCCTCTACAGTAGAAGATGGTACTAGAACAACCAACAGGGATGGCAAGGCCATCTTTTTAAGTTCAGTCTGTTTGAAACCATTTATGAAAGTAATGTGTGTTATCTGAAAATACATAGCAAACAGGTTCAATTTGCATTAAAAAGTTTACACCTTCCATAAACAGATGCCACGGGAACCTACAACAAAACCTGGAGATTCTAGAATGTAGCCAAAGTTGGAGGATGAGGGCATTAAACTGAGTTAATATTGGTATGATGAAAACAGCTGATAAGGCTCAAGAAAGACAAACAGTTTGGGACTGATAAGTGTTATCTAGCTATACTATATTGCAAAAACAAGATACTCACACTAAAACTACAGAGAAATATGAAGGACAGTAATGAGTGATACTGATACTAAAAAGGCATATGCTATGCTACTGAGACATCTTAACAGTGAAATTCAAAAGCTGTTAAACTTGCCTAAGTTCTGACTCGTGTAACAGAAAACAGAAAAGCTTAGTATCCTGAAGCATAAGACGTCATCTGTGGAGGCAAAACATGCTGATTTAAAGAACATACAAACAGCCTCAATTGCATCCGTCATTATTCTTATGTCTTCCAAAAGAGCACCTCTCAAACATGGCTTTTACCTTGCAGCTAAACCTTAAACTTGTAGACACACCGAGCACTTCCCATTTCCATCCCCAGACTGTAGATTCTCACAGTACCTCGAAAAAAAAATGAACGATTTTTGGAGGTCTGAAGGAACCAGAGAATGAATCAGACTGCAGACAAATGGAAAAGGAGGAGACACCAACCTAAAGAAAATTCTTTCAGATTCTGGGTGAAGCCATCATTACGAAGATGAGCCTCAACAGTGTTTTTTTTTTTTTTTTCTGACAGTACCAAGAAAAGTAGACTCAATATAAAGCCAGTGAGAAAGAAATGGCCAAGACAACTTCTGAAAAAGTGAACAGATAAGGGGTCCTTACTGTTTTATGTTCTCATCAAAAAGATATCCTTTAGATAATTAGGAAGTCAAATCACTATCTTTAATGCTTTAGGAACTATCAAGTAGTATAAATATGTCACATACTGCAACACCAGTAACAACAGCACCAGTAAGCAGACAAAATACTGAAACCTAGAGGCTGATTCTCTCAAGAGAATTACTTGCATGAGGGAAGACTTATCTGAAGCAGCTGTTACAGCAAAAGCTTTGCCACTGCTGATTTTGCAAAATGTCATGTGAAGGAAACAATTGTAAGTCGCCATTTTCTTTGAATGCAAAGGCAACCAGGAGTTGCACCCGATGTCAGTTAGCTGATGTCAGTTGATACAAACGAGCAAAAAAACCAGTAGACAGGAGGCTCCACCTAGAAAAGCCCACAGGCATTTGAAACAAGAACTAGCTTGTTTCCTTCAGATTGGCAAACTTAAGAAACTCATTCTCATCAAGAAATTTGATTCTACTCACACACATCCCAAGTATTTCAGAGTCTTCACCTTCTTATTTGGTTTTCTGTAACAGAGCTCCCAAATAGTTTTAAACATTTGTATATTCTTCTGGAAAAAAAACCCTCTGAACTACTATGAAATCAAATGGACAGCAACACGGGTAAACAGGCAATCATAGTACACCAGGAGAAGTAGTTACTACTTCCATGAAAGGTATACTTTCTCAAGAACGACTAAAAAAAACCCCACAAAAAACACAGCAAAACAGACATATGGACATCTCTGCACTATTTACAACAGACATTCTAGACAGAAAATACAAAACGAAGAGCAGAAAATATAATGAAGCTTCAAGAAAAACAATAATCAGATCACTCAATGCATTCTTAGAATAATTTAGCTAGGATTGGACATAGAACACATGCCCAGCAAGAAGCTGCTGTTAAAAAACACAAAAAATACTAAGGATATTAAATCTGTGTTCTGCAAGGGTTATTTTTGTTATCTCTGTCTTATGACCAAGTGAATATATTTCTTTACATTTTAGAGGGTGCAAAGCAACACAAGTATATTTTGAAGTTATCTCACTGAAGTAATGAAGCAAAAATGGTGAAAAAGAGTAAGATCTGGGTAAACTTCATTGAAAACTGTAATTCCAACACCAGTTATCAAGAACACACACCAGTAACTGTCACATTAATTCCATTTTTGTCTATCTAAAGAGTAACGACTTTAAGTGAAGTTACATGTCACATCTGCTTACACACTGCTGGTATGATGCCCACAAGCCTTTGCAAGCATCAAATAAGACATACTATTGTTTCGTCTGTAACAAAGCATGTTCTGAACAAAACTCTTTGGATACCTTTACTGTAAAACAAAGGATGATCTCAGCAGAAAGCGTTTTTAGCACTCTCAGGAAGATACCAAAGATAATGCAGTCCTTGCAATGGAAAATCAGACTGTACTTGCAGCAAATTGCCAAAGGGATGGAGGAGCTACATGTAATTATGCCTACTTAGTGGCAAAGACAGCTCTTGAAACTATTAACCTTTGTTATTATGGGCCTTTCTCCATAAAGGACCAGTTCTCTTTGAAAGAAGCCTCCTTCCTTCAAGTTTGGCCACCTGCTGCTTCCAAAAGCCTTTTGCGAACAAAGTTGTTCACCACTTCATCAAAACTATGACACAGCATGACAGAGAGAAAACTCATGTAAAACTAAGGAAGATAACCAGACATTGGAGTGAACTTCTTGAGGCGCTCAAGTCCAATTTGATCACAATGTTTAGAAAAATACATGCTATATCAAAAGGCTGCGTATAAAAAACTACTGCACCTGTGATAGTTTATCAAGAAAGACTGACAAGCAGATGGTGATAGGAGGTTACAATCAGCACATCTAGGACAATATGTATTACAAACGTCACAACTGGAGATCCTTAATTCCATGATCTTTGGTCTGAGTCTCAAAATTAAAACACACCTATGCTAAACTGTGTGCTCCATCTCTTAATATCCTCCAGAGTGGAACACCTTTCTTTTCAGTAGACCGAAGCCCAGTCTTTATTAAGACTTCATGACTTTTGTCATAAAATATGACACAAGTTGAATAACTGCATACATAAGTGACTCTAATTAACCATTTAAAAACACTGCCAAGTTAGAAAAACATCCTTCTTGTGTATTTATTCACTAATTAGTCAAATTCAATTTTTTTTTTTTTTTTTTTTTTTTTTACCTCGTCTCATCATTATTGCAAACTACAATGCAAAAGAAATCCAGATTTTTTTTTTACATATATATATATACACAATACTCCAGTAATTTAGTTCTCTGAAGGATTTTATGCAATGCTAAATTCAGCCCACTGCACTGGCTGATCAGCATCAAATAAAGACATGCAAATCCAGCAGATCTCTGATCCCTGCTGTGGTTGCACACGCTTATACAGCAAGCTCCCTGAAGCTACAACTGCAATATTAGAGACTATTTGGAAAGGTGGTGACTTCAGCCATACTGGCTCCAAGACAAAGTCCTTACTTGTATATTATTGCTCTCTCCCAAACTTCTGGGAGAGTATACTCCATCTACAGAAGCAGAGAGCAAAGAAGAAAGTGATGACTCCCAGAAAACGCCAGCTGTTAAGAAGAGATTAAGTAGGTGGACAGAGTAAGAAAAAGAGAAGATGTAAAAAGCCAAGGTGTAAGACAGAACTAGGAGATTTTAGGTAAAAAGAGAAGCCTGGTAAAAAGAAAAGAAAGGGAGATGGATATACAACTGTACCAAGAAGGGCAGGATGCATTTAGAAGATTTTGCACAGGTCTGTTTGATAAGAGTCATTTTTATACATGCTCTTGAGAAGACCATCATGCAAACACTAATACAAAAGCCAGTAACTATAAAAATGAACTCAGTGAAGCGTTTGCTATGCATTGGTTAAGCACAAATTAAGCTTAATAACAAACACTAATTTTGAATAGCCAACAGCCTAGAAAGTTCCACTTCTGAATGTTTTTCTCCTGAGTCCATTCTCAAAATTCATGCAACTATGTCAGTTATAACTAAAAATGTCAAGTTGCATTTAAAAAATTGGAACTGGTAACATGATTGACTAAATGAAAAAAATGCTGATTCTGAAAAAACATGGGCAACTGGTAGAAAAGCAATATGATAACCATCTATTGAAAACACGAAGACGAACTGAAAAATTGAGTAGACTAGTGCATATACTAATGTAGCCCTGGGACAGCTCTCACTTAGCTGACTTGTACTTGTTTTACTAAACAGTAACACCTAGATAGCTCCCCTAACAACTGCCAAATCATAAAAGAACTAGAGCTTTCATGTTTGCACACACTTATTAATGACAGCAAGAAACTAAGATAAATATGGTGACTCTGCCCATGGCAGGGGAGTTGAAATCAGATGATCTCTGAGGTCCTCTTCAACCCAGGCCATTCTGTGATTCTGTGATATGCAACTAAGATTTCTTTATGGTAGTTCTGTATGCTTTAGAAGGTGTATGAAATCACCTCATGAAAATTAAAGAAGAAACCTGTATAAATATATTATCATTGTCTCCGTAAGAGTTCCAAGCTGAAGCCAAGCAGAAGATGTCTACAAATGGCTCTCAGCCACAACTATTTTTCAAAAGATAAGCGGAAATCTGCCCAAGCACAACATTCAGCAAAGTTTTAAATCACTATGTCTAGTGAGATCTTGTAAAGCTGTCATCCTCCTAGCAAAACTTCCAGTGTACTGTGCAGTATCAGGAAAAAAAAAAAAAAAAAAAAACAGTTTAAAATTGTATTATCTGGTCTACTAGGTTTACACTGAGCTTGCTCAAATGAAAAGTCAACAAGTAAGCTGTCAAATTTATAACTTTTGTAACTGTGCAAAGTTTTTAATGGTAACTACTAAATGAGCACATGTGCATTGGTTGCATAATATTATAGCTATAACTTAAGTCTCCCTTAAGTCACCATTTTCAGTGAAATGCCCTTATCTGCATGGCATAGACTATTAATTTAGATCAGTTCTATCTTCTGAGATTAGAAGCAAGTTTTTGGTTTTTTTTGTTAAACTTTCTTTCTAACTTCATTTTAAACAAACTTCTAGTTCCAATGATACAAGACCCAGGAGGTGTAAGTACTTAAAAAGAAGGCATCAACTGCTCAGATGAGCATGCTATCATCAGCTTGCAAACTGTTCCTTAAAAAAAAAACAACCACCACCACCAATAACAAAAAACCCAACAACCACAACACAACACAACAAAAAACTTCCAAAGCTGCATCCACATTTCCTATTTAGCTGAGGGGAAAGAAGCTTCTCTAGGCTCTGTGTACTATTTTCTTTGCCTCAGTGTCTCCTTCAGTTAATAACTGATAGGTTTTAAAGTGCAATTTAAATACAGTTATATTTAGCAATAGGTATAGAAGCAAAATAACTCACCACAGGGCTAGTACCTGACAGGAACCGTTCGGATGTGGTGCTCAGGAATGTGATTTAGTGGAGGGTGGTTAGTTAGGGTAGTATGGTTAGGTCGTCATTGGACTCTATGATCTTTCAGGTCTTTTTCAACCTAAGCAACTCTATGATTCTATGACAGCAGTGGTATAAGAAGTCTATTACCACCATCTTTCTACGGCGTAAAATGAAAACTTTCAGAATCACTAAAATCACATTCTCATACACAATGGATATTAGTGCAACTGTTTTCACTCTGAATCTACTTTATTATATCATTATGTATAACAAGACCTGGCATCCACAGGCTCAGTGTGTAAAATACATTTAAATGTTATTCAGCCTGTCACAGAGAAAGCCAGAAACTATTTGTTGTTATATATATAGCATAACAAATCACATCTACAGATAAAAAACGGAATTATATACTTTTTCAGCATTATGTAAATGCCTGTGCTTGTCAATACAGGAAACTGATTGCTGTACTTCTGAATTACTTCACAGTTTTAAATTTGTCTCTAAGTTCTCCTCACTATATTCCACGTTTGCTCCCCAACTTGCCACTGACCGTACAAAATCCCACTAATCTGAGCAATACTCCAAGTAAACTGAGGAATCTGCCTACAGCCAAGAAAACTGCATGTCTCTGGAAATGAGTCAAAATACAGAATACTAGAAGATTTTCAATAAACGTGTGTTTCAATAAAAAAAAGCATTAATAGCAGTGCCAAGTGCTGTACCACACTCACTCTATTGTCAATCACTCCATGATTGGTTTGTAAACCAAACAAAAAATGAAAACAGCTACATGTACTATGTTGGTAGAAATATACAAGCTGGAAAATTACTTGGTTCTTCCGTTTTTTAGCCACAGTATTCTTAGTACTTATATGTAATGTAATTATTTCTTAATGTTTTTAATTGTTGAGGTACTTATAAAGACTTTATTGGATGGTCAACTAGTTGGTTTGGAAATTGTGATATCGTGGGAGAATGAATTTTGAGTGAACATCTCTTAGTTTTGCTTACACATACCTTAAGTGTTGGATCCAAAATAAATGAGTAAGAATGAAAATCAGACATGAGAGTGGACAACAGCAACATATCTTTGTTTACAAGTTGCTGAAGTTTTATGGCAAATAAATTCTTTATCAACGGAAGCTTCAAAATTATTTTGAATTAACATATGCTTTTGTCCAGTCTGATGAGGAAAATGTATCATAGACAGACTTGCTTTTACATCTGTAACAAAACATACCTGTCCCAGTCAAAAGTCCAGCACTCTTCTTTCGTGCATAAGCGCGTAAGTGGTTGGACAGGCTAACAGCACTTGTAAACGTCGTATTGCAATGCACACACGTTCTAAGCTTCACAGGCATACCTATCATTCAAAAGAAAACTATAATCCAGTTCTCTCTTCAAAAAATGAAATTCTCAAAGCGTTGTAAAAGGTTTTCTGTAATAAAGATGGTTTTAATATATTCACTGCATTGATGCAATTGTTTAGTATATTAGAAGGATCGAAGTTAACCATCATTAGCTTTCCACGTAGTGCTTTAAGCCAAACCTTGTTATTTGAAAAGAACAGAAGGAAGGCAACTTGAATCCATTAGGCTACTCTGCATCAGGCTACTAACAAATTCCTACAGATCTCCATATCACGAAGCTCTATTCCCAAAACACAATCCTGTAATTTGAATAGCACAGTACTGTTGAGAAATTTCAGAGCTTGTAACATTTCCAATAAAGAGAATTTTAAAAGTCTGGTTGACAAAGTGGTAATTAAGTGTTTTACCCATAAGACAAAAAGGCTCAGTACTAAATCAGGCTACTGTTGAAGGCTTAGAGAGAAAGGTAGTAAAGCACATAACTGAACATCTGTTAGACAAAACATTTTGTTCAGTGCATTTTCTGTTCATTACTTTAGATACGTCACCAATAACGAAAGTTAACGATTCAAAGATCTTTGCTAAAATCTCTGCTAAATAACCGACAGAGCAGCATGCTTTTATCACAGGAAAATAGTGAAAGTGCAACAATACAGAACCCCTCACTTACCAGACAAAGAAAGCATTATTACTTCTCCCCTGCCCAACTTTACCATAATGTTCTCCCCTCATTTTACTAAATATATACTGTTTCCAGTTCCCTACTAATAAATTACTAGAAGAACAGATAAAAAAGCCCAATCTACTCAGAAAGAATGCTTCTGCTTGCAGGAAGGAAAGAGTTTTATTCTCCAGCAGCACACAGAAGATGTGCAGTTTTTTTCAGGTAAGTTAAAGAAGAAAGTCTGGTTGATTTAAAAAACAAATAACAACAACAACAACAACAAAAGGAAAAAACCACAAAACTTTCCGAAAACTAAAAATGGGATTAGAAACATTTGTCATTTTAGGAAGAACTGAAGATTTCAACTTGATGCTAAATACTTTCTCACCAACTCAACTGGCACAGTGCGATCGTTAGTTGTCAAACTGTTACCTCAGCCACAGATAATTACAGGGCCCCAAACATAACTGTTAGTATTATGTAAGCACGTGTTTATTTTAACCCGATTGTTCATTGCAACCAAACAGGTGCTGCTACCCAGCACTCAGCAGTAAATATTAAACAGACAGCAATAACAGTGTCTGTTTTGGCAAGCTTCTCCTCTAGCATGGTTTTTCAAATAATTAAGCCTGTCAAAGACACATCTTCCCATATAAAGTAACCTTTCTTCAACAACAACCACATATATCCACATGACATTGAACATAATTCTGTTCCACTTCTGTCATTTTAGAAAGCCACCTTAAGAAATTGATCGTCACACTTTCAATAGTCCCTTAAAAGAACTGAGCACACTGGGCTTCTTATTTCTTTAAGGGCAGACAAGAATAGAGGTGAAAAAAAGTACAAGGCACTGCCGATTTTACTAACCTGCACTGGGTACTGATGAGAAAACCAACAGAACCAAAAGTCATGAGTATAAAACTAAGATCCTTCTCCTCAACCTAAAGAATCTTGCAGCACCATAAGGTGGTGCTCCAACAAGAAACAGGTAAATGCAAGCTCTGCACACACTGAAAAGAATCCTCCTAGAATTTCCCAAGACAAGAAATAACTCTTATGTGACAAGTAGGTTAAAAACATCACTCTAAAAAAACTGTTTCCTAAGTACAGAGTATCTGAAAGTTGATTACAGAATTGCCCCATCAGCATAAGTCTCACTGCAGGGAACATCTTCATCCCTATCAGTCCAATGCTGCATATCAGAACCTTACTGGCTACAGCTGTATTCCAACTAACACACATCTTCGCTCAGGACAGACAGATCTTAAGAAAGCAACAGTTTCTCAGAGCAGCCACAATTTTAAAACAAACAATTAATCTATGGTGTAAGAGCATGTTTGCCTAAAAACATCAAAATTAGTCAAGAGAAATTAATCAGTTTAAAACACTATGTGCTAATAAAGGGATCGACAGTTCTGTCAGTTCGAGCAAATGCTGTTTTGCACAAAACTCCAAGATTTAAACAATGTGATTCTTAAACCAGCAGTTTTAAAGCCCAGAAACAGGGTCACAAGCCCAAACATCTCAGAACTGTTAAGTCTACCATACATGCCCGGATACTTCAACACATGGTTACTGCAGGATCTGTCTTCTTTCTTTTTGAGGCTCATTTTGTGCCCAGTTTGAATCTGTAAGGCCCAACCATACGCAGAACAGGTACTACATTCTGTGCCAAAAGCCCTCAGTACTGAATATTCACTTAATAAAAAACACACAAGAAAAATTTCTTGCGCTACCTCTCGGAGTCAAGGTTCTCTGGAAATGAAACAAGAATTAAAAAAACAAATTCCCAAATAAAATCCTCTCCACTTGTACATTTTCTGTGAATTAAAACATTTGTTTGGAAATGCTGTGAAGACAGCGAGAAACACCTTCTTACCTGACTGCATAGTCAAGTCCATTTTTTGTGGCTGATACATCAATGGACTGTCTTCATTTAATGGAAGAACACATTTCTGAACAAACCTCTTTCTCGCAGTTTGATTATGAATCTTTTGAGAAGAAATACCAGGACTCCTTTCTTCTCCTAACCTTTTATTTTTCAGAAGTTCTATCAGTGTAAGTGACTGATTTTTTTTTTCATTATGTAGTACTGCCTTTGTTTCATCACATTCATTTAGGAAACTCAGCCCTTCTTCCTCTGATGCAGACACAGATATATCTTCAGTCTTTAGGCCATTATGGTATGCTTCGAGAGGTATAACATTCTGAGATAAAAAGTCATCATTTGATGCAAATTTCTGAGCAACAAAGGGTCTGGGAATAACACGGCGACTATTCAAAGCCTTTAGTATTTTTTCATACTTCTCTTCATTTTGCATCATCTCATTCAAAACACAGATCGGAGACTTGTGTGCATCCCACTTGGTTTTGCCAAGCCTCTTCAGGTGTCCTCGCACATGATTTGACAATCCAATTTTAGTATCAAACCAGCCTCCGCAGAGCTGACACGTGTGCTCAGAGGAAGTTTCAGATTTCTCAATTGCTACAAAGAAAATAATTTTCATGTATTTTGACAATTATGTACTGTTAAATATTACAATAGCAAATCACAAGGACGAAGAGAGGCTTTACAACAAAATAAAGCAAGTCTTGTTTAGTGCTCAATTTAGTGCACTTTGTCCCCTCTACACCAAAACTTAAAAAAAAAACAAAAAACAACAATAAACAAATTTTAAAAACACATACCTTTTCTAACACGTTTAACAGGAGTTCCTGTTCCAGTTCTTTTAAAATGTTGCATTTTGTCACTTGTTGCTATCTGTTCTGGTGAAACAACATGACGGGCTTCATAGCTTAATCCAGCTCTGTGAAGATGTCCTCTGACGTGGTTGGACAATCCAACACCTGTTTCAAAGGTTGCTGGGCAGTATGGGCAGGACTTCTTTTCAAGTGACAGATCAGTCCAATGGAAAACTGAATTATGCTTTGGCAATGCTGATCCTACATTTTCTAAATTCTGTGCATCATGCAAATCATGCAGGAAGTTACTACTCTCAGCATCTTCATAATACTCAAAATAAAAGCCATCATTCTGCTCATAACTAAGTGAAGATTTATCACCAGCTTCATGATCTTCCATTTTACCTTTGAATATGGGGAATAGGCTTACATGCTCCTGATTAATATCACTGTAAGATTCATCCTCCACAGACTGCGTAGTGTAATCACATAGTTCAGCATTATCCCATGAACTTTCATCCTCCGTTTCATAGCTGTCTTTTTTTTCAGCAGAGTTAAGTCTCTGTAAAACAACAACAGCCATTTTATGCAGAAAATCTGAAAAGCAATCCAAACCATTTCCTGTAACAGTGCCATCCCTCCTTAACCACTCTTTTTACAGCTACATGCTTATTATCTTTATAGCCTTCTGCTCCTTTGCAATTAAGATTATCTGAATCCATGACAAAAAATTAATATGGATGCTACTTGATGGAGAAAATAAATGTAAAGAACTCACAGAGATGGACTCTTAAACATAAACAATAAGAATCAGTATAATTTTTAATTGTAGTTTTCACATTTAGGTCTACGTAAATAATTATTGCTTGCTTTGACACTAGCTCTCTGTTTTGCTGCTTGATGAGAACTTTCTAAGTTTCTGGTCACTATTATTTCTAATCAAAAGGGTCTCGTCTGGAGAATTTAGACTGCACACACTTACAGATGACTGTGAAACGCTTTTCCGAGCCTTCTGTATCCTGTAGGGTCTCTTGTGAAGTTTCCCAAAGTTACTGGACTGTGAAGTAGAGCCAAATGATCGTTTTACATCTTGTTTTAAAACTGAGTTCTTTGGAAACGTAGAAGATTGTTTTATCAACTGTTTTGTCCTGCTACCAAAATCTAAAGATTCTTCTATTATGCTGCTTTTTCTTTTTTCTAGTCTAAGATGGCTACCAAAGGGATCAATGCAAGATGCTGGATGCAAATATTCCATGTGTTTTTTTAAAATGCTTCTAGCTGAAGTTGTAAATGGACACATCTTACACATGTACGTCGATGACTTCTTTGAGGATCCTAAATATGGATCTTTCATGGATGCCTTCTTCTGTGACTTCCTCTGGGACATGTCACTACCAATAACAGAACACTTGACTACTGCTCCATGAGCAATCCCTCGATGACATTCAAGTTCATTTTCTGTCACAGCCATGAAATTGCATTCCTCACAGCAGTAGTATCTTTTATCTTTTTCATGGGTCTTTGCATGCTGCACAAATGTTTTGGGACAATTGGTACCAAATACACACTGTGGGCACTGTAACCGTGCACTCCTACCCTCATCCTGAAGCTCTTTCAGCTCACGGATTTCTTCCATCAGTTTCTGTCTTCGTTCTTGGTGAATTATCATGTGTTTAAGAAGTGAATTACGATCTCTAAATGTCCTCCCGCATTCCCTACATGCATAAGGCCTGGGGACATTGAGATGTCGGAAATGGCTGTTCCCATCTAAATGGTACATCATATGCCTATGCAGATGTTTCTTCTCCCTAAAATTCACATTGCACTTTGTACAGGGATAAAATGATGGTTCATCAGTACTGAAGGTAGATGGTGATTCAGAATCATTCTGTTCACATTTATTTTTTAAAGTATTGGAAAGAAAAGTGCTAGTGTGAACAGGAGAAGCATCCTCTGCACAGCTACCAGTGGGACTATAAATGAGCTGCTGGATAGCATCAACAGCTTCCAGCTCTTCATCTGTGGATTCAGGCTTTACTTTACTCAACGAGTATTTCTGAGGTTCTACTATTTGTAGTTCCTCATTCTGTTCTAAGAAGTCAACAGTTAGCAGTTTTGACTTACTAGGAATATAAGTAGTATCACCAAAACAGTCTTCAGTATAGCGTGTTATTTTACTAACATCCATTTTTCTTTTTCTCTTTTTTTCTAAACCTACTTTACAGTGAATTGGAGACTTCTCTATTGTTTCTTCATTTGTCATAAGAAACTGTATAAACTCTTTCTGTGGATCCCAGCTGGGTTCACATCCCGATCTGAAACCACCTGTACCTGAGGAAATGCCTGTTAATGCATCAACACAATCGTCTTTTACCAGTAAATTTTTATCATCCTCACAAACTTCTACTTGGCCTACTAAAGTGCTGTCTACACTATTTCCTACTGATTTCTGTGAGTCACAACCAACTGAAGCAGAGGTAGGTAAATTTTTAATGGAATGAGTCACGTTCTTAGCATGTGCTACATCAGGTAACAAAAATAAAACTTGGTGCTGATTTGAATTTTCTGTTGTACTCTTTGCAGGCAGCTGAAGATCATGAACCACCGTCAAAGTTGAGCAGGAATCTGTATGATGACCTACAGGCTGTCCAGTGGTTAGTGAAACACTGCCTTTATTCATAATGGAAGTTTTTGTTGAGGTGGAGTGTGAAACTGGTCCATTAACAGCAGTTCCTCTAGACAAGATAAAGTTTTCACTAGAAACAGTAGGAGCACCAGTGTGTATAAATAGAGAAGTCTGGCCTCCACTTAAGGCTTTTTCAGATCTGTCCCTGGATAGCTCCTCAGGCAGAGTCAATGTACTGTTTTTCTGAAACAATGTGTCACTCTCTTGTGATTCAGGAATGCCACCTTCCTCCTCAGATACAAAATCACATAGGATTTCCTCTTCTTCTTCTTTAGCACCAGTAACTTCAGTATTTATCTCTAAATCATCCATGTTGCTGGTCTGTCCATTAAGTACATTTATACTAAAACAAACAAACAGAAAACAACAAAACAAGCAAGAAAGGAGTCAGAATCACAGAAATATAAAAATGGCAATTTTAATTTACAATTTTCTCTAGGACCATGCTCCTTCACACTGTAGTCAGAATGTTTTGAATTGAAAAAATATATTCTAACTAGTTTGAAACATGTTTTAAATTAATCAGTAAAGGAACCAAAAACTGCATACTCTTCTTTTTTTCTTTTCTTTTTTTTTTGCTAGGCTATATTAATAACCATACAGCACTGTCTAGTATTATCTCAGTCCAAAATGAGTCTCAACACTTACATGCAAGGTGGAAAAAAATATGACAAAAACTGTGCAAATGCATTTTGCATGTACATTCACTTGAGCATACTGTTTATCCTTAATTCTGTTCTAAAAGTAAAACAAGTAAGGAGTTAAGGTTATCCAGACGGCCACTACAGTCATTTTAGTGATTTTTATATTACTTTTTAAAATGTAATTCCCTTTGAGACCTAAGAAATAAACCAAAATAATTTTTATATATCTCAAGATATCACTTCTTTCAAAGCACTTGTATAGTTGACATAATGATATGCAGGAGCTTGCAATGCCTTTACTTGGGTATTAATAGAGAATACATCCACTAGGCCAATTTTGGACATGTAATTGCTGCTGCAAACATAGCAAAGGATCAAATTCACTGAAGAAATGAAATGTTTTCCCATTATGTTCTTAAAATGTGCTCTCCTCGCTTTAAGACAAATACATAGATCAGATCCTGCTGATGTTCTGAGCCCATTTAAAATGGCAAACAAATAAAACAGATTTTCTTAAAGGTGGAAAAAAAATAAGCAGTTAAAAAAATATTTAGTTAGGATTTATCTACATAACGAAATCACCACATTGAATTCAGTGTATGACAGAGAATATTACAAATTAATTCTTCACGTGTGTTAAGTATGTCTTTCCATAAGCAAATTCCATTTACACACAAAACAATCTACCCAATGTTTACTAAGTACAAAGAAGTGTCCTGCATATGGGTCTTGAGAACACAGTAAGTGTAAGGCATTAGAACATCCACCTAGGAGATGAAAACATTTACCTGCTTTACAGGAAACACATTATTTTACCCTTGAATTGTACTTTCATATTTTAGGGGATTTATGTCTGCCATCACATACTTAATATCAGACATTAATCAACATTTTGAATAAAGAATCCTGTTAAATGGAGTCATTACCTAGACTCTTCAAATCACGGTGTTATAACTCACAACAAATGTCCATGGCTCCTTGCAGTGGTCCTTCATCAAAACCAAGGAAGACCACGCTTGACATCCTTTTTTCCTAAGGATAAAAAATAAGCTGTTTAAAGGGCACCAATTTCATCTTCATACATCACACACCAAAATGAATTCAGAACTATTAGTTTTTCCAATTCAACATCATGAACATCAGCTGTCCATGTAATTCAAAGCTATCCAGAACCTCATGAAATTCTGCGCTCTTCAAATCAGCAAAATGACAAAATAATCTAATCTCCTTAAAGTTTCTAAATAACAAACCCCAGTATACTGCATTTTTTCTTAACCATTTTGAAGAAAAATAAACTGTATATGTAGTACAAATAAAGTGAAAAAAACCTTTTTACAACAAGGAGTTCAAAAAGTGTTTTCTTTGCTACCCAGTTAGTGATCTACTCAATTTAGCAATGCAGCTGTACTCACATCAGCTCAGTAACAAATGCCCAATGCATATGTAATGATTGTATTTATTAGACTACTTGTATGTCCTAATGTTCAACTAGATGCTCCAGATATCTGTCTTCATTTTGTAAATTTCTGAGTTTCTTTGCTCTTTTCAGATGAGTCAGTTTCTACACAACAAGAACTTCCAATAACATCATATTCACAGTATCATCCTTAAGTGGTGATAATGCACTACGCAGCAGGAGTCTTTACAATGTAAATACAAGTTAGAAAAGGGTACTACAAACATGCTCTAAAAAAATCGGTAGTGTAAAAAAAAAAAATCAAATTAAAGAGGGGAAAGCTCCAAAGACACAGAACTGTTCGAATGACTTTATAACTGAAAGTATAGGCTCCATTTAATATTAGGCAGCAGACTCTAAAACGTTCCAAGAAAGTTTAGAAGAAATACAGTAAGTCAGCTTTTCCTTCATTTTGTCACTGCAGATGTAGACAAGTGCATGCTCAGTCAATTTCAGAGCCTACATTAGTTTTTCTCAACAGGAAGCAATGTTGCTAACAAAGTGGTAAATTCAGTGTTAATGAGTGGCTTCACTGTTACCACCTCTGAGGTAAAACCTTCCACGTTCCAAGTTCCACCCATCTGTTGTGGTGTTAGGGGTTCAGAGGAAGAACAGACGCTTCCCATTTAAAGCAACCCCACTGGTACACCCCAAACAGCAGGGAGGCTGACTGAGAACACGGAGATTGCAGCCCTCATTATCAAATGGCTCCTGAAAACTTTTCACAGGTTTACAGGGCGAAGAAAAATCATTGCTCCATATACAAAAACTGTGTGCATTATTCTTAAAACCTAAGTTAAAACAAGGAGGAGAAGGCACCATACAACCACATCAAACTTCAGGACTATCATGAGCAATATCCAAAACATTACATCGTGCAATCTCAAAAGAGACTCCTTTCTGTATTGTGTATTTATGGAGATTGTGAACTATTCCATATGGATCTGATTAGAAGACATCTATGGTAATACAGCAGTCCCTACAGATTTCAGGCTTTGAATTAAGCCTTAGTGGCTTACTATATCGACAATATTGCTGTTACTTTTTAATAATTTTCTGCTAATTATCACATTTTTCCAGCTATTGGGGTGGTACTATTCACTATTAGGTGTGCAGGACAACAAAAGGAGTTAGCATTTTTAACAGTGTATTTAAAAAAAAACATAAGACATTCTTAGATCTGTGAATATTGTAATAACAGGGAGCCAAAATGCAGTACTGTACATATAGGAATTTGCTCAATAACAATGATGCCACATAATGCCATTACTTTTGAGAAGAACATTACTATTATTTCACTCATGCTATTCAGGAAGCACAATATCCAGACTGAAATGCTACATAACCCTGAACTACTTGGAAAAAAAGAAAATCAATCATTGAAACAAAGATTTAACAAAGAGTATACAATAATCTTTGCGTATTTCCATATAGTTTTATAGCTTTCTACACCACATTAAAAACACACGCTGTACTAGTTCTGTCAAAATACATGATAATTAATCCTTAGAGTACTTGAAACTTAAACACTGAGATTAAATTTCAGATTTAATATTGCAAATAGTGCTTGCCACATCCACTACCAGGGCAACGCAGTTGATTTGTTATTTAGGAACATTCACACAGAAGATGTGTGCAAAACAGCAGAGTACAAAAAGCCTACACAAGCACCACAGTTCTAGGCTCATACCTTGGCAACTTCAAAATTCTATCCAATTATTTTATGTAAACTTAGAACAAATGAAGCATGATTAACAGTCTTGTTCCTGACTTAGGTGATCCACTGTTTATTACAGTGGCATTATTTCATTTTTGAAAGTAGAAAACGACCAATTATTTTGCCAACTAAGCCCAATTCCAACTGATTTAATTAAGTACTTTTAAATTTACATTTTCACTTTCTAAATACTATTTTTACTCATAAAATATCAGTTTCAAATCATAATTAGTTCTGCAGATATGAATGCCCGTGGCCAGATACTCTAAGCATTAAAAAAGTGTAAGGTCAGATCTGTCTTCAAGCTGACAGATCATCATTTAAATGCCTTAAGCTAATCTTGTAGTCACAAAAATCTTGAACATCAGTATTTTTGCAAACTATCAGCACTTGCTATAACACCCTTACTACACTACATCTTGAGGTTACTACAGAAGAAATGAGGTGATAATTGCATATTAACATAATTATTCGGTAATCCCTCTCAGCAAGCTTCCCAGGTCACTCAGTAATTCAGATTAGATGCAACCTTCCTGTCATCAAACCTATGCTGTCCACTTTCTGTTCATTAAGAATTCTTTTTGATAGGAATCTACTTAATTCCATTGTTCTATGTACATTATTAATTGTATTTATTACAAGTAGGTTTATGACATTTCCAAGCTGCTATTTCATAATGACAACCCTTACTACATAGCAGTGTCACGCACCAAATTGCAGTGCCTTCCCACAACACTAGTTCATTAAAGCTTACACTGCAATGCTAAGTGCATTCCGCTGTTGTCTACGAGCAGATACAGCTAGAGCTTTCTCCATTTCTGTTACAATAACGCTGTTTTACAAGCATTTATATCAGATGGAAAGGATACTGCAGGTGAAAAATTAAGTTGGAAGAACATGGCTGAGATTGAGAAAAGCATTAAGTGTCTCTATGTGTTTTGATATCAAGTTTCTCACCAAATACATAAATATAAACCAGTGAGCTAAAAGCACAAAGTAACTATTAAGTATCACAATGACTTAAGTCATCTCCTAAATGGGTTGAATTTACTTGCTAAATTAACTGAAGAAACACTATTTACACAGTGCTACAACAAAGGCAAAACTGAACTTGTCCTGTGCCAAGTAACTAGTCGTTGATTCCAGTTCCTTAAGCCAAATCCATGAAAAACGAAGGTATTTCAGATTATTCAAATATTCAAGTAAAGGTGTTGCAGGCTTTTACTGATTCCATTAACATTTGTTATTCCTTCAAGACTTTGTTATTAAAACATAAAAAAACTAACAGATATCATCACTTTTATCCAGAAGCTTTGCTGAAATAAAGCCTTCTGGAATGACAGCTGATGGAACCAAAGTCACAGATTTCCAAACAACAGCTGACTAAAGAACTTTAAGCACACTATGGCACTAGGCTAAGGCAGAGAGGATCCCTGTTTTTCCTCAGCATGCAGTCTATTCCTTTACTAATTTGATTGTGGTCCACTGACAAGTACTGAGCTTCCATCAAAAGTGAAATGTTTGGAAAACGAAGACTCACGCAGAACAGGAGGAAATTGTATAAATGCTAACTGCATAAATTGTATAAATCAACAGGAGGGGATGAGAAAGCCAAAAAGCTTGTTTCCGAAATAGCCAAGTGTATAAGCATAACCTTATCACACCTTTATGAAGAAAAAAAATCATCTTATTTGGAGGGTATCTGGACAACATTTCACAATGCTTTAGCCTCTTCCATATAACAGTGCACACACTTCACACCTACTGAGTATGGGGTGCTAGCAGTAATAATACTCTAAGATGATAAAATTATGGTATTTTAAATCAGAAGAATACCTACTAATAGTTTTCCTCTATCTATTAAAATCTCTCCTGATCCACCTCCCAGATGAAAACAGAACCACAAAGCCTGACGACCACGCAACAAACCAGTGATTCACTTTGCCTTCGCCAAGCTTGTTTGCAAAATCAGCCGTTGAAAATACATTCAGATCTCCACAGCACAGACAGACTACTAACTCATAAACTGCCTTACTGAGCTTTGAAATACACAAATTCATCTGAACATTTCTGGGAATTTTTAACTCCTGCAGTGAACAGCGAGCTTGCTTAGCACGCGCTGCCCAGCACCATCAGTACTGCCCTCTCGCACCTCTACACACAGGTGTATGGTCAGTAACATAACTACAGTCTGAGCAGTTCCACTGAAAACTAAACAAGTTCTGATGTGCAGCTGGCTATGTGAAAGCCCAAGCATCAGCATCAGAAAGCTCTCATACTTACTTGGGCTCCCATATTAAGAGTGATTTTCAAAGCAGTAAGAAAATTCACTGATGCAACACTATGAAAAATACAGAAGTTACTGCAATGGACAGGGATCCCAATGACTACAATATTACAAATGTTTATTTATTTCTTTATTTATTTTTTAATTTTAAAACTGCAAAGATTGTTCCCAATTCCTTAAAAAGGCAGCAAGAAGTAAGTAAACCAAAATGGAAAATTTTCACCAAGTTGTCATATTTCTCTATGAAAAGATGACCAAAGAGAAACTTACATAGGAGTCTTTTATAATTACACAAGCTCGCAGAAGATCAACACAATTAGGGGAGGAAAAAAAGAAACAATAAATGCAACTGCCATTGCACAGCAAAGGAAAATTCACCATTAGTAGTCACCAGCTACACAGCTTTACCACAAACTTTACCTGTATTTCCAAAAAAAAAAAAAAGCAAAATAAAGCAAAAAACAAATCCAAAGCATTTCCAACACAGAATATTGGAAAGTAAGGAGTATTTTATTTACTAATTTGAAGTTTTAGGACTGAGAATTCTCTAAGCAACAAAAAGACAACATCAAGTCTACAAAATCCTTAAGAATTTAAGCCTAAAGACTTTTTTTCTGTCTAAACAAATGATTAAGTTCAGATCTTCCAGGAAAAGCAAGACAGCATTTCTACTGGTCTACCAACTTACAAAAAAAAAGTCTGTCTTCCCAGTAAGATCATATTCAGGAACGTCAAACTTGAAGCACACTTATTTTCTAAAAGTTTATGTACCTGGAAATTTGTAGTTAACAAAAAAGCTTCTTTGAAAGCCATGTGTCAGATAGTTAGAAAAAATGTCAGTTTTATAAACATGATTTTTGGTCTAGAATGTGTAAGAGTGATACTGAAACATCTCACATCTGCAAGACAACAGTTCACAACCAAAGCAAGACTGTCTTACAATTCAGAATGCTATTACTGCCACCAACCATTCTTAATCTTATTTCTCCAATATTGATTTTCTTGGGAAAATATACCAATTTGTAGCAATGGAGTACATCCCACTAAAATCCAATACTGAAATCAATAAAATAAATGGAAATACAATTTAAGTGTCAAAAGAATCAAATGTAGAACTTTCGAAAATATTCTTCTAGCTTTAAGAGCTACTGCAGCTCTTTAAGATGATTTAAGATGATCTCATTGGCAGACACTTTTCAAAGTGAACTTGATACTGCCAAAAGATGCCTAGCCTGTACAAAACCAAGCCTTTGAATCTTGAATGGAAACCTCGAATGGAGGAAACCTCGAATGGAGGAAGCCCTACAGGCTTCCATAACACCCCACAGCACTTGACAGCCCTATCCATACAGGACAGTCAAGTAGTGAAGTCCTCACATTCCTGCATCTTTGTCTAGTTTGTATTTTCAGAAGTATGAACAAGTTTGAAGTGACACTGCCCTTCTACAGTCAAACTACTGATTTTTCCAAGATGGACACAGATGAAGTAATACCTAACAGCACAGCAGGAGTGCACACAGAACTTCTAAAAATACAGACTTACTGTGACGCGAGAATACTTACTATTTCACCACAGAACTGTTGCCCTCCACAGTTTCACATGCACAGATAAATTACTGTGGTCAGTGTGGGTTCCCTGCTGCAGTTGGAGGAATGCTGCCAGCAGGTTGAGGGAGGTGATGCCTCTCCTCTAACTCAGCCCTGGCAAGGCCATATCTGGAGTTCTGGGATCTGCAGCACAAGAGAGACCTGGAGCTACTGTGGAGTCTCCTGAAAGACCATTGGGACAATTAAGAGACTGTAGCATCTCATATGAGAGAAGACAGCAGTGGGACTGCTTAGCATAGAGAAGAAAAGACTTGGGGTCAGATCTCATCCATACGTACAAACATCTGAAGGTAGAGTGCAAATAGGGCAGTACTGGACTCCCTTCAGTGGTGCCCACTCTTCCGTGGTGTCCAGGGATAGGAAGGACAGATAGGAACATGTGAGTTTCCACTTGTGGAGGGCATATTTTCAAGCTGGGCAGAAAATACAGCAGAACTGTACTTTGACACCCCTCTCTTCCAGTGTTGCTGTTTTCCAGAGTTCTCTCACTAAATAATCTCATTATTCTGAAATTTATAAATAAGTTCTATTCATTTTCTATTAACATTTCTATTACTTAGAATTTGCCACAATTATCACTTTTTCACAGGATGAACCCCTCTTCCAGCTCACAATTTGCTTAGATGCCTTTTTGTCATACCACAGAGGGGCTCTAAGGAAGCTGGATTCTCAGTGTCAGCTTTCCAGAAAATGTAAGAAAAGTACTTCTCCATCAGTTATGTCTATAGTCACAACAAGTGAGGAATTTCAAAAAGAGAACATGCTTAAAGAAAGTACATGCACTCTTTAAGGGCTCTAGCACCACAACTAGGCTTCTTATAAGGGGAAAAAAAAGACAAAACAAAAGCTTTGCTGTCATTGCAGAAGACTTCAGCTTGCAGAGAAGAGAAAAAAGTCTCAACATGTAGCTATACACATGTAGCTATACACTGTCTTGTAATTATTTGGTTATATATTGGAATTATGCCTTTCTTAGCAGCAAAGCCAATTTAAATGACTCCTGCCTTCCTCCACATCCCTTCTTTCAGTTTATTAACAATTTCCTTACCTAGTTTAACAGCTTGGCACACTTACAGCTGAACTGGCACAACTGGCAGGCAGGAACTAAGAGTAAGGACATGAACTCATCAAATGGGGGAATTCTTTCCTAAAGTTTTTAATCAATAAATGAATGTAAAAGCGCAGAGAAAATTTCAGAAGGCAAGAAAGAAGTTTTGTCATTCCCTTACTTGCTTCAACAGATAAATTATGAAGCACGCTACCATGAAACTAATGTTATCTTTTAAAATCATTTGAAGTATACTATTCAATCTAAGTAGAAGTAAATAATATGATAATTCAGCTGGGGAACATTAAATAATACATCTTCTGAGAGTACTATTATCATGAGAAATTATCTTAAAATACATATATATGATAGCTAGATTTTCCATGGAGACATACAAAAGCAAATCCTTTCAGTAGGTTAAATAAGAAGCCTCTTCACTTCTGAAGTGCATCAGCAACTTCTAGAAAATTTAAAACAAGGCTGCTCTCCTTCAAATTGGAGATCTACAGAACCAAGGCGTTTATCTGTTCAGAAAAGTCCTTTTGAAGCCAAGTAGTGCCACCAAGTGGTGGTGAGATTCCGTATGCAAATAAAGATACTCCATATGTAGATCTCACAGAACTAAAAATGTTCCCCAGCCATCAAATAAGTGACTGAAGGTGTACTAAGAAAAAGACTTCAAACTAATCAAAGCAGAACTATGTATTTTTAGTAGTCAAATCCAAAAGTGACTTTCAATTTAAAAGTTCTACAATTAGGTGTTTTTGTTCAGACACCTTTTGTGAGCAGTAGCTAAAAAACTCTTTCTTCCACTACAAATGCAGTAGGGATCAGCAAACTAATAATGTTTGTCATAACCCTACGCAAATCTCCAGTGATTATGATGGCACAATCACAGAGGTTTACCCTCACAGTATTTCAAAACTCAGCATGTAGATCACAACCAGACTAGGAAGGGTTTTAGAAATCAGGTTCATCTGACTATTTTTGACAGAAATATTTCTCAAATTCATCAACCATATGCTGATAGTTAGCTGTGCCTGCTATTCCTGGGATGTCACTCCTGAAGATCAGAGGTGAGAATGTGCACAGCACAGCCAAGATTTACAGTGCAACTTTTTTTTTTTTAATAGAAGACATTAAAACAGTTTAACTCAATTTTATTGAAATATATCTTAGAACATGACACATTCTTCAACTTTGGAAAAAATTCTGACCACATTTCCCATTACAATGAAAAGAAAGTAGTAGTTTTTCTCTCTCCAGCATGCTCTGAGAGGTATGCAGCAATTTATCATGCTTTCTACTTTTTTTGGCAGATAATCATTTGCTGCACATATTTTAGTAGTATCACAAATTCTAAGATTGTACCTCCTGCTGATGTAGAGACATCCTAAAGCATGCTGTATTTCCCAATTACTAAAGGACTTCTTCAAATTAAACTCCACTTTTACTCACTTGCTTTATAGCTCTATAGAGTAATAAATGACATTCAGTGGCATCCACTGATCATCACCAACAAACTGGTTCTGATCAACGAAGATGACATTTATCTTAATAAAATACATTCACTGTTGTTAAATAGTTTCTTACTTGTGTACATTTAACTGGCAATAAGTTATTTGATTTCCCTAAAGTCAGGATATCTTACTATTTGCAATTAGCAAAGCAAAAACCCAAATTCATTATTCCCAAGGAAAACCTGTATAGAAAGCACTTTCCATCATCAGGAACTAAACTCCTGTTGAGTGTACAAGACGTTTGAGTGAATCATTAAATCACATTTTCAACTACTGCTTTAGGTGATGGAAGCTTACATGAAAGGCCAAATCTGCATCAAGTTGTGTGATTTAAATTCATTGGTCAGAAGTCTTCAAGATGCTGCAGTCACTGCACTCATGAGTGGAGACAGAAGACATAGCCAAGTACAGGTGGTTTGCCTATTTCTTTCAGAACCTCAAGATCTTCTCCAAGCAGTAGCAGTACCAATCAAACATCATTATACTGTTTCCATTTTTTCTGTCCTCTTGTTGTGTATGCACTAGAACCTCCCTCTCACGTGTTCAAAATACTGAGCTAATACTAAGATGGTATGTTAGTCAGCAGCAAGGAGAACTTGGGAATCCAGATCTTACTTCCAAAAGTCTGCATGTCCAACTATCAAGACCTGACTCCACAGTAATGAGAATTTACTGGATCTGGGATCTTACCGAAAGACACTTGTGAAGGAATCAAGCTAAAACAGATGAAAGCAAACTGGTCTTAGGTGTGTTTAATGTAACTTAATAGAGAATAAATTAATTAATCAAAGTATTCCTGTTGTAGAACATGAAGTAATGTGAAAAGAAACAAAATCTGTGTTTAACTAAACCTTCCGTCTCAAAAAATTAGAGGGGGTAAGAGGGACATGCCAAGAAATGCTTAAGTTCCTAAACTGACAGTCTGCAATTGGCAATGGACATCCAGATTCCACAACAGATTTTCATATAGTTTCGCTTACAAATAGCTCCACAAAGAGTTTCTTCCTAAGGAAAGGACAGGGAAAAAAAAAAGAATTTCTTAATTAATAAATTGAAATACTGTGCTAGTAGCTGGTCAGACTTCCCACATGGTTATTTATTAATAAAATAAGTGAAAGTTTAAGACACTCCTTTGACAATGCAATGTACATTTTCAATACTTAGAAACCAGGCAGATAATATGTAGACAGTGAAAGCCATCTTAAGTACTCATAATTCTTGTCAGCTAACAGAACACCACAACAGCTTTTTGACTACAACAGTTTGCAGAAAAAAAACAACCATAACTTTTATCATAAGTTTAGCTACTGGGGGAAGAGTGTTCCTCTTTTGGTATCACAGCACTGCATACCTAAATTTCAGCAATCAAGATTCAAGTTGCAATACAATTCATTTTTTGACTAACTGCTTTTCTGACTGCTTAGCAGTATGTGTTAATGGATTCAAGCAATCTGGGAAAAAAATTCCACATACCTTTGTTTGTTTTTTTTGCATTAAGCTCTGAGATCCACTTCCACATTAAAACAAACCTGCAAAATAAAACACGAATTTAACACAAATCCAGAGAAATCTATATGTATTCTAGGTTGGAAACATCAAAATTCGAGTGGTTTTCTCTCAGACACATGTGATTTTCAAATAACAGATGTTGGTACTAACCTATCAAGAAGCCATGTAAGTATATACGTGCCATTTAACTAAGAGGGGGAAAAAGTTGCATAGCAAGAGAAGTTCTGCATTTTCAGCTACTGCTTTCAAACTCAGCTATTTTATGTTCCTTGAACAGTGAATGAAGCATAGAGAATAAATGGTTAGAAATCAAAGTTTTTCTGACCTTTTTCATAAAAACTATCAAAGTACCTGAAATTAAGTGTTGGAAGGTTTTCAATACAGGGTCTCACCAGTTCTTCATTTTTCCTTTGAAAAAGTTAAGTATAATTTTAAGGCTAGTTGGCCCATTTTAAAATCATAACCTTCTTTGCTTTCATATAGGTTGATTAATACCAGATTAACTAATTTTTTTTTCAGTTTTGCTTACAAATCTTCAAAAGAACTTCATAAGGAAGCTTTTCACTTCCTAGTTGGAGGTACCAGACTACAGGACATTTGGAAGAGACTGAAAGTTATTGAAGCTGTACAAAACAAGAATGGATCAAAATACAGCATCTCTGCAAAACTGGTTTACTACCAGTGAAGACAAGGAGAATACAGCTTTATAGCACAAGACTCTCATATCAAGACAAAACTCATGAATCCATCACTAGAATTAATTTGGAAAGAGATACGTGTCCTCACATACTGCCTAGGACTCCTCTCCTAACTTGGTTCACCTGCAGCAGCTTTTTTGAATCTTAGTTCCCCAGCCTCTGCTGCAAAGCCATCTGTCTGAAATACAAAGGCAGAGAGTAGGGAAAGACATCTCTGCCAAGTCTTTATAGGCAATATAAGCCAGCAAAAGACAAGTCTCCAAGCTCCTTCTGCAAGCCACATGACCATTTCCTGATTACCACATAAAACTACAACCTTTCTGCCATGTTACTGAAAAGCTACATTCCTTTCTCAATTATGTCACACTTCCCTCCCCCTCTCCAAATAATGATAATAAAAAAAATCAAGTTTATAAAGAGACAATTCCTGTGCCTACAGAAGCAAAAGAATTTTTTTTCAAACAGCAGTGAAGCCCTACTAGATGTAACAGGAGGCTCAATAGCAAGCACGGTTAAAAACTCACAAAATATACCTTCCATGGATGATGAGCAAAAACACCTTTCAGAAAAGGGGAAGAAGGTCTATGCAGCTTAATGCTACCGAGCATTAGGATTAGCACTAAAACAGACATCTCAGTAAGCCTGTGCAATTTGGTTGGTGAAAGCCAGTCCAGCCTAACATATCTTCCACAGCAAGCAATTTTTCAATATAATGACCCAGCCACCCTGCAAACTCATCTCACCATTGCAACAATCCTCTTATCTTCTGAAAACTGCAATTGGCATAACACTAGCAAAAACTGTTCTCAGTGGAACAGTTTTCATCATTTCTTATTCAACTGCACAGCATCTCTGCACCACAGGACCAAGCTGGACACAGCAATCCAGCAGGCACAGCCCATGCTGTGCTGCTGCAGCTTTGGCACAGCAATGCCTTACATTAGGCCAAGCGCTTCAGACAGCTGCATAAAATGGCAATCCTATACTGCCTACCTGGAGATGATCCACTCCTTTGAAAAAGCTCCAATACAAGTATTCTTGAATATAAGTACTTTTTTGGCTCACAGAGAGCTCTTAGAGTACACTGGGAAAAAAGCGAGGTTATCCTTATCTATATCTGGCACAGAGGGAAAGAGGAGGGACTAGAGAAAACAGACCACCACAGTCAGGATACTGTCCAGCTGAGAGGCAGGTGCCACAGGTTTCACCAACAAGCAAACTGCAGAAGGACCGACGGGCTGGCTACCACAGCCTGCTGCAGTTCTGCAGGACCTTAATTCCCCTTAGTAACCACTGCACTCAGAGCCCTGCCACATGGCCGACAGCACTGCAGCAGCACACGCATGTTTTGTGGTGGGACTCACAAACTGTAGCTGATGACTGACAGCACTGAGACTCACCGCGCTTACAGCAACCAAACCTGTACTGCCCAACCAACACTTCCCCATCGAAGGTCCTTCTGCTGTCAAGGAGGATTCCTCTAACTATAGCACAAACAGCCCAATCTTAACAGCTACTTCTCATTTCAAGGGTGTTGACATTTGAAATAACTGAGCACCCGGAATTCTTTCCCAGCAGATCCAAGAGAGGTAGCTCCCCAGGGTTCCTGAGGGAAAGGCAAAATCACAAACGTTTTACCTCCGATTTTTCCTGTCTTAATTTTCATTATCAGGAAAACAGCTGTAAATAAAGTCTCCCTACCACGAGGTAACAAAGATAGGGCCCAACGGAACTCAAAAGCCAGTAAGAATAGTATATGCACCTTGAGGCCTCAGCAAGGAGGGAAGTGGGCCACAGCACTGAAACGGCCACTGCAGGAAGCTGTGCCTCTGACCGCTGATTTGCTGCCAGCCTGTTCTGTAAGGGCTGAGAATGGGCAGCAGGAAGCACACAGCACACGCAGAGATGGACAATGCCTCACAGGCACCCCAATAATACCAAAGAAGAACAGGCAGACTTCAATGTCCAAAAGCACAAGCAGATCTCACTGATCAGTGAGTATGAGCTAATGCTGGTGCACTGCCAGGGCTGATCACCTAAACCAGTGGAAAAAACAACCAACAACAGAAACAGCGTATCAGTGC
Source organism: Phasianus colchicus (assembly GCF_987193195.1). Classification (NCBI taxonomy): domain Eukaryota; kingdom Metazoa; phylum Chordata; class Aves; order Galliformes; family Phasianidae; genus Phasianus; species Phasianus colchicus. Next base: position 17,250,943 of record NC_143444.1, on the reverse strand, counting down.
TGCTGCCTTTCATACACAGTATCAAACAGCCCAAAGCAGGCACAAGAAGCTCTCCAGTCCACACACAGCGATCAAGATGTGTACACAGATACTACCCAGGCAAGCACAGTCACTTGAGCATGGGTGAGTTGCAGAGAGACAGAAGAATAACTTAAAAATATACAAGCTACAAAATTGTTAGAGATGACCACACTACAGCCACTAAAAAACTCTAATCTTTAAGACTAGCTGGAGATAAGCTATAAAAGCTTCCTTAGTATTGCTTTTAAAGCAAACAGCTACAGCTTCTACTTCAAAATTCAGATACATAAAGAACAATTAAGGTAATCCACTTTCCCATCTGTAAGTAGAGCAGAAAATATTTTACCTATGACTCCTGCATTGAACTCACAGTCATTCACAATACACAGTTTATATTAAGATAATTCACCTGAGTTTAAATCTGATTTACTTTACAAAATTTGCCCAATTTCTCCTCTGGTCACTACAATTACATCTTATTTTAAGATTAAATACACTTCTGTCCACTTTCTGTTTAAGGTAGTAGCATCCTGATTTTAATAATGAAGTACCTCCTTCCTAGAGAAGGCCTCTGAGAAACACTAGATTGCAAAGGCTGAGGAACACCAGATTGCAAAGGTGTACAAGGAACCTTTACAGTAATCCTGATAAGACTTTTGATGCACTTATCTACCACTTAGTCCTTATTCTTAACAGAAAAACCCTAACAGATCCACAACAACAGGTACTTCTACATCTATCTGGGAAAACACCCTTAATTCTTTCCAGCCAGCACCTTCTCCTGGAATAGTTGCAGTAATTGAGAGAAGTGCATTTATTTTGTTGTTTTAAAGTAAAAGTTCCAATGTAATAGAAAACCAGCTTTCGCCTTCACAGCTGATTTGGATTACAGAGGAAGCAAGGAAGACAAAGGAACAAAGGTGAGAATAAGCTGTAGCAACAGCTTTTTTTGGTTGGTATAAGTTGGGGCTGCACAGTTCACTTCAGCAGCTTAATGCAAAAAACACAGCACTGGTATTGCACCTGTGGTCATAACCTCAAGCACTTCCTGAGATAAAAGAAACAGATGTATTTGGTTGAGAGTGACAGATACATTCACCAGGACACCAGCGTCCCAGCACTAAGATCCGTTAAACGAAAACATGGCAGAGAGAAGGCGCAGTGAAAGGGCAAAAGTTTCCTTCTACTGTCTGATGCAGCTCTGGAAGTCTTCCACAGATCCATGGGAATCTAATAGATCTAATGTGGCAGAGAAGAAAAAGCTCCTCAAGGAATGCAGAAGCAGCTCCCAGTAGCACGGTCACCCACTACTACTAAGAAAAAAACAATTTCAAAAGAAGCCTCATAAAGGGGAGACCTTCACTGCTAGTAGCCTCCTCTGAATCAGTCATTACAGATGAATATTCTTTGAATACAAACCTAGACTGCCTTTTTTTTTCCAGCAAGTCATCAGAAATAGCCTAGTCTGCACAAAATGTAGCTGCTTGCTCTCTGGTAGAGGGGATTTTGATGCTTTTAGATACATGTTAAAATATTCAGTACCCACAAGCATACAGAACTACCACTCAGTTTATGTTAACAGCCATTCAGCGTATGTTAAACAATTGATTGAACTTTAATATGTTCTTCTCTAAAACCACAAAATTAATTCCCTCGGAAAATTTGTAGAAGTTATGTCAACCTGTGCTATTCCAACTTTAGCCAACCGAATTATAAATGCCACAATCAATTCTACCAAAGTTAAACTTGTAAAGGAAAAATAACAATCACCATTTTTGCAATAGTTGCATGAGGGTACTGGACTGAAGCCATTATCTGAAAAATTACCCAGAAGTAAAATTAAGCCAAAACCAAACACTAAACAACCTACAAAGAATTACGTCCTTTCACTGGAGATGCTTCTGCCTTCAAAGTCTTCAGTGACCGAAAGCAATAGCAAGCGAGGGACTGAAAGACAGAAGACTGTCTCCTGCATTTTCCATCTCCTGTTAGATTTTGAGTTATATGTGAAAAAACAGTTCAAAAAAAAAAACCCCAACCCTTACAGTTCTTCCTCTGTCTATCCACCGCAGTAAAAAGCACATGCACAGTTCCCAAAGCTGTGGTGGGGCTTTCTCGTGGAACTGTTGATCTCATTTTTCTACTGAGAAGAAGTTTTGCTTTTTGACAACACCCCATATGGGATTGTAAAGCACTTCAAGGAGAAGTATGACAGCGCAGGAGAGGAACACAACTGATGATACTTCAGAGGGAAGCTGTTTCAGTCCAAACAAGCAGATTACAAATAGATGAACGTAACATCAATTGGGCTATCACAGTGGGAAAAAAGTTGTCAGAGAGAATTACCTGAGTCAAGAAAAAAGAGCTTATGTTTTATCATCAGTCAAGTCAAATGACAAATTTAATTACTATTTCAAAAATCTCTATTACTTAAATAGAGGGGGGGAAAAAAAGGAAAAGCTCTCAGAGGGAAAAATATTCTAGGTAGACTGGGGTTTGGACTTATGGAACAACTACTAGTTAAAAAGGCTACTTTTCATCTTCATCTCTAAACAGACAGAAGTAGGTGTCTAACGATGTATACAACACAGTCAGGATGGAAAGATATCTGCAGAGAAGCAAGTGGACAGAAAGCAGATATGTTTAAGAGCTGTCTGCTTTACACACATTATCCAGTAAACAAGTATATAGTAAGCAACAAATTAAAGCATCACAGAAGCAAACCGAAGCATTAGTTTAAAGAACTTCTGGATCTTAAGAAAGAATATTAACATATTGTTGCTAAAGGTTACTTCCCACTGCAGCTTCCCCACCTGCTAAGGTTGGGTTGCAATATCCTAAATACTGTTGATATTCAGTCTGTCAATATTCAGCTAAATCAAATGGCACTCCTCACAACGGTACTTACCATAATACATACAATAAGCTGCACAGCAGCAACTCCCCTTCCTTCTGTAACACTCAACCAGTTTAAACTACAAATCAATACAGTTTGCATAGCAGACATCCGTAAGTTTTCCATCACCCTTCAGCCCATTTACCTTGACCACACAAACTAGCTTTTGATTTCCTGCCATTATATACCTTGAACATAAGAGCTTCTCTCGAACAGGAAAAGCCTAAAGCAGTGTGACATCATCTCTCTGATTCACTCCACATTACTGACACTGCACATAACCTTGGCATCATCCTTGACATTGAACACTTCTCTCATCATTATACTGTCAGCAGAATCTCTGCAATACATTACCTGTGTGGTAACTATCTCAGCCCTTTAGCTGTGGAACTCCTCCAGTCTCAATTACTGCATATTCCTTTGCTGTATCAACACACAAGCTTTATATACACAGCACACACACAGGGACATGAATGCAATCCAAAACACAAACACAGTCAGTTCATTTCTAAAGTAACAACTGTCCTCTTTTCTGCCAAGCCCCCTGAATGTCAATAACACACAGAGGCAAAGCTGCACGTAAGAGTCACAAAGCGTTCAAGCCTTATGTACACCAAATTGGTGCATCCTTTTCTGTGTAACAAAAAGCAACAACATCCCACTGCCCAAATGACTGTTCTTACATACCAAGCATTTTTCTACAGTCTTGAAAACTGCAATTTATATATCCAGCACACATCTGAGATGCAGTAAATGAAGCAGGATTCCAATGAAACAAGTCAGAAGGCTGCTCTGTAATAGACAGTATATGGAATAAGATTGTCCAATACAAGTACTACACAAGCACATTTAAAGTAAACGCATGTGGGATCTGACACACTATAAAATGCACTCCACATACACTGGACTTCTATAGAGAGCAGACAATTACCAACCTATACCCACTCCCAGCCCACCACCTGTGGAACCCAGGCACACAGCAATGCATCAACTTGTTTTCACACATTTACTGCACTTCACCCATCTCTTTCCTGACTGACCTCTTCATTACATATCTTTGAAATTCATCAATGTAAATGAGCTCTCCTCAATTAGAGAAAAACCTGCAAATTTTACTGCAGAATGCTTATTTTGACAGTCCTATGAAATAAAATATAATGCAAGGAGATGCGTAGATTACACTTTTAAATAAGATCCTTCCTTAATTTTAATTCTTCAATCAGGATGTCTGTTTCGAATTTCCTAATTTTAACTCAAAACAGTAAAGTATTTGAAACAACAAGAGAAACAAACGGGTTTCTGGTGTTAAATAAAAATCACTTCTGAGAAACCATGATATTAATGCACACTAAATTCATGAGAGTACTGTGAGGGGTGCTCCAAACACAGTGCCTCATATTTTATTATGTCAGCACATGATGTCAGAGGCGTATGTTGGTGGTACAGCAGTAGAGGCTGAACCATCCCGCCAACATCCCATTATGTGTTGTTGCTGTGTGACAGATGGCAGCAGAGGGGCACTGACAGAATGGCGTCTGACATGGAAGGGCACATGAAGCAAAGGGGCGCCAAAGAACTCCTCTATGTGGAAAAAAATGGCATCCACTGACATTCATTGATGCTTGTTGAACATTGACGGAAACCCATCAGTAGTTGTGAGCACAGTGATGCAGAGGTGGTGCCTTCCAGCAGTGGCCACACTGGGTCTCCTCCACCGGTGCAGACTGAGCGCAGCATGCAGGCTCTTGTCACTGCTGGTGAAAATGCACTGCTACCTGTGGTGACTATGTTGGAAAACAGCGTTCTGCAGCTGAGAATTTGCTCTATCAGATATATTATTGCGCTCTTTGCATCTGTTGTAGTTTCCATGGAAATAAATAGAACAAGATAATAAATAAATAATTCAGAACTACATAGTTTTCCTTTAAACTTACTACTGAAAGATCGCTCACTCTGTACTTTATCTTCCTGCAAATTGTTTTACAACAACAGAGTTATCAGTACAGTTGAAAGCCATTAAGTAATTCATTTTTTGTAGAAAACAGTAGTTAAAAAAATATTCACTACAAATTAGTCTTTCCAATAAATAGATTCATATTCTAAAACAAGATGTTAAAGGTTATTGTCAGGTTTCCAAGCAGATTTAAATCTGTTCCCAGTCAGGTCCTTTTTACCTAGGAGCAGCATTCACACAACACACCTAACGATGAGAGCAGCACATTAATAGTCAAGCCATGTTGTTACTGTAGCAACAATGATTTCGGGTAGCCATTTTCTTCTCAGCTTTAGCGCTTTTCTGACACCAACAACTCTTATTACAAACTCTGTTTAAACTCCAAGGCAGCAAAATTGCTCAAGTTTTCTCTCTGGCTACATACTTGAAGATATCTCACTCCAGACTATTTTCTTTAGTCAGATGTACTTATCTAACTGTCTTCTCTAAAACTGTACTCTGTGCAAATTCATTTACATTAATCAAAAGAGCACAGTAGTGCACTTCTGAAACAACTGCATTTAAGAGACTTCGTAGACAGTTTGTAGGACACTGGAAACAAGACCAGCAAGGTAATTAATTATTTTAACCCTTGGGCTGTAAGAACATGGTCCAGTATGAGGTTATTCAGGTAGCAGTATGCTTTCTGTCCTAACAGGAGCAACCACTGAAAAACCTTTCTCAGAACAGAGATTACACAATCAAAGCAGGTGCTGTAGCCAAAAGCAGCTTCTTAGTAGATTTACATCTCCCTGGGTTTTCTGTTTAGAAAACCTGAGACAAAAACAGTGTTTGCTCACTTCCAACTCCTTCTCAACATTTTTGCAGTCTTAAAAATGACAAAACCTGAAACACTTTCCTTGCTTTCTTAAGACTGGAATGCTGTTTTTATAAAAGGCTTAACCTAAAATCCTACAGCTCAAGATTACTGATAAATGTGACAACTTTCATAAAATCACATACAGATTTGGGTTGGAAGGGACTTCAAAGTCCATGCAGCTCAAATCCTGCCACGGGCAGGCAGTTCCCCTCCAACTCAGGCTGCCCAGGGCCCACCCAGCCTGGCCTTGAGTGCCTCCAGGGATGGGGCACCCACAGCTTCTCTGGGATGCATCTGTGCCTCATCACCTTCACAGTAAAGAATTTCTTCCTAATGTCTGATCTGTATTTCCCCTTCTTTTAGTTTAAAGCCATTCCCCCCTGCTCTACCACAACACTCCCCTATTAAAGGTCTCCTTCCAGCTTCCCTGTCCCCCCCTTAAGTGCTGGGAAGTTGCTATGTGGTCTCCCCAGAGCTGTCTCTTCTCCAAGCTGAAGAGCTCCAGCTCCTCGAGTTTCTCTTCACAGAGATGTACTTCAGCTCTCTGACTTCCACTCCCCTCTCAAAAAAAAAACCCTTCTTCTTATGACACTTTCAAAGCAAACAAGCAAGCAACGGTGGGAGAGCTCTAATAAGAAAGTGAAATACAGACTCCTTTCATAACAGTAATGGAAGAAAAGACTAAATGAGTGTTTCTGAAAGTTACCTACAGGAATTGAGCATGAATATCCCCTAATAACCAGGGCCCTAATTCCAAATGCAACTCCTCACAGGTCTATTCTAGCTGAACGCACAGCTGAGCTATGATCACAAGCTCTAAAGCCTGCTGAATCTGGCAAGGCGCATTTCTATCTCCCATAGACAGTGATAGGAAAGGGAATCTCATGCTGGGAGCCTTCGTGGGAGTGTGCGAACATGAAAAATCTTCACAATATTTCTCTGGAGATTCCATGCACCGAGATTGCCATAAATATTTGTAAAACCGTGCTTATAAACTCATAGCAAGTATCTCACAGGTTTATGCTGATCGATGAGCTGGTATGGCTGAGACATTTTATTCTGATATCCCTATGATGACAACCTCCAGCAGAGGACAGAGCAGACACTCCGGAGCATTAGTGTCCATAAGCACCACAGCTTGGCTCTCCAATGGCTTATTGGAGAGCCAAGCTGCCACTGTAAGCAGCATTCCAGGAAGGAGAAAACTACTACCAATACTCATCTAAATACATATATTGCAATACCAGCAGTCTTCCTGCAATAGTTTTGTCCAAATAAAATATACATTTAAAAACATGTATTATACAATAGGATTCAACTACTGCTCATCAAATTCGAAAAGAAGATACGAAACACTTTGCTTTCTACATTCCATTCCTTATGACATATCAAAGAGCACTCTGAGGAGACACACACGAGCAGTGTAAAGCCTCCATCCCACAGGAGCCTGCTTTATGAAGACAGAGGACTGCTCTTGGTCCTGGGATCTTGAGAAACCTGATCTGGTAGAAGGTGCCCTGCTTGGTGGCACAGGGGTGGACTGATGTGCCTTCCAACTCAAACCATTCTGTCATTCTATAGCAGGTGCTGAAAATTGTTTTTCAAGTAAGTAAAACCCCATTCCTCATTGAGCTACTCAATGCTCACTCTTGGTCTGGCAGCACATCAAGCTTCCAACGCTGTCCATCGCTTACATAAATGCCACTCTCTTCAAACTCTCACCCTTTAAATGTTTGTGGAGCCTTGCCTCCCTTTGCATGCACTAAGTATTCAGGGTTTCTCTCCACTGTTTGGGTACACATTTGGCCTAGTTTCCACTACCTGGCCTTACAGGTGCACAGCCAATAAAGTGAGGCAGCACCTACAGTCAAAAGGTCATAGCATACCTGGCATGCCACAGAGAAGAAAAACCATTATAGTCTGAGTGTTTGGCTACTTATTCTTTACCTCCTTTAATATTCCATTACAGTCACAAGACAAACATTGCTGCTCATATGAAATATTGACCTCATGATATAAGTCTCCATATGACAGATTACAGTAGCAAATTACTCTAATTCTGCCTACAGAAATCTATTCTTCTGGTATGCTCCTCAAGTTGTAAAACTTTCAGTTGTAAAAAACCAGAAAAGACAACGGCAGAAAGCAAACCACATTAGTTATGCTCATCTGTGCACAGCCAGCCCACTGGCTGCAGTCAGGTACTTGGTCTGGTTGGGACTTAATAATAAAATAGACTTTCCTGTCATTGTTCTGGTATACAGCCATTTAAGTTCACTTTTCCTAATGAAAACAGATTTTCCAACCAAATTTTCTACAGTAGCTCAAGGAACAAGAGAGACACGAGACCATACTCTAAGCCTATTTTATAGGCTTTACATTGAGTTACAGGAGACCACAGAACTGAATTTGCAGTGGCTAAGGTCGCATACAATCATCATTATGAAACATCACTACATTTGGCAGCAGTTACATGTATAACCACTCCATTTCAGAATACAGACACAATGACAGTTCTTTAATTGAGCTAAGAAACCTGTATGTTTCCCATGCCTACCTTGCTCCTTAAAAAAGAACATAAACAAAAGAAAAATATATTTCTCCTAGCAAGTAAATAGCTTATTTAATTTGCACAAATTAAAAACTTCCTAAAAGCAAATGAAAGTGCTCACCTTCATTTAAGGAAGCTTTGCTATTGGTCTTGCACATCCACAATTAAAAAGAGATCTGATAATACTTCTTGCAAACAATTCATACATATTAACTGACACACCTCAAAATCACTGCAAGTTTTATAAACATACACACTTAGATTTTCAAGCTTAGCTCCATTGTTTCATATTTGTTTTCATCTAGAACACTGTAGAAACTACAAGCAAGAGTAAATGCTTAAAGAATATCAATAAATCCCTGCCTATCGCAGGGGGTAGGAAATTGATAATCCTAAAGGTCCCTTCCAATCCAAACCATCCTATGAAATGTGAATTATTCTGGCTTAAATGCACGAGAGAGGTACTCTGCCTTAATATTATGTACAACATAAAGGAGTAGACTTCGCCAGAGCAATTCTAACAAAAATGCTTAGAACTGGATTGCTTCCTATTTAATCAACTTTAAGTAACACAGAAAATAAGAGCCAAGAATTACACTCCAGAATGTTGTTACAAGTACAGAAATACACAAGGTAGTACTAAGACTTCATTTAAGAAATTGCATCTTTCTCCTAGATTCACAAAAGCAAATTGAAAGGACAACTAAAACAAAATCAGGGAAATTCCAGCAAAGAAGAGTGAAATTCCTCCAAAAACTAGGCTTGGGAATACCCTAACCAAACCCATTCCTTGACTACATTGGCCTATCAGAAAGTCGCTGGGAATTCACAATATTTAGAGGAAAACAATACAATATTTGTGTCTTTTTTTTTTTTTTTTTAATGAGGTATAGGTTGTCATAAACCACTCAGATTGTCATGAGGACAAGACTAAAGGAGAGAGGAGTTTGACTTTGGTGTTCTTAAGTTTTTTGGGTTTTTTACTCAACTGGAAGGGCTGCCCTATTAAAAACAAAGTGTGAATTCTGAATTAAAGCAGTGGTAACAAAAGGTTATGCTTCACAGTCGTATTTTAATATTTATGCATTCTTTTAAATAAGTTGTTGATTAAGATCATACATCTTTGATTTTCACATCTGAATGCAAAAATCTCCTTCAAGATCAGGAAGAAATGCTAATGAATCAATAGTGACAGAAGTCATGAAGAAAAAGGACAACACTAAGCTTCTTCCTGCTGAAGATGGCACTCCAAATGACTTACTGTAGGAAAAAAAAAAAAAAAAAAAGGAGGAAAATAAGAAAGAAAAGACAAAACTATTTGGAGGAAAAGAAGCAAAGTTGCAGGGAGATAATTTTGAATAAAATTACCCTGGGCCCTAACATTAATATTATTAAGCTGTCAGATCTTGCTTTAAGATTATGGAAACCACAAAACAAAGGACCACTTCCAATCTTTCCTCTTTGGTATATTTACATCCCCCTGAAAACGGTAGGCACCAGTACGCTTCAGAATCAGCTTACTAGGTGAACCTAAAGCTAAGTTTATTTGAAATACATTTAATACAATTTCAACTAAAGCAGTACCCAACATCCTAAATATCAAAACGATCATGTCACAGAAAATGAACAAAACCACTTTTCCCTAAATGGTTTAACAAGCCAAAACCAAACAATTCCCCATTAACACTCCAAACACTATTAGGAAATTTTCAGCTGGAACACAGCAGTGCTTTGCATGCAAAAGTACAAATCCATCCTTCTAAATCCCTCATGCATTTTGCTGGATTTCTGAAGAGATCACAGAACTTGCACATCTTCCCAGTTTTTCTAAATGCCAATAAATGATCCTAGACATGGTATTAATTTAGAACATTGAATCTTGCTCCATAACACAAGGCTCTTACGTGGGAAAATAACATAAGAGGATCTGAATTGCTTGTCTCTATATGAATGCTTATAAACATCTATCTGGATAGATAAGAGGAACACGGACATACAACTCCTGAAATGATCACCAAAACTAACATCTCAATTTTATTTTTATTTTTAAATGAAACCTTGCTATAGTACCACCTGCATACCTTTCTCTGTTCACCTGTGTTAGACCTCCAGTAGGCTCAGAAATGCAATATTAACGAATTTTTATATAACTGAACGATGAAATCAACCCATCTCCAGACAAACAAACCGTACAGAACTATGAATCAAGGGCAGAGATGCAGAACACAAGAGAGTACTACACTTCTCAATTCCCACTACTCATTTCAACATTTAAAGAACCATCTGTGTTGAAGGATCTCTTTCAAGAAGGCTGCAATCACTTTTTTCTCTAGAGGATTGAAATGGGAGAGCTTTTCCTCTCTTAGACATTTCTAAAAACGCGTTATCGCTGTACCTGTGTGGTATTTTTGGAAATAGTAGGACACTTCTGTTATACAGTAACTCAAATGGTTTCTCCCAAGCAGCTCTTCTATTTTTGGTTCCCCTCCTTCTTCAGAAGAAATAAATAATGCCTGTTAACACACATTTCTACTGGTACAATGGCAAGCAGCAACTATCTATCACAGCAGACTGGTAAAACTGGGAAAGAAGATTTTTGTGGGCAAGCTGCCCTCTTTTCCAAACCTCGTGCACACTGGGGAAGAAAAGGGACCCTCTAACCCACACTCAGTTTCTGCCACACAGAATCATGGTGAACTTACCCACTAAGTCTCACCACCTGAAAAGCATGGGAACAGAGGCCAGTAATTTGCAGCACACAAATGTCCATAAGAGTCACTGCTGAAGCAGCTCATGAAAAAGCCTATCGTTTCTCATCACTACGTGTGTCACCACCATCTAGCACATTCAAGGCTTTATAAGGACACGGACACAAGTGCTAGTCCAAACTCCTTAACAAGCCAGACAAAATAACCTTCTGAGGCTTCTCCAAAACAAAGATGTAGAAAATTCCAACACGCTGTCTTTAGTGTCTTCTTTGGTTTATGTACCCCACAAGCAACCATTCCACCTCACATTCACCTGCACTGCAGTCTGCACATGAGGCAAAGAGCACTCTTTCCTACTCTGTAATTGCTCCAAAGCCTCCAAGGCTGCTGCTCACAGCTCATCTCGGTTCATTCACCATTACATGGTCCCAGCACCTATCCTCTCTCCTTTTCCCCAGAAAAAAAACTATCATAATTTGTTTCTGTTAGTAAGTACCCGAGAAGGAGGCAATAACTGGTGTTTTGTTTTCAAGTTAACAGAAGACAAAAAACTGTTTCTGCAGCACTTTCAGAGCTCTAACCTTTGGTATAAATTTTATGCATTACAGTTGCTTTCTCTACATGCAACAGGTTCTTTGTTTTTAAAGCGTTGCTCAAGAAAAGACTGATTTCACTCATGCCTAAACGTATGTGAAAATCTAGGAAGATCTAGAAAAAACACAAACAAAAAGGAAGTGAGCAGGAAGGATGAGTACCCACTGCACAGCCAGCTGCAGAGCTGGTGCTTCCCACTCGCTGACAGCACAAACACTCCGGGCTGTCTCAGAGAAGAGACGTTCACAACAAGTACTGCACAAAAACCAGCCCTTCTGTGGGAAGAAACAAAGTTATTTATACCGGAACTTTTCAAGCAAAAATAGATAAGAATATATATGAAAGTATACTTCTAATACCAACTCAACTTTGAGCAAACAAAAAAAAGCTTTCATAAGAAAATGCTCCCTCTTTCCTTCTTGACGGTTATCAGAGGGGCACAGACTCCCTAAGAGCAGTTACAGTTTCTATGCAAACGAAATAATCACAAATACTGTAAACTCTTCAGTAAACTACAAGCATTGTTTAGGTGCATGGAAACCTAGTTAAAGGACTTACATTTTATGACTTTCCTGCCTCTTTCGATTGAAAAGCTATATATTTTTAATATAATGATAATGGTGAGATGGTGTTTGAACCTCTGCAGCCAGGAAGCTGCTGCTTATGCCTGGGTATGAAGATGAAGAAAGATATCAGCAGCAAACACTGTAAACATTAAGGGCTTTTGTAAAAAGAGAAAGAAAGAATTACTTCAAACTGGATAACAATGCTGCTAGAAAAGCTGTGTAAATCAGAAGCAAACAGCAGAAACACTCAGAGGACTGACACTAGAAGCACAAAGCCAAAGATAAAAAAAAAAAAAAAAAAGAAGAAGAAAAAAAGAGAGGAAAAAAAGACAGCAAAATACCAAGCAGAAGAGGCAAAACCAAAACCAAACAAAACCAACCCACCCCCCACCAGCCTGCTGCCTGCCAGACAAGAAACAGATACCCGCCACTTCCTACCAGCAGCACAGAGCCATTACTGCACCACCATGCTTTACAAGCAGACAGCAGCAACAGTTTTCCCAAAGCAGACCTCTGACCTCCTGCTGGATGTCTGCACTGGAAAGAAATCTTGAGTGGAATGCCCACCGCTGTCCCCCTGAAGAAGAAGAACTGGAAAGGTGGATGGGATAAAGAACAGCTCATTATTCAGCAGACAGGTAGGAAGCATTCCGTTACGACTCTTCAACATTACTATGATCACATGGTAAGGAATTCCTCACTCTTCATGAGTTAAAAAAGGAAAGATCGCGCAAAAGGATGTAAATAAAGTATTTAAAACTATACATGATCTATAATTTGCATATTACTTTGCTTGTGTTCTACCACTCTTTTGGGAAAGCATTCTTACAGGGCAGTGCCAGCCATCAGCCCAGAAAATGGGAGAGCTGCAATGACCAGTTCTAGTCTTCAGCTCCAACTGGACCAGTCACTATAACACCTGGAATTCCCCCAAAACACAATACATCTTCAACTCCAAAGTTTGTATAAGTACAGAACATATCCAACTTGCAATGTCAGTCATACAAAATCATTACTACACACTGACACAGGCCTGAAATGTTCACAAGCCCTGTGATCTGACCTTTGTTCTGATTTAAGCAGACTCTGTACTGTGGATTAAGTTTCAAGAAATACTAAATTTTTACATAATCCATCATTCTTCAACTAATCAATTGTATGCAAGACTAAGCACTCAGTGTCAATCAGTGATAAGACCAGCTAGAGATCTATCTTTCCTAGTAGCTGCGCTTAGCCACCTTTAAGAACAGCAGTTCCCCTACCAACCAACAGCATCACAAATCACCCTGGTTGGAGGAAGCGCACTCTATAGTCCCAAGCTTGCTAAGAAACAGTCAGTTAATGTTTAGCATAACAAAAACAAGACAGTTGTACACTCACTGTTAATTCCCCTTCTCCCCCTCAACCTCACTGGCAACTTAAGGGCGTTGCAGTAACAACTTATCAACCCAGCAGCTGCTCGGTGCGGTTGGACAATGACAGAAATGCAGCACAATAAGATACTCGTTTCTATTTGTTTGTTTTTTTTTTTCCTTACTTCAGAATTTTTAAAACCTTGTTCTCCTTCAGCGAAGATTTATGAGTGAATGCAACAGAATTATGGGTAGACTTTACCCCAGGATTAAAGGCATCGCACACAAGGTAACGTGACCGATCCTGTGACCATCATGTTCTCTCCATTTTTTTTTTTTTAAGTGCACATTCCAAGTCAGTGCACACTCGTTACGTGGCCCTTTTTGACAGACAGCTGCGACTTAAAGAAATCATGCATAAACAGTACTGTATTGTAGAGATGTACCACACTGGGGTCCATTTCGGATGATTTCAGCAGGGAGGGAAATCCCAGTGCCTATTTCACATCCTCATACAGCAGAAAGAAGCCTTTTCTACAATGCAGTGAACGACGTGGGCATGACAGTTACCATCCCTGCTTGTGTGAATTCTTTGCTACCAGCAAAGTTTTGATTTAAGAGACACGTTGCATACAGGCATAAGACTTCTTCCTTAATTAAGCATTAAAAGGGTGTTTTCCTGACCATAAGCTATGCAGAAACCTTTAACCCAGTTAGCCCAGTAGTACCTAAGTGTATCAACCAGAACAACCAACATCCATAGCTTCCTTGGGTAACTTAAGCTCTTTTGCCAGCAGCTGTATGAAGTTTGCATCTACATCCCAAAAAAGTAGCAAGGAAAAAGGCTCACTATCAAAAATCTGCTTCTTTTTAGAGTGCTAAAAAGGAGGATACATGAACATATTTTGAGAGAAGGAAGACTTGTTTTGCTTTGTTTTACCAGGAATTTCTTCATGTTCTCAAGATGTTTGGACACAAATTTCAACAGAAGGAATTATGCTTTGGAGGCTCTGCCATCCTGAATCAGTTTGCAAGTCAATTTGAGTGCAACTTTGTGCAGATATAACCTAATTTTACTAAATGTTTTCACCCATCTCTCAAATATCAAAATGCATAGAACATAAGAAATCAGTTCAGTCTGGCTTAAAATAACTATAGCATTACAGTGGTGCATTTGGGATTGAAATAATAGAGGGAATTAAAAGCAATAATCTCAACAGGTAGCCCTCTAAAAGTGGCATCATATGTAGGTTGCAGAACACAAAAAGCTGTTATGAAATATAATAATGTATTGACAGTGAGCTCCTGACCAGCCAAACCAACCAGGCCAGACTGCAACATCAGAGAACCCTCAGCCAAACCAACCTCAGGGGAACTGCAAAGCAAGTGACACAACTACACTGCATTTTCTCCAGTTTTCACTGCTGAGCTGCTTTGCTGACTTTCTTGTGCAAGCTGGTAAAAAAACAGCAAGCGTTCAAAGTGAACAGAGGCATGAGAACATGCATATGCTTTATTACTAGAAAGAATCTTATTCTCTTTCCATTTGTTTTCTGCAGAAGGCTCTACAAATAGAAAGTTTGTGCACAAGTACGTTGTGCAAGCACATACAAGTGTAAGCACAAACCATCCCACCAGGAACTCCACTGGCAACCCAGCTGTCCGTACTGAAACTCAGCCTGCACTGTTATTTTAAAGTGGAAGGCACTGCCACTACTGTTTAACATCCTGTTAATTCAATTGCTGATGCTCCTGCTTCAATCAATTGTTGCTCTGATAATTAACTTCACAAGGATGCTTCAAGTCAACAGGGTTTCTTCCTACAGCTCAGGTCACCTCCTGAGATTTCAAGGTCATACTGATCACTTTTAACATTCACTCACAAACTTTTACAGGCATTCTCCTAGGCACATACTTTCACGTGTTACTGCAGAAGAGATGCTGGATTTCACAAGATTCCAGAAAAAAAAAAAAATCAAAGTAATACACTTTTGTCCTGATTTTGCTAAATGACATTGCCAAGGACTATTTTCAGTATGACAAAAAACAACAAAAGAAAAGTTATTTCTGTAAAAAAGGAAGGTGTTTACTGGTGAAATTAACATCCTCCTACCCCCCAAACGTTTCCTGCCTACGTTTTAAAATAATAAGAAGAAACCTCTATTTGAAGTAGTGCTAGGTGTTGCAAGAAACTATTTTAAATACAACGTTTTGAAGGCTCTTCCTATTTCAGCTATTATTCATGCATAACTCTGTGCTGCATCCCTCTGCAGTCATATTAGACAGGACTGCATCATCAGCTTTGATGGTAAGTCGGTGTAATAGGATTGTCACACTGCACTGCTCTTCCATGCACCCAACTTAAACCCCCACTCCAATAAGGAAATTGCTGCATTTTCTCTCCATGTAAGTGACCCATTAAAAGCTCCTCAGGATCTATTCTGCATTGCCTAATCAGTTCATGTGCTCTGCCCTCAAATCACCTGCTTCACACAAGTCAGGCAGCAAAGGATTTTATACAGAAGAAGCACGTTAAGTTGTCAAAACTTAGATGTACCTCCTAAATGTGAAAATGCTTCAGTTAAAGCCTTGTTTCATAATTTGAATGAAAAAAATATTTTGCAACTTTTATTTTAAAAATGCACTGCCTAAGCTTCTCAGTAAGAGGTACAATCCCCTGATGGAATTCCAGAGATCCTTATCTCCAGGACACAAACCTCTCCAAGTGTTTGTCCGTGTGACAGTTCATTAAGCTACACAACACGAAATGGCTTCTTCCTAAAACCTGGTGCGTGTTCATTCCCCTTATGAGTCTCAGAGCGAAGTTCCATGACACAATCTTCATAACTTAATTACGTGCTAGGAAGGAGGGGAGGCGGAATCAGAACGTGACCGTAGGTGAGATCTCGCTTAAAGGGCCAGAGTTCTACAGCACTGATGGAAGCCTGCTTGGATGTACAGAGTTTGTTTTTCATTACCACCATGACTTGTCAGTTTATATCGCCCACGTCACCCCAGTGCAAGAACTTCAGATAAACTAAAGGTTGTACGCGGAGACACGACGGCAGAGAAGCCCGCAGGTTTCGCGCGATAAGCGCTGCCGGGCAGGGTGATGCTCACCGCCGCAGCCCGACGTAACACAAACTTCGCTCGGAAGCCCCCGCCCCACGGCCCGGGTGCCCGCTAACTTCGGCCTCGCCGGCGGCGAGGCCGGGACCGGCACAAGCTGACATCCCACGGCGACCGCCCCGCTCCGAGGCGAGGAGGAAGGCAGCGGGCAGCACCGCGCGTCACCGGGCCGGCCGGAGCGCGGCGGGGCGGCGAGCTTCCGCGGCCGGAGCCGGCGGGACCGCGGCCCGCCGGAGCCCCCGGGCCGACCCCGGCCACCCGCCAGCCGCGGCCTCCCCCCGCCCGCCGTTACCTGCCGCCCGGCCCGCGGCCTCCCCCGGCCCCGCCGAGGCCGCCCCGCCGCTCCGCGCCTGGCAATGGCGGCGGCCCGCTCCCCCCGCCCCGCGCTCACTGGCTGCGCCGCTTCATGTGACCGCGCAGAGCCCTCCTCGCACGGCCCTTTGTGTCCGGCCCGGCCGGGGGCACCGGGAGGCCGCTCGCCGGCCCGGGGAAGGGCCGGGTGCCGCCGGCGGGGCCGGGAGGAGGCGGTGGGGCGGCGGAGGAACTCCGCGGCCGCCGCGCTCTCTCCCCGCCGCGCCGCCGCCGCCCTGGGCCCGGCACTTACCGCCGCGCGGGCGGCTGCGGCCGAGCCGGGGAGCCGCAACGGGCCGGAGGCGGCCGCCATGTTCCCGATGCAGCAGGATGGAGGCGACGGCCGCCCGCCAACCGCCGCTAGGGCGGCCGGCCCGACCCGCCGCGCCCGCCTCGGCCTCGGCCCCGGCCCTCGCCTCGGCCCCGGGCCTCCCCGCCCGCGCGCCCCCTGCCCTCCCCTCGGCGGTGGGGGAGGGGAGCGGGGGGAGGGCATTTAAAAAAAAAAAAAAAAAAGCATAACGGGAAACTCACGGGCTCGCCGGGCTGTGCGTCACGCCGGGGTTACGTCCTGCGCGCAGCGTCATGACGTCATCGCGTAAGCTTCCCGCCCCCCCATACCGTACACGGAGACCCACGTCCCGGGGAGCGGAGTGCGCACGCGCCCTTCGTTCCCCCGCCGTTCCCGCTCCGGCGCCGCCCCTCCCGCAGTGAGGTGCGGGGTCGCGACCTCGCTCGCCTTCCCGCCGGCGGCGCGAGCGGCACCGTTATCGCCGCGCGGCTTCCGCCGCGCCGTCGGGCTCGGGTCGTCCCCGGCAGCGCTGAGAGCGCAAGCGGGAAATGCCGTCCGTGGGCGTGAGGAGAAACTCCTAGCAGATCTCTTCAAAAGGCGAAACGCCGAACGCGGCCGCCTCCCGCCCCGGCGTGGCCTCCCCTCACCTGCGCCGGGCTCCCGGGGCGCGGGGGAGCGGGAAGCCGAAGCGCCTGCTGCTTAGCGGTGCCTTTCCCACAGAAAGTGGAAAACTAGGTCAAACGCTGAAGGAGCTGCACAAAAGAGGCAGTCCTGCAACAAGCAGCGGCTGGCAAACGATGTGACAGGGCAACGAGAGAGCGGAGCGGGAAACGCAGAGCAAAGCGGCAGCAAGGGGAAAGGAGAAAACGCGGAGGTGGCCGCTCTGCCCTGGGGAGCAGCCCTGACGGGACGCCAAGAAACTGGCGTTCACTGCCAGCCCTTCAGATTAATGGCTGTGATGGCAAGCTCCGGTTCAAAAGGGCAGGGATTCAAGGGAGACAAATTGGTAAATTAGGGACTGCTGTGATAAATTAGATTTTCTTTAGATTTACTAGGCCCATAGGATTTCACGCTAGAGTGAGAAGGTGATAAGGCGACTTCAGAGGTGTGAGCAGTTGTCACTGAGAGCTCATGAAGACAACTGGCGCTTCAGAAGAGGGGAAAAGGGAATGCATAGCACGTGCAATTCCAAGGGGAGGGTAGGAAGAGCCAGGGAAAGTACTGAAGCAGATAATCACACATCTTTAAGTACATGGTAGCTAATGAAGTGATAAGTTACAGCCAACGTGGATTTGTCAAGAAAATCATACAGAGCCAAACTCATTCCATTTGATGACTGCATAATGGACCGCAGGTGGGAATAGCGGCAGGTCTGCTGTGGCTTGACTTCAGTAAGACTTTTGACACTGACTCAGAACTCAATAACTGAGCAAGTGAAAGAAATCTGAACAGAATGAAAAGACTGCAGTGGTACAAAACTACTCAAAAAGTAGTTGGCAGTGCTTCTCTGTGAATAACAACAGAATATAGCAAACACAGCTCCTTGGGAATGGACGTGTCCTGGATCTCTAATTACATGAGTAATGGAGTAGAGTGAGGTCCCCTCCAACTAAGGATATTACATGATTCTATGATTTGCCAACAGTAACAAAATGGCAGAGCTTTAAGGATGTCGCTGGGCAAAAATAGGATTCAAAATGATCTTGATTGCAAAAATAGGGTGCAACTGTCAATTTCTGTCAATTCAAATGGGAAAACAACAATTGCACGATTGCAAGGCTAGGAACAGATGAATAAACACCATGGCTTCAGAACAGGGGCCATGGTCCACAGTAAATCACAAACAGAACATGTGTCCACAGTGTCACACTTATGAGAAAAAGCTGCAGTACAAGGAGATGTGTGAACAGAACTGTCATATCTAGGACATACAAAGAATTTCTCCTTAGATTTAACTCTGGTAAATCTTTGGCTGGAATACCGTGTTAAGTTTGGGGCTCTCTGTTTCAAGAAAATGTATCTTTCAAAGAGCACCAATAGAAGGAAAGAGCAGGAGGGGGAAAAAACACCAACCAACTAATCAGAATTTTTGAAAAATGTAACCCAAACTGAAAATAGGAATGATTTAGATTTCTTAGTCTGGAGAATAGAGGACTACACTTAAATCCATCCAGCTAAGAACAAAAAGTAACAGTTTCAAGGTGTATTAAAAGAAATTAAGGTTAGACATTAGGAAAAGTTTAACTACAGCATGGATAAATTAAACTGATACGTATTCTCTAGAGGGTTCTGAAAACATCACTCCCATTAAAAAAAAAAACAAAAAAAACTGAGCTAAATGTCTGTACAAATAGATGAGAGGCATTTAACTACTGAGAAGTAATGGAGGCACATTTAAGAAATCAATTTTTTTTGCATCATTTTCCATAACTGCAGTTACTATCCAGATAGCTGTTCTGATCCTAAATATATATATATATGTATATTTATCTGACAGGAATTCCAGAGACATTTAAACATTTAATGTGTTGTGTGATTTTACATATAGGTGTAGATAACCCCTTTGGGAATCCTTGTCACACTGCATTCTGTGCATTGCTGTGCAGCAGCGTATGTCACATGCTCAGTTAATTTGCGGATTTTCAGACTTCATATATGACTGCAGATTTTACATTTACAAACGTGTTTGTTAGTGCTCACGTAACTAGTGTGCACCAAGACCTTTTCTTTTCTTTGGTTTGCTTTTTCATGGTAACATACAAACCTTTCCCCAGAGTCCATTAAACTTTTGGCTTTCTCTGGAGCTTGCCAGTTAGGAGAAGGCAGAGCTAATGGTTTACATTACGGGACTGAGAGCCACCAAACTCATCTCATTAGAGATGACTAAAAGGCCATTAAATAGAACAATTTTAAATCTCCACTGAGTTCAACTGAATTCAAACTGATAGCCCACAGGCAAAAGGCAATGAATTTCATTAACAGTACCCTGAAGCACTCAGTCCCCTAATGAGTGCTAATGTGACTCTTCTGAGAATTAAGCTTGTTTTCTGAAAAGATACATTTATAAAATCAAGTTCTGATATTTTGGAACACGTATGGATAGTTCTCCACTGTTCCTTAGCAGAAGAAACATCCCACACAACCCACAGATTTCTTCTAAGGGTCTTGTTAATAGGTGCTCCATGCTAACCAAAATGCAAATAAAAGCACAAAAAAACCAAATATTGTATTGCTTCTTGCTAAATGTCATATATATTATTTTACCCAATTGTTTTATGGTTCGCTCCTGTTGTCCTCTACCAGATAATTTGTAAGAAACAACAATTCCTGCTTCAATTCTGTAACAAGTAGTTGAAGGAAAATACCAAATTCTATGAAACTATTACAGAAGATGCAGTGTTTTTAACTTGATATGTAATACTTTAACTTCATATGTGAATAAGTAAAATGGATAGCATAAGGAAATCTAAACTTTAATGCTGCCAAATCTCACAATTTTAAGAGCATAAAGATACTTAGCATTTTATTTAGTGCCTCAACTTAGTGATCAAAAAATTCCAATTCTGTAAACAGCACTGAACTCCATAAAAGTACTTAAGATCCACACACTGTGGATCTGCATTTGGTGTGAATTCATGGTGCACATAACTTCACCATTTTCTCAAAATGACTGGATATATCCAGTCGTCTCACAAATGATTTGATTTCTGATTCTGCCATTTTTTGCCACTTACACTTATATATGTGGAAAGTGGTAGATTATCTTCAATGTCGCATGCTGGCTTAAAAAAAAGAGTTTAGAAATATACAGAAATATACGCATACAAAACCAATCCGTCTAATTTGGGATGAAAGGGAAAGCCTCTAACAAGGCATTCTATGATCAGTTCACAAATGTGCGCAGCCACGAAGGCCCATAAGATATAATTCTTGAACTCTAATCCCTATAGTGCACAGTAGGCTTTTTGTACCCATGTATCCTCGCTGTGAACCTCTGTTATTCCTCCACCAGTGCAGACAAGGTCTCATAATGGTTAAAACAGCAAATGAAAACCTCTTGAGGAAAGATTGCTACCTAGTTCCTTTTGGTCTTCAAAATGGTTATAAAAAGCTTATGCCAAAGCAGACTCTTTCATGTTAGCAGCAAAATATGATTAAGAGAAACCAATTCAGAAACTGTTTCTTCATATAAACATTTTTGTAGATGACGCTGCAGAGAGAGAGTTGGAACAGGTATAAGCTGAAGCATTTTGAATGAAAGAAGACTGCAAATGCCTCCTTGAAACCCTGCAAAATCCCAAATGCCTGGAGGGAAAAACTTTTTAATGATGATTTCTTACGTTTATATAGCACCTTTTATTCCCTAGGACCCCAAGCACTTCATTAATTCTACGCAAAAAGCTTCACCATAGAAATACAGCTGCTACATGCATCACTCTGAAAAATTCTTTTTCAGTTCACATATTTCTTTCATTACCAAAATACTGTGCTTACCTTGTATATAGGAACCAACACAAAAACCAAGAAAATATTAGATTACATAGTTTTGAGTTGTAGAATAGATCTTCAAAAAAGAAACACACTCATGTAATGGGTACACTGCTATAATCTCATGCAATTCCCCTCTCCACTCACACTGATTTCATCTTCATACTGCGACCTTTGGTAAAAAAGAAAAAAAAATTATCACCCTTAACACTTCCAAAATTGCAATGATCCTTGATATCAGAATTTCAGACAAAAAACGAGGTTATAGGAAAAGATGGCATCTTCTATTCAATTCACTACAATGAGGTCATAAAGTAGAGAACTTCTTGAAGTATTTGAGATTTAATGCTTTGTTTTTTCAGCTAAGATTATTGTTTTAAAAAAGCATAACCTCTGCCTACAAAACTGTGTTGTCATCCTGAGTCCCTCACAAGTACAAAACAAGGCCCCAGATACATCATGTGAAAGATCTACGTGCTATTGCTCACCTTGCTGCACAGCTTTTCATCCTACAGAGATCCTTCCAGTTCCTTTCCTTTCTTATGAAAATATACTACTAATTCCACCAACATAGCAAGGAATTTGGAACTCAATATACTGGTTGTTTCTACAAAGAGTAATTAGCATATTTCTACAGATATTTTAGAAGAACTAGTAACTAATAGAAGAATTAACTGGAGCAGTTTGATTTACCTCAACACTGTAAAAATTGAAAGAAGAAAAATGATTTAACTTTTTTTTGTTCGAGCTGTTGATTCATGTTCTGTTGGCTTGCTTCTTTCACAGGCTCTTCTGGAATAGTTGTCAACGTTAATTAAAGAGGACTGTCTAGTCTTGTCTTTTTCTGACAGAAAAAAAGAATCTATTCATAACGTATCTTTTTCTCCTGCTATAAATCAAGATATTTTAGTCATCCTTGTCAGAATCAATAAAACTTTCAGAATTGCCAATAAAACAGTAAGAGGGCAGTAAGAACGTATAGGTAAAGTTACATATTATCAAAGCCTTTCACTCTCCAGACTGTAATCCCAAGGTAAGGTTAGTCCTGAGGTACAACATTTGGAGACTCTGTTTAGGGAAGCAGTACTACTTGCCACTGTGAATTGCCTTCAGAACTGTCATACCCTTTTAAATCTCCCATCTAGGAAAATATTTCCCACATTAAATAGTAAAGGCAACTGCCAGTGTTTTTCTGTTTCTAGGTTTCTGTCCATAAGCAGCAACACGGAAACACAGTATCTGCTGCTCAGACCTCCTTTAGCGGAGCCTATTGCTGCAATTACAAAACAGCTTTTGTCACAAGGGCACCGGCTCCGGGTGCAGCCTCCCACAGCTGCCTCCTGTTTTCAGTCTCACACCAGTAAGGAGTGTTATTGTCATCTGGTCAGAGGAGCAGCAGCTGCTGGGGCAGTGCTGGCTGCCTGGCACACAAGATTCCATTCCTAGCTATTCCTCAGGTACCACATACTAAACATTATTAGTTAACAAATCCTGGATTGATTATCAATAGACCAGATTAACCTTGGTCTTTATGGTTTTTTTTTTTTTTTTTTTTTTTTTTTTCTTTTATCTTGCATTATTCTTATCCATCTCACATTAAAAAGGAGGATCTGACATCTCTTTTCTCATGCCTGAGTTACTGAGCTCAAGTCTCACAGAATTCAAAGATCATGAGAAGGCAGAGCAGGAAAATACCACTGTATATTATAGCACTGACCTTCTTAAAAACAACAGTGTATTGCCTTGGAGGGTTGCCATTTGTAGCATGCGCAGGAAGTATTAATATAAGAAAATATGCTATGAATGAAAAAATAGTAACAAATTTCTTCCTGAGCCTGTTGATGAATTATAATTCAGTGGGATAGGAGAAAAGCTGCAGCAATAAACTGGCCTTCAGCAGATAATGGAAAGGACCTAGATACAGCAGGAATGAATTATCACAGTTCTGCTGACCAGTCTGATGATCCAGTTCACATTACAATGCCCAAATAGCATACAGAGAGAAGATGGAGTAATTTCAAGCTCCTTGTCTCAGGGGTCCCTCTAGTAACCTTAATGTATCCCTGCAGAGGAAAGGGCATAAGAGAGTGCAGCTCCTACCACCACTGACCTTGTGCCTGACCTTCAGCATGGGCACCCTATGCCTGCAAAGCATTGCTGAGGAGAAGGAAATTGCACTGGGTTGTTGGGTGCCACGTTACAGCCTCCCAGCTGTGTCACACCCATGGTGCCATGGGTCCTGAGCAATTTTAGCATGGGGAGTTTGTGACAATGATCCTTTTAGCCATGCTCCAAAACTGTATTTGTGACTTGCACAGATCGCAGTGAGGGACAGAGGTAGCACAAAGGGGAAAGGCCACTTCCTTCAGCTGATCACCATTTCAACACCCTCACAGGGAGGACAAGCTTTGGTTTGTTATTGGCAGGCAATACCCACCATTTCTGCACTTCAGAGTCACCTGGCCAGAGAGCAGTGAGGACAAGAGTCCAAGTAAGGATGATTTCACCAGAAACTGCAGCCTCTAAAAGCAAGTGCCATATATTAAAAAATGAACAACAAACAGGATCTCTCAGCTGTCATTGGCAATGCCAGGGTGTCACTACACACCAGCCAGGATTTCATACCGCCTTCTTTTCCACACAACTTCCTGCTGTCCTGCCCTGCAGCTCCTAGCCCAGCGATTGTGATTTCTTGCCTTAACTCAGATGGATATACACCCTCTTGTCCCTACGCTTGACTCAAACAATTACATAAATCTTCATCATCATCTGTAGAGCTCCAGAGGTTTGTGCATGGGAAGACATAATAACAATAATATTTAAAGAAGTAAAGAAAATTCAAAAAAAAAACAAACAAACAACCCTTATTACTATTAATGTGAAAGTACCAAGGAACTTATTTTGTCTTTAGATAAGATCACAGCAGCAGAAAGTCTGTTTGATATGCCATACCTTCTGTTTGTTTCTTAATTGTAAGGAGTTTGGGTTTGATCAAGACAATTAATTATGAATATAGCTGAGCTTTCTAACATCAGAGATACAGCTTAAAAAGCTACACAAGCTTTTTTTAGTGTATATTGTGCTGTATAGATAAGCATATATCTTCAGGGCATGAAAACAGACATCTTTGTAATTGAATCCTGAAGAGGAGGAAAAAATATATAAAACTGTGATAGTTTTTTGTCAGGCTAAGAGTTATCACCCAATTTTGAAAAATTATTTATCAAATTCTGTGGTTGCACAGAATCAGCATATGGCATGGTTGGTTTGTGTATCTCATATCTCAGCTTGGTCATTGGAACATAAAGTTTCCTCTTGTAGAATAAAATTAATGTCAAAAATGAAAAGAGCATGTTAAAACGTAGGGTGATTACAATGCAAGATTCATTACCCAGCAACTTTTTTCTTCCCAGCCTCCCTGCCTCTATGCAAACAAAAGAGAAGCACCACCCCGTTTCCCAGCTTGGCCACATCCTTTGCATCTCATCTGCCAGAAAGTATCTTCAGTGTAATGATCAAAGTTACATTTAAACTTTTGCTTCCCTCTTGTTCATCCAGTATTTCCAGATCGCATCCTGCCTGTGTTCTCAGATGAATTACTTGTTCAGCAGCTCCCTTGCCATCATCCCATTTGAGAAATATTGTCTTAGGTTTGGAATTTGCAGACCAAACTTGTAATATAATGCTACTTTTAGTATGAAGCTCATAGGAACATAAAATGTCTTATTATAAGCTCAGTGAAATAGCTGCGAAGACTTTAATGAGCTTTCAACAAGGCTTAAAGAAAGAGAATTCCAGCACTAATTTTCCTAGTAATAGAAATCTACATATTTGAAGTAATTGTAAAATAGTTAATTCAATATTTTGGAATGCAAGCTGAGCAGAAGTTTCTCAGGCAAAAGAAAGAATGAAGAAATGCAGAGGAACAGTCACACTCATTTTACAACATGTCCCAGTTTCACATCACTTGGCTCTGGTTCCCAACAATGTGGTCATAGGTCAGTGTGTGGAAATGGGCTCAGGTAAGGCATTGGAAGGGTATTTTTAGACCATACAGACAACTGACAGAGTAAAAATGGGCTATCTGTAAGAGTGGAACAGTTAGAGTAGTTCCACTTCGAGAATTTCAACAAATGCAGCTGTATATGTACACAATCTCCGCAATCTATCTATTATTATATCAATGTCTTCCTTAAATTCCATCCCAAGTATATTAAAATTCTTCCATAAGAAGTTATGTATGAATGGTCACTCAAACATACCTTCAGCTTTGAGTTACAATGTTCACATTCTGCTTTGAAACAGGAGAAATGTTTTTACTTACTCAGCTCAAAAGAAAATCCTGATTTTGAACTGCTGTAAGTGCCAGTGAGGTAATGGTGGTTTAAAATGTCATGTAGACATCTTAATCAGCAAGTCATCAAGCCCAATCAGTGTAAGACTGAAAGTACTTTTAAAAGTATCCCATTTATGAAGAAGCAATAACCACGTTTTTGTAACATTTTACCAATTACACACCCTAAAAGAGGACGGTGTCATCACATTTCTGATAGTGTATTAGGGAGAACACCTTCTCACAGTGACTGTTAAAATTGCACATGCTGGGAAAAACTGTCTTATTAGGATTAATTTAAGATAATGGGTACTCACTAAGCATGAATTTTATACAATCACTTTCATCATTACTCTTTATTCCATCCTTTATAAAGAAATAAGGACACAATGAGCACTCATTTCATTGCTAGACCCTGACCAGCAGGAGCTGACCCAATTGAACTCCTTGGCTGAGGAAGACAAGCAGTGGCCTGAGAGCCTGCTGGGACAGCAGTGGGGTTGCTTCACAACAAGCAGCTGCAGAAACACTGGGTATCTCCCAGCTCTTCTCCTCAGCCCAACACTGATGCCGAAGGCAACCAGAGGTGTGGGGAAGGGCAAGAGAAGTGGCAGGAGCTTCCAGGCAGCTCCAGGTGGGGAAATGCTGACTGGCTGGGGGAGCCAGGGTTCCTGCTCAAATGCTCATTGGACACGCTTGGTTTGCCTGCTAGTTTGGTTTTTGTATGCAGGTGGCATGTGATATGTTTGAGAACATGCCACATGAGCATACTGAGTCTGTAGCTGAGGAGGAATAAGAACAGCAGCACAAAGTACAGATCGAGGCCACATCCCCACTTGTGCCTCACCCTCCTTGGGCAGCCAGCACATCTCTCAGGTCTCTCAGGCCTCTCAGGCCATTTAGGGTGGCCCACTCAGGCCCTGCATTTTAGAAACAGACTCTAGTGCTGGGAATGAGTGCTACTGCTCCTCTGGGTTAACAGAATCAAGAAGATCTCAGCTTGGAGCTTCAGCCTCCCAGATACGGAGCAGCCTGTGAGGTGACCAGAGAGCTTGCAGATGGCAGCACAGGACCAGGTGGAGGAACTGGGCTGGAGGCACAGAGAACGTCACCACATGGCCAGATGGTGCTGGGCAGGGCTGGGCATGTATGGCATGTGTACAGGCAGAGCTAAAGCCCAGCGCCAGGCCATATGGCTCTGTTGGACAGGTATAGGGGTGCCCTGAGGACAGGCACTGAGCAGTGAAGGCGATCCAGACATACATGGGCATTAGGAGGAACAGAGTAGGTTTCTGAGGATCAGTGTCCCCTCTGGGACTCTTCCCCGCTGGGAGCCCAGAGGGCAGACAATGGACAGGTAATAAAGCCCTAAGGGTAGCATAGGAGCAGTTCTGCTGGGCAGGAGGACAGGGCTTGCTGGCCCCCCAGCACTTGGCAGTCCTCCTGCCCTGAGTCGGGTGAGGACACTGCGCTTGCAGGGTGGCTGATGGAACAAATCCCATTTCCCAGCAGGAGCAGGAAAATTAAATGGCTTGGGGAGTTCCCCACTGCTTATTTGGCAATGTAAGCGATTGTAAGCAGTTACCTGTGCACCAAAAAGGAAAAACAACCAAACACAAAATGAAGTACGCTTCAATGTCAACTGCAGTGCCATCCAAACCATGGAATCCTTTCTTTCACACAAGTTTCAAAGTACACCCTCGACACAGTGAGTGAGCAAATCCCAAGTCCCGTGTTTCATTTAGTTTAGAAATTACAGTTGTTTCTTTCTTTTTCTTCTTCTTCTTCTTCTTTTTAAACAGTTGGCTGGGTTTCAGGAGAAACTATGAAAGTAAGAACATCTTGAAAGAGCCTGTATAATTACTCCTCATTTTTTTGTTTTACCTCAGTGGGACTACAAGTGTATGAGGGCTGGCTTGGCCCAGGTTTAATCCTCTTCTGGAGCCCAGGAGATCTGCAGAAGGGTAGCCTGGATCCCTTTCTGTTCTCCTTTAAGGGAATACTATTTTGATTCTCATTTCACTATTTAGAAGCCCTAGAAGTTCCCGCAGCTGCTGGGTCACATAACAACAGACAGACTCTAATTTCTCATGCACGGCACCCAGCATGGTGTATCAGAAAAAAGGCCCCAAACCTGCTCCAGCATTCTAATAAATGCGTGTGTCACTTTGTAGGAGATCAGAATCCTGTCCAAATTCTGCAAAGTCTAACAGAACAACAGTTGCCAAATGACAAAACCTATCAGAAGGAACAGAGTAAAAAGGCACGTCTTTGTTTCAGATCTTCACAGCTTCAGTACTGGCAAGAGAAATGTCAAGGTTTCCAAAATAAAGCCAGTTAACCACTGTAACTGCTATTAAATGTAAACAAGGACATAAAAGTAGAGATGTTGGAAGCCAGGATAAGAACATTTGAAACAGTAGCTGTGTATACAGGGACAAGCAGACAGCACGCTTGCTCCTGGGGCTGCGCAGCACAGAGCTGCAGGCCTGCAATGCGGGCAGCCTCAGGCTGGGCTGGGCAGCACTGCTGCAGGTCAGCAGGAGGCGTGGGGCTGCAGCGAGGTGCTGCTCGCTCCCCTTCTGCCTCACACAGGGTGTACGCTTTGCAAGGAAGCACTGGCATCCTAACCCAGATAAAATCACTTGGAAGATAATGTAAAAATGACAGCTTCATAGATATTAGTTACTCTGTAAAAAATATCAGTATTTTCCTAGCATAGACAGCTGTTAAATAAAGGCACTGCTCAGTGCTGATCTTCCACAGGACACTGTAGATGAAGACAGTGTATTCCCACGAATTATGCTATTGGCTGTACACAAAAATTACATCCATTTAATTTAATCAGTAAAGAAAGGAATGAAGCACAGCCATCATGCAGACTAAACTCAGGCAGTAAAATGACACTGCACGCATCTGTCTGAGGCTTACAATTGTAGCAGCCTTGTGTCCTGCAGACACAATACCGGCATTTTCTCTCTGAGCACAACAGAAAATGATCAAGATTCTGGATGCAAGGAAGAAGAGAAATGAGACAGTATGAGACAGTGACCCACAACCCGTGGAGTCAACACTGGTCTCAGAGCAGCTAAACGAAGCCCAACAGGATTGTCCAGTGTGGAACTGCACTTAACTCCTGCCTGAACGTGGCCGTTAGCGGACCACTGATGTTTCAGTTAAACTAAAAAAGAAACACACTCAAATCATTAATTGGTTGTTAAACTTCTGTGCTGTTGAACACATATCGCACTTAAAAATAATGCATTGATAATCCATTATGGCAGATTTTATGACAGTACCTCAGTGATAAATATTTCTACAAATCCTAAAGCTGGGTGTGTGAAGAAGTCTGCACACCCGTCATAAACTGCCACAAAACCAAAGAGCTGTCAAAACAAAATGAACTATAAAGACAGTAACATTCAGGCGTCACTCTCATTAAACACCTAATGATGCCACAGGCATATCAGTGGGGAAATGCTCATGAGGATCACGAGGAATTAGGAGAAAATAAATAAATAAATAGAATGGCTGCCCCTCAAACTGCTTGCCAAGCTGCTTGTGCATTCTGCCACAGGCAGCTTCTTGAACAAGATGGAGACGTGAGTGGAGACAGTCAGGGGCTATTAGGTGCTGCTGGTAGTGAAGGCAAACAGAAGAACTGATGGTAGAGATTAAGGGCTGTGATTTGCTTTCAGTTATGTCTCACATCTCAACATTTCATGACATTTAAATGAAGCTGTTCCATCAGCATTGCTCCCGTCTCTGCAGCCATATTCTCCTTTCTGGTATGGATTGTCTTGGGAAAGTTGCCAAGTGGTGACAGAGCAATGCAGAAAGAAAATCATGCTCATACGCTGGGGGTGGGGAAGGCTGCAGGTGAACAGATCCAGTGCAGCACGGTACACACAGGCTCTTGTCTCAAAAACTCCACATTTAAATGAAACAGGAGCCAGAACACTTTACAAAAAGCACACGGGACTGCTAGAGACCCCAAACAATCACCTCCATTTGCACCATGGAGGTGTGAGCACAGGGCTGCTTTAGGAGATTGCAAGAACAAAAAAATTATTTCCTTTTAAAATGCTGGAAAATCCCTGTGCAGCTTTGAAGATCATTCCTGCCAGGTGCTGAGCACCTCCTTAATACTTAGGAAGGATCTGGACCTTGTAATTAAAGACAGAGGGAAGCGAGGGTGGACCCAGGCTCCTGTAGGAGTAAGCGATTACCTACCTGCCAGGACCTGCCCAAAAGGCCAGGCTCTTCCTACATAATTCAGTGACTGCGCTTGTTTTTTCTAATAGTCATTGTTTTATTTATTAATAGCCAAGCTCTAAGGTACTTGTTGCCTTTTCATCTGTAGACCTCAAAGTGCTTTACAAAGGAGATCATTATCAACAAAGGAACACAGACATCTACTTTTGGGCTTTGCCACAGCAAGACATCTCAGTTCACTAAGGCAGTGGATTTGCCTACTGAACTTTCTTCAAGCCACATGCCCTACAAACAACCTTCGAACCTCAGATGACTTGAGGGGGCTGTTTTCAACTGAAGGGTGTTGCTCACAGGGTATCAGGCAGCCCTGCACAGCACCAGCCTGGCTGAGACAGTCTCATGGAGATACTCAGCCTGATGCTATGGGGCAACCTCGGGGCACCACCACATCAGAGTGGGATCCATCATCACAAGGATTGCTGTGGGTCACAGCAGCGAGCACGTGCAACTGCTCCATCCCCAAAGACAAGTGTTACTGTCTTCTGGCCATCTTCAATTGCTATAGTAAAGGATAAGTGAGAAAATGTGCTTAGGTTGATAAATTTTTTGGCAGTTTTGCACAACGCACAGAGTAGGATTTTTCATCGTAATGACCTGCAGCTGAAACAGATGTTTTGCTTTAGTGTTTTAAAAGCACTTCACAAAATTTAGCATTAATTTATTCTTTCACAGTGCAGAAAAGAACATGTTTAATATTGTTACTCACATAACAGAACAATGTGAAAAATGGAAACAGATGTTTCTCATTTAAGCATGAATAAGAAGGAAGCAAAAGAAAAAAAAGTTGATGGAGTAGTAATGATTAAGAGAAATGTGATGGCTTGCTTAAGTCAGGACCATTTCTTCTGGATCTCCAGTCAGTCCTTAAGCATCGCATTAATGACGTGGTCCCCAGTTCAGTGAGCACGTGGAATTGCTCAGCTCCAGCTGGGGAAATGTTCTCACATGCTTCATTGATAATACTTTAAAAAACTATATAGCCAAATGAGTGCTTCGTTGTTAGCACTCATTGCTGAGGGCGGAGGTATTGTTCCTGTGGATATTAAAGCACTGACTTCTCATACTGCAGACATCTACATTTGGATTCCATCAGAGAAATTGAATCAAAATAAAAATGCATTGTTTCTGGAAACCAGAAGGGCTCTGATTTTACAGCAGCACACGCAGCATGTCGTGTCACCCCAAAGCAGCAAGCTGGGCCCCCTCTCTCTGTCTGTTCCCTGCCAGGAGGCCCAGCTCTGGGCTGCAGTGCCCAGCACAAGGGCACTGCCTGGCTGCAGGGCCCCACACTGTACAGGCACAGGCCTTACCCCACTGTCCCCTGCAGCAGGGAGCACTCTGGGACTTTCCCAGTAAAAGCCTTTGGAAACGCTGCAGCGACTCAGGTTTCACTGTGAGTAAACATGGCCATTCCCAGTCCACCAAAGAGGAGAAATAGCTAGCTTGCAGAAGCAAAGCTGGGGAAAGGGTGCAACGTGCCCTGATAACTCTGAATGGTGGGATTTGGGTGTAGCCCACAGAGCAGACCTTTCATGACTAGTATGATCTTCTGTCCTAAAGTGCCACATCCCTGCTCCAGAGCCCCCCAGGGCTCACCTGGAAGGAGGCAGGGATGAGCAGGAGAGGTGCAGAGGCAGCCTGGCCCCTAGGCAGCCTTGCAGAAGGGTAGCTACACCCGATGGGTCCCAAAAAGGAGGAATAGCAAAAGAAATGTTCAGATTCCTCATGGATTACAGCACTGTTAAAAAAAAATCTCTCTTTGTCTCCAGGCTGTATTAATCTATAAGGAGTCATCAGACAGAAATACAAGCAGTTTACAATTCCTTCCACAAAGAAATACTTAGAAGGAAAAACTGAAAGCCAAGAATCAAATTATCTTGTTTGAGTTTGAAGGAAATGTCCCAGTTCTAGGAAACTCTCCTTTCCCACTATTTTTTTAATATTAAAATAATATTTCTGAAATTGACACTGATTTCAGTATAGACGCTGAGAGAAATTTGGCCCTGTGTGCAGCCCACAGACTGTGCATGCAGAATTAATAATCTCGTTAACATTACTATATGCAAATGCTCCCAGGGTGCAAAGAGGGATTTGTATTTCAGATTAATATTTTATGGGAATTTTGTGTGTACACGATAAATGAATAAGTGAAGGGACACAAGGGGACATGCAGAACATGTGCATCACATGCAAAAACTGCATTAATTCTTAAATGTTTGCAATGGGCACAAGATGGTTAAGGAAAAACAAGATTTATTATTGTAATTACATAGGAGGAGAGAGCAAGAGAAGAAAAATTAGAGATCAAGGGAGCCGTTTCATGTTACAGTTTCTCCAGCTGCAGAGCTGGCTTGAGGAGTCCTTCAAACCTTCCTGCCCCCAGCCCTTCTACCCTACATGCCTTCCCCTGGTTGCAGATTCCCATCCCTTTAATTCTGCCACTTCAACCATTTGCATATCCAAGCTCTAAACAAGTTCTTAACTGCAGTTTGGAATCACACCCTTAGTTGACTTGGTCTCCCATTCATTTTCAGCTGCTGTGTAACAAGGGGCAATGCTATATGACATCTCAGCATTGATACAGCACTGCCCATATGAGAAAGGGGTATGGAAGGGAGGACTGAGAATGGGTCTCAGAACTTGAGGGGTTGAAAGGCAGATCACTGCTTTTCCACTGCTTCAGCTCGTGGGTTACCCCCTTCCCCACTTCTCCAGTTGTCCTTATTCCACTGAAGTTTTATTGCTACCCTGAAATGGCACAAAGCTCTCTTGTGCTTTAGCTATAAAAAATCTAACATTGTATTTGTCCAAAAACCTACATGAGTAAAAGAAGATCCCTGAGGGGATATTATTAACTGCCTGCTACTTATCATTGATGGTTATTCTCTGAGACAACTCTCCTGTTTAATCTTTATGCTCTCAACAATAACCCCTCTCTCTTTTTGATCAAGTGTTTAATTTTCTTGAAAGATTTTCTCCGACTTTAGTTATTATTGAAAGGGATTTTAATTTTACCCCAACTCTTTAATGGCTAAAGCTTGTATATCCACTATTTCAGATAGGGGTATTTCAGTTATTCTAAGTAAATAGTTCAAGGATTTGGTCTTGATAGGTAGATAGAAAATTTCAAATCAAAACAAAATTGAAATTGTACTTTCCCTTCCACTCCAGAATAGAGGTTCTTAGTCTCCATGAGTGACCTGTCAGAGCACTGGAATAAGAAATGGATACTACCAGACTGCTGCAGAGCATAGTCCTGTGTCAGGGAGTTCCATCAGCGTGAGTGGCAGCCCTGGGTGTGTGAGCAGTTAGCTGGGTATTTCATCTGCAGCTGATCAAAGATAAAAAGATAAAAAAGACAAACAAAGGGAAGTGGTGATGTAGAATGTATTCTTGCTTTCCTAGTCTCCACAGGCAGAATTACTGCTAAGTTTCCTCTAATTGCTTATAGAACGTTGAAGAATAACGGGAGAGAAAAATAAAGAAGCTGGAAGAGGTTCAGCAGAGAGTGAAGCCCACAAAGCCTTGCAGCCTGCTTACTTTCCCTTCTCACACACATCCTCACTGCCACTGTATCTCTGCAGACCAGTGGAAGTCCAGATCATGGGAAAATTAACACTACAGTTACACTTAAGAGAGCCTTTTGGCCTGACGTGAGGCAGCCCTTAGTTCATCGTCTTCACCCCTCTCCTACAACAGCCTGTCTTCACAGCTGCCCTCTGGACACAGACTCCCTCAGGATGAAATCAGCATTGCCAAGAGCTGCGCAGGACATGGCTACTCTGTGACTGGGAATTGAGGGGAGGAAGAGACTTGAGTGAAAGTGAGCAGGGCCGAGCACACCACCAGCAGACACAAGGCTACATAGGCCTGAATCTCTACATCAAAGCCTTAATTTTCCCTATCTGTAAAAACTGCCTTGAAATGCTTCCTGTTTCTCAAGGTTACCGGGGCTAATAAAATAATGCTTATATAATATCATATTGCCTAAAGACTATTTTTCCTAAATCAATATGTTTTCAAATATTCCACTTGCAGACAAACTAGTCTTCAATACAGGTACAACAGACTATAAATGAGGCCTAATAACATCCAGATGATCCCAAGATTAATCTAATATTTCAACATCTGTCAGAGTAAGCATTCACTTCCTCTGTTGCATTTCTGTTGAGGCAGTTATGCTCAGCAACCCCGTTTGCTTTCTCAGCATCTGACAGCAGAACACACAAGCAGTATGGGCAGACAGAACGCAGTGAGAGAGAGATGTAATCACCAAAGAAATGGAGCAACAGACTTAATAGGAGCATGCTCCTCCCAGCAGGTCAGCTACACAGCAGCTGTGCACTTCTGGGCCAGTACCAAGTGTCTGCCACCACCCTGCAAGAGCCTTGTGGCTTTAGATTTTATTCCTATTGACTGCAATACAGTCAATGGTGCTGCTGCTTTTCAGAATGCACTAGCTCATCCCCAGCATAGGACAAACTTTTTCCAACACAATCTTTCTAATCTCTCAGCTCAAATGAGATGTGTAGAGAATCTTTCTGTGCTGCCCTTCACACTTGCATTCAAGTCTTCCCTGCTTAATGAGCCATGGGCTGTTGCTCTGAAACAGAGGACATTAACAGTTCAGAAAAAATAAACCCCTGCAGATTAATCACCTGGCTTCCTCATGGGCCCAATTCCAGTCAGCAGACAGTGTGAAAGGAGAATATCCCCATGTAGACTGCCTGGCCGATAAGCACGTTAGCCGATCGCTATGCCTGGCTTTGACAAGCATGTAGCATATGGGTCCTATTCCATCGTTTATTTCAAAAGAATAACAGAGGTCTCCAAATGTCACTACATTCACAACAACTGACAACTGTGTAACCACTACACGTCTCTCTTTGCATTCCTCCTTCTCTGTGCAAGCGAAACAATGCATGTTTCATACTTCTTACTTCTAAAGTGAACATCTTATTACTTTCTGAACAGCATTAAAAAGCTTCTGAATCCACTACTCAGAAGCACAGAAATAGCCATAAACACACCTTGCTTCTGGTCTGTGAGCCACTTATATTTTAAACTGTAAGGAATGTCTTATATATATGTCTTATAATAATGCTCACAAAAATCAGGATCTCATTTCACCTTGAGACCTACACTTTGCTAGGACCTAGCTAATAATGGCATTCCTGCTTCCAGGTAAACCACTGCTAGCTTTAGAGTTACTTAGCCCATCCACTCCATTTCAAGAGGAGGTACATGAGGGGTAGTATGAAAAAGAAATAGGATCAAACGTTGGCCAAAAGAATGGTAAACCCTTTGCCAAACTTCAAACATGGCATAGGCACGACACAGCTTAATCCTCTGGAAACACAGAACAAAAACAGCCAATTGTGCTGTCAGCACAATCTCCTGCATCTCATAGCAAAGCAAGCTCATAAAAGACGAATGGGATATGGCATTAAACGGTTCAACAGACCTGAACTGCTCCAATTTATGTAATGACAATAACTCCCCTTTGCTTTAACCCACCTTTTCAGCCCTGCCAGCCACAGCCTTCTATGGTTTGAGGGACTTTTTGAACATGATTCTAGCATCAAACAAAGTAAATATCAGCCCTATCCTCTTGATCATTTCTTACTCATCTCCTATCTATTGCTGGATTAAATCCCAGTCTCACTGAACTCCTGATTTAGCATATTAGCAGGGAAGAGTGAACTTCCATCCTCATTTCTTTCCTTCACATACGTACTAGCTTGTTTCCCAGGTTTCCATTTTTACAGTCCTTAGAGGCTACAGGAGTGTGATGCTTTGACTGCCTTTACCTTATCTTTCCTAAAGGTCATGCAGGTCACTGACATACCTGGAACAAACTGGGACTGTTATTTCAGCTGTCAGTCATGCTTCAGCTGGAAGGCAGCATCCCATCAGCGGGGAGATGGAAGCGCGGCAGAGCAGAGCAGAGGACAGTAGGGTCTTTGATGGCAGCTGTGAGCTTCAGCTCCTGCCTGCTAACAGGTATCCATGGGCACCACTGCTCCCCTGGCTCTGTTTCCCTTTGATCATGCTGTGTTTCTATTGGAGCGTTTCAGTAAGCAGGGCCCCTGTGATCATGTACCAGAGGCTAGATCCTCCACAGACTGAAAGTCAAAAAAGTCACAGTGCTTTTCCTGAGCCCTATATTCTAAGTGTTCCTCTACCACCAAGCAGGGCCCCATCAGGCATGATGCTGAGCAGCACTGGAGTTAATGAAGACCAGTGTGAATGGAGTACGCACAGCACCACAGATTCCCTGAACACAGTCCTTTTCAAAGTACAATCTGGATGTTACAAAACAAGCCACGAGTGGAGTTACCATAAATACAACAGCTCATCAAACCAGGCATCCTTATAGACCTTCAGCCCGTGCTAGGATTGCAAGCCTTGGATTTGTGTGCACTCATTCCTCATTTCATAGAGGCAAAAACGCTGCCAGGAGGGATGCAAATGTTCACTTTATGATGCTGCATAGACTCTGCCTGGAGCCTCCCAAAGAAGCCTCTCCTTTTCTTCAGCAGCATACAAACAGTGCACACTACATGCTTTAAATGGGATTCGAGTCACTTCTTTCATCACTACTAAAGCAGGTACTGCTGGAGATAAAAGCCGCTGTCTCAGAAAAGCAGGTATGACATCTGGTACACAGCACCAAAAATAAATCTCTGACTTCCTCTCATACCTGCCAAACCTGCTCCAAGGAAATAAACCTAGGAAATGTTATAAATGCACACTGCTCTCTGATTTCAAAGGAAGAGCTGACCTATTTTTTAGTTTGCCCATTTTAAACACTTCCTATGACAAAATCGGTTTGCTGAAACAACGGGTTATGTTTGTAGTAACCAAAACTGTAAAAGAAAACTGCATGCATGTGACAAAGCCAAGTGGCCTGGTGTTTGCACAGGAGGTAATTCACGCTAATACTGCTATTTATAGTGCAGCAGCACCTCGGGGACCAGTCACGCTCAGCACAGCTACCTGGTAGGCACTATACAAACATGAAATCTGATGGTCTCTCCCCTGCAGTGCACTCATACCTGGGATTTATGGAGTCTAGTTGTGTAAGTGGCCATATTATGTGGGAGTGGTCCTCTGCTGAATTATTTTCTCTGCTCATATTTGTGTAGTAAGTATTTCCTACATTCATTCAATAGTCAGCCTAGCTTATAACATGGGAGATTTGGGTATTGGTGAAGGTGACCTACTTAAATCAGAAACAATTAAAGACCCGCTTCCCTGCTTCCTATTTACAAGCTTAACTAAGAAGCCACACACAAAAAGATCACACTGAAGAAGCTGGGAAATGTTTCCCAGTGCTACAATTCTGGTCATATAGGAGGGTCTGTTGGGGGGATCAAAGAAGGAAGTACATGTGATTCTTTATTAGCAATGTAAATAGGACACATTTGGAGGCTGTCACCACCCCGATCGCTCATCTGCTTTTATTAGTCCTCATTCTTTATTCTTATTGTCTTTGGTTTTGTGCTCTTGTCGTTAAAGTTAGTTATGTTATACGCATCTGTTTAGCATATTCTATATGAAAATGCAAATAGAGATGAAGAACAGTAACATAAATATATGCAGCTCCCACATCACATATATATTTACTGTGGCATGTCAAATACAAAAGAATTGTTTATCATTTCTGAAGTCTGCTTCTTCATTATGTGCATTACTTTTTTTACCAGCAGATGGCAGCTTTCCATTATTTTAAATAGGTTCTGTCAATATCAGGGATTTGAAAGCGGCTTGCAAAAAGCCTTGACTCACTTCAAAGTTAATTTTTACTTCAATTTCCCTTTGCACCACCCTTTATAGAAAAAGCAAGGGCTACACTGTTTGTTTCAGTTCACAATGCTGCTGTTGACTGAGGCTGATGGTTACCTCTCAGTTACCTGACAGCGACTTCAGGCAGCACTGTCAAGCAGCACCGTCCAGACTCAACCACTGCCTGCTGCCACCAGCTCTCTGATTCCCAGCCTGCACTGAGGGACTGCATGCAGCATTACTAACAGCAGCAGCAGGAGGCACATGTGGCTGTACAGAGGGGCCAGGGGTTTATTTCCCTCGGTGTCACATGGACACTGAATTTAGAAAACAAAGAGTTAAATCCACTGCCCTGGCAGCACCAGGCTCCCTCCTGCACTGCTGCAAGAAGGCTCAAGGGCACAAGACATCTATGCCAAGAGATACAGCCTGCAGGGTGCTTCCAGAAACCTGCGGAGGCCAAGAGCAGCCCTTACCCCAGTCAGAGGCACAGCTACAGGATGATCCTGGCTGCCCTAGCACAGAAAGGAGAGTGATTGCTTTACCCAGTGAAAGCTTCCAGCTGGGTGCACAAGCAAAACGGACAACTTTGTTGGTCCAACACTGCTTTAATAAGAGGGCACAGACAGACCCTGGGCATTGCCTAGAGCACACAGCCCTTGCAGCAGTGTCATCCCCATCCTAAAAGCAGGCCCTAATGCACCAGGAGTCACACTCCCATCGGCACTGTGCTGAGACCCTCAGTCTGCATGAGCCCACCCTCCCTTTGTCACCCCAACAACTGCCTCCTCCATGTTCCTGTGGCCCTCGGGCAGCCTGACAGGGCTGGACCTGGCCACCACCCACCACAGCATGCTGCGCTCCTTTGGGCAGCGCAAGCCACAGGAATTTTGGCTGGATTGAAGCAATCACACGAACCCTGGCTTCTTGCAAGAGCAGCACCAAAATGGCAGCAGCAAGCAGAATTCCCCTCGCTATACACACAGGCAGCCAGCTTGGCCTTGCACAGCATGAGGGTATTTCAGGCACACACCCACTTCTGCCAGCTCTTCAGCCACCACGCACGGCAGCGGGTTGAGGCAGGCTGCACAGAGAAGGGGGTGGGAAGGAGGAGAGGGCTGCCATCATGGGCCCACGGACTGGGACCTGACGGGCTTTGTGGCTGGGCTGGCATTTCATTCATCTGTTTTTTTCATTCTGCTTACACAGCAAACTGCCCCTTCCCTAAGGCTGTACAGGCCCTCTCACATCCTGCAACTTCTGAATTTCTGTGTTCCTTGCATTCTCAAACTAGGGAGGCAAACAGGTTACAATCCAGAGATCATTATCCACTTGTTTAATACCTAAACAAAGCTAAAGATCCTAAACATCGTGCACAGATAAACACCAGCCTGTAAGCTATCTTGGGAACACAGCATTTTCCTTCGCAAGCAGAACCACAGAGCCTCTTATTAACAGTTTGCAGAGAGTGAGAAATTCACCAGGGTACTAAATTAGGAGAAGATGAAAACAACAGAGCATGCAGATGCATTATACAAATAGGCAAAGGCAGATGAAAAACATGGGGAGGAGAAAGAACATCATTAGGGAAAATCAGGAGCCCGTTACGCTGTAAGAAACAACATGTACATGATGTCAGGTGCAGGTAGGCCAGGGAAGGGGTTGAGTACATTCTCTTTAATTCCACAGATTTCCAAAGATGTGGGACATTCCACATGGGTAACCACCACGGGTCCTCATGCTCAGGACTGCGTTTGTAGAGTACAATTCCAACAGTCTTTTCTAGGAATAAAGAACAAATGGATGTGTTCATGAATTACATACTGGCCTTCAGCCTTTGGTAGATCCTGAAACAATCTCATAAGGCAGACAATAGGCATCGGTCAGCCTTTCTTCCTAGTGTGTGCCACTGCACAGAGAAAGCAGGTGTCCAAGTGAATGTGACACCATCCTCTCAACTTTTGTTTCCATTTGGGAAGTACTTTAAATAATATTCATAGTAGATTTAATATCAGTTATTACTCTGATTATTGCATTCCTAAGATAATAGATTTCAGAATTGTATTTTCCAGTTGAGGATTAAAGAGTTACATCTAGGCTTCCCACCTTCTTTAATAAAGAAAGATTCAGTAGTCTTGAAAGTTGAACATTAATATAGAGGAGATTTGCTGTCATCTTAGTAAGGGTTAGCAGTAATCATTTAGCATTCCCATTACTTTGCCACCTAAGTCTCAATCTGCTCATGTTGAGAAGCAAACTGGCATTCTTAATACGCGTCACCTGCATCACACAGATGCTCAGGGACGTGTCCCACCACCGGATCCCAGCTTTTCTGCTCTGCCTGGCACAATGAAGGCAGCTTTGTGCCTCAGGGCAGGAGCAGGGTAGCTTTTCATGCCTGTGCTGCACAGGTGCTCCAGACCCACACAGCCTGCTGCCCTCGGGGGAGGTGGCTGCAAACAGGACAGAATGTGGCTGCTTCTCTGGGTAGGCGATATGCAACAGCATTTAGAAGACGCTTTTGGTACTGCAGAGTATTGCAGCACTGGAAAGCAACACACTTTAGAGTGCAAGGCAAGCAGAGGTCCTTTCAGTTGTCAGATAGTGCACATCAGCAAGCAATCATTGCCTTCATATTGCAGGCACAGAGTCCCAGCTTCTGCTGACAGCTTATGTCCCCAGAAACAGGGGTTGGGGGATGGAGGAACAGAAGCAACAAACTTCTTAGGTGCAGAGCTGAGCCCTCTCAGCTTTACTCTCCAGAGCTGAGGTAGCTCCTGGCTCTGCTGCTGTTTAAGGAAACAGAGGGGAAATCCCACATACTGGTGAGATGCCGGAGCAAAACTACACCCCATAGATTATGGCTGAGATTCAGTATTACTTCATCTCAAAGATGCTCTTGGCTAAAACAGGAGATCTAATGCCACACAATACAGGACAGAGACTCTTAATTTCCCCAGAATCTGCCCCTAAACCAAGCACTCACAGCTAGTTCACAGGCCTAGGCACTATGTCACATTAAAAGTTAAATCAGCATCAGGACTCAGCCTCTGACTCTCTGCCAGTCACTCCCTCACCGTGCTGCACTAGGAGGAAGGAAGACAGGCAATCCAAGCCCATAAGCTCAGCTATGAGCTTCCTCTTTGCCCTCTTTCTTTCTCCAGCCCTACGCCGAAAGCAGAACAGCGACCAGGTGACGTATTTGCTGTTATACCTTCTGTTTTTCTAAATTTCCTATCAGAGTACAGAGAAGCCACGATACTTGATAGCCCCAGATTTCACCTGCACCAAATTTCCCACCTCCCTCATGATTTACCATTCCAAACTCTTTGCCACTTGAGTTACACAAAAAAGAAGAGATGAAAAACTTGCTATTTTGTCCAGGAAATGGAAAAAAATAACAAATTAGAAATTATACATATAGACTATGCTCTTCCCCAACGTATCACTACAGTGTCACGCAGGAGACAAGAAGGGTTGAGAAGTCTAAATGGAGAAGCATGGCCAAGTACCAGGTAGGGAACAGAAGCAGATCAGAGCCTCACAGCACTTGGCTCTACCAGGTGCTGGTGTGCAGGACAGGGACAGAACAGCCCACAGACAGGAGAGCTTCAGGACATTAAATACCTGGTGGCTGCAGCAACCAAGACAGGTTTGCCTTCATCTGCTCCTGAGCAGGGCTGTGGGCTCCTTCCCGGTGCAGGCGGACGTGGGTCGCGTCACGTGCAGCCGTGTCCCTGGAGTCCAGCTTCCTGCAGCATGCTCTGCAGAGGGCAGCAGCTCAAGCAGCTCGGGAACTGAAGCCAGCGAAAACAACTCAGCCTCTCATGTCACATGTCTCACTGCATGTCCTTGCACAAGATCTCTGCCTCCACCAGTTGATTTAGCGTAAATTAAAGTCCCACAGATGAGCATCCCCAGCCTAGCACCACAAAAATGGAACTTTCAAATAAGTGGATGCTTTAAAAGATTTGCACTATGATGTGTTTAGCAAAGCTGGGAATTAAATATATGGCTAAAATTCAGGATATGATTGTGTGTGATGGAGGCCAGGCCGCAGCAGCAGCCAACCTATGATTAAAGTCAGGAATAAAACAAGGCCTGGACACCTACAGAGTGGAGAATTCCCTCGAATGAAGCGAACACCTCTAACAAAAAGAACCACTAGAGTCAAGTGCCCTTTCACCTTCTGACAGCAGGTAAACTGAAGGCTAAGGGTGCTTTAGTGGCAAGTTTTCCCTGACTAACAACTTGGAGTTTTAGATGAGTACCTGAGCAGGCCCTTGGACAAACTGCATGCTGCTATGTGCTCTGCATTTCTGCTTGGCTGGAGTGTGCGGCAAATGTCAGGCAAATTCTCCAGCCAAGACTCACCTACTGTGGGACACATGAGGAAGCAAGAATATACTCGCTAGGTCAGCATGTCCCATAATATAAAAGTGTGGCAACAATTACTAACAAAAGAAATTGCAGGATGTACTGAATTTCATGCACGGCTTGTTTACTGAAAGTAAGGATCCATACCCTGGAGTGAATTCTGCTCAACGAAACTCCAAGTTTAAGTAAACGCAAATAGCCTCCACTAGAAATGTGAAAAATAAACAAAATATAATTTAATTTAATTTGAGCACCCAAGCAAGTCATTTGCAAGTCTGTTTAATGTTTAGGAAGAAAAAGCCTTAGTTCAGTCTCTACAAATGGTTTTACTTACTTCTGTTACTTTCCATCTCTTGAGGATAATCTACTCCTAATAAGGACAATTGCTTAGATTTATTACCCCACAGAGGCCTCGTTAAAGATCTAACAAAAATCCCATTTAAATGAAAGGACAATAGAATCTTTAAAGTCAGTGTAGAGTTTAATTAAAACCTGAAACAGAATCCACGTCTTTATGCATAAGAAAAGCAAAAACAGATTTCAAAGCTGTTAAACTACACGTAATTGGCATAAACTACCCATTGAGCCAAAGTTAAAAAAAATAATGTAGGCTATCGTATGGAAATTGGAGTCCATTAATAAATAACAAACCTGATACATGTGCATAGGGGCGCATTTTTGCATGCGTTTTTTAATTTGTCTAATTTGCTAGGCATATCTTAGAGCAAACATGAGACACGCTAGCTGTTAAGTTGAACAAATTCAAGTGGGACAAAAAAGGGCTGACTGAAATCAATGCATTAACATGCACCAGCATTTAAAAACGTTTCATAACGTTCCCAAAGAGAGCATGTAAACGGCAGCAGTCTCAGTGCAAAACTGCTGTAATCTGTGTTCCCATGTAGTCGTTACCCACACGTGGGAGTATACAGCTCCTACAGTCATTTTTCATGCATGAATTCTTTAAATCCCCCAAATCACTGACATAAATACACAGGGGGACCTTTCTTTCGAAAGTTAACACCTTATGAACTCTTGGAGGGGAGGTGAAGGCAGAGACGTGCTGGCACCGCTCTGGGACGCTCTGCCTGCAGCCCTGCTGGCCGGCCCAGCAAGGCCAGAGCAAAGGCCTGCAGCTCCACTGCTGCCCGCACACAACCTGCACGTGCAGGAAAGGCCCAACAGCTGCTTTGGGCACGCTGCTTCCTTTTCAACACGCAATAAATTCGCAGGAAAAAAAGAACAAATCCCTTATTTCTGCATTAAACGCAAGGCGCTTTTCCTTCTCTGCCTTTGCACACGCCGAGGGACGC
Source organism: Phasianus colchicus (assembly GCF_987193195.1). Lineage (NCBI taxonomy): Eukaryota > Metazoa > Chordata > Aves > Galliformes > Phasianidae > Phasianus > Phasianus colchicus. The sequence goes on along the minus strand of NC_143444.1, from coordinate 17,207,099 downwards.
CCGGCTGGCAGGCAGACATGGGCCGAACGCTGCTGCTGGTAAAGGCAGCAACAAGACGGTGGCTGTGCCCCGCGGCTGGCTTGGTTTGCACGACGAGGTGGGTGTGAACGACAAAGCTGACCGGCTACTAGTTAGGCTTTTCCCATTTAAAGTAACAGCTCTTTCCAGTCCTACGCTACACAGCCAGCCTTTGCTTCTACGCCGCGTTTCTGCACAAGCGCGAGCCGGCCGCACAGCTGACTGAGCCACAGCGGCCGAGGGGATCGGCAGGCCGACAGCCGCCGGCAGCCACCGACTCCCAGCCATCCCTCGTGGCATTCTGTGGCCGAGCTCCGCGCACCGCACCGTCCTCCGCAGCCGGGGCTCTCCCCGTCACCCAACCAGAGACGCCGCGGGGAAGATGGCGGCACCACCGACCCGCTCGCCCGTCTCCATGGCGACGGCCGCGAGAGCGGCGCTCGAGGAAACGGCCGAGAGGCCCGCGCCGGCTCCGAGCCCGGGCAGCGCCGCCCCTCCGCTCGCAGCCCGGCACGGCCGCACGGCCCCCGCGAGGCGGCGCCTCGGTCCCGGGAGCGCTGTGAGAGCGGCAGGAAGGCGGCGGCGGCTCCTGGCCCCCGCCTGCATGCAGAGTGGGAGCGCAGCGCCACTTGAAAAAAAAAAAAAAAGCTGGCTGCTTTCCGTGTAGTTTTTGCAGCGCAGATGGGCCATTCCTCAGTGTGCCTCAGGCCGGAGATTGTTAGTGTAATTAAGAAAGGGAAATGTCCAACGTGAGGCCGATGTAAAAGCCATATTAAAACACTTAGCGTGCAGTGCATGCTGGGGGTTGTATTCCTCAAGGACCTTTTTAAAGAAATACGTTCTGAACGTCCCGTCGCAGTCTGAGGGCAGGCACGGCTGCTTATGGATGTTAGCCAGCGCTTGAAATGGTATTACTAATTCCACTGGGCTCATTTCCCTTTGCATCCACATTGCAACTGGAAATTTAAGTTTAATGCCACTCTTTGTTCAGCTCTTTCACTGGAGACACACGCCCGGCAGTCTCAAGGCCACATGTAAAGCTGTGAAGCAGGGATGGAACCCTGGTGAATCCCACGCACCTGCAGCCTTCCGCAAGGCTACCGGGACTGCTAAGATACAGTCAAATTATACATTTGAAAAGACATTTACTAATGCCAGTGGCAGCTCTACTTATGTTTAGGGTGTAGGATCTCTATTTTCTTAGTGTATTTTGCCTGTCTTTGACATCCTATACATGAAACAAAGGCTATTTATTTTACAATTCAAGTATGGGTGAATTATAACCTTGAAAGATAATTTTTCAGTCTGCTTTGTTTTTTGCACACCTGCAATTTATCCCAGTAATAACAGCATTGCTGAGAGGTAGGAGAATACTCACTCACTGATTGTAACTCATTTCACAGGACAGCCCTACAGAACTGCATTGGCACCACAGCTGATGTGGCACAGGGCACAAGCAGAGCACACTTTAACATGATATTCTCCAGGAGTACTTTCATTAGTCGTGTTCCACTTTCTCCACGAACACATTTCAGTCACACTGACTTCCAAAACAGCTGGCCAGTCAACACAACCCAGTCTAGCAGTAAAAATGCCTTCCTACCCACATCCACAGCATTCATCCATAGGAAAGGCAAAACGCTGATAGTGAAATGGAGGAATGCCCTGAACAACGTGTCACCACAAGTCTCTGTACTTCATGTAAGCAATAAGTAGTTCTTAAAGCTGTGCCTCTGAAGGACACCTGATGTTTTGTTTCTTTTTTTCCTTTTTAAAAAAATTATTATTTTCTTTTGTTAGTTAGGAGAAAAACTGCATTAAGTCCTAGGCCAGATGTCCCTTTCCAAAATGCACGTTATGGGACTGCCTTTATCTCATAAAGCATTCTATGAGAATCTTCCTTAGCCATCCTACCTTGTGTGTCTCTTTCAGGGGAGCAGATTATGACTTCTTCACACTTCAAGTTGCTCTGAGGTGGCTGACACTTTGCAGGAGGCTGGTCTGTGTGTTTGCCGTTATCCAGGGCCCCAGGACTCTCCTTGTAGGCCTGCATCAGGGTGCTTCCATGTCTGACAGTGGCCTTACCTCTGGTTGCAGTCACAAGTTTTGCAGTGAGCACTTATACACTAACAGCACCTGACATCGTATCAGCCTAGCACTCACAGAAGGTCCGAAGGATACGAAAGAATACAGATTCTATGCATTGTCCCAGCCCAGAAAAAGAAACAGTTTCTCACAAGGTTTGGAGTATGCAAAAGGTGTGGCCTGCAATTAAGGTGGGGCCACAATACCCCAAGGCACAGTGAAATATTTCAGTGCTAACAACTGAAACCTTGAAAGTGGAGCATACATTTTAAAATCAACCTGAGAGTGACAACCCAAAATAAGAGTATATAGCTACTTTGAAAAGCATTAATGCAGAATATATCTTAGTCAACAGCAGAAGCCAGAGTTGCTCATAAGCTCTTCTGATCCTTAGGTTTGGTCTTCCAGAAGAAAAGCACGTTAAAAACATGACAGATATATTGCTTTTGAGTACACTCCTCTAGAGCTTATACATACCTGAGTGAGCATGAGTCCCTGACCAGGCCCCTCCCACAGGTTCACAGGACCACCAGCCAGTGTTCTCTGTAAAGCTAAACCCAAAAAACAAAACCAGGAGACGAGGTCAAGTAATACTTAGCTCTTTTTGAGTTGAATCATAACCCTGAATTATCAACTGTCCTTAGGGGCAAGCTTCGCTTTCTGACAAGCATATCCACAAAATCCAGATTTACATAAGAGTAGGTGTTATTAGGACCACAAGATAGAATTATTTGTTCTAAATCATGAGAAGTCTGATCTGTTAGAGGGCTAGATAAAATTTAAAAAGCTTGAAAACGAACGTCCACACCGGGCCACTGTAGAATAAATCTATCTTTCCATTCCTTCTTCCAATCCGAACATTTCCAAGTGATTTACAGAGCACCTCAGACACTGCTCAGCCTGCAAACAAAGTCCCAGCTCTTTCACAACACTGACAAGATCTCGGCTCACTGCATTTTCCTTCTTCTTTGCACTTGGGAGTGCCAGATACTCCTTCCCTCTGAGTGCTGCTCAGTTCCTCTCAGAAGACAAGACATCTGCCTGTCCTCTGGTAATTCAGTGGCTAACAGACAGTCTTTATGCAGCCTGCCTCTCCGTGCCCTACTGCATTCCCAGCTACAGAGCACAGCAAGCAGTACTTCCGCAGCAAACTCAGCACACACTGAATGCTCATGACAAGCAGGCAGAATCCAAGGTGGTGGTTTACTTGAGCAGTAACTGCAGAAGGATTCTTTTTTCTTTGAAAAAGTCCTTTGTGTTTACATAGACTATAGAAAATTCCAGTTTTCTTCAGCATTTTTGTTGTTGCTGTTTTTGTTTTTTTATTTGCTTTTTTGAAGCTGGAGGTATTTTATTCACTCAAAATCCAAAGGGACACACTTAACCATTCTAAACCTAAACACTCTAGCATCTTATTAGGCAGGCTACTTCTGCTATCACAATGACTAGTCACATTTACTGTCATCTTACTTATTATTTTGCTCAGTTGCGCTCAACTTCATATGCATGTATATGCAGATACATCCTTCTAAGAAAAAAAAAATAATGCAATCAAGCCTCTACTCAACTTCAGATCTACTTAAACGGACAGTGAAGGCATACAGTACACTAGAAACTGCCTGCAAGTATTCTCAAGAAAATGCAATCAAATTTAAATAAAGTAAAAAAAATGATAAAGTTAACAGCAGATCCAATATGAGTGTTGAGAATAGAACTTAATGCCTTATTTCTTTTTAGTTCACCATTTTTTTCTTTTTGCTCTATGCTTAAACTCTGAAGAATGCTAGCAGGAAAAAATGGTTGTGTTGTTCTTCTGGTGTTTCTCTGAGCAGCATAAGATGGTCATTCTCCAGGAAAATTTCTGCAGAGGTAGGCTGTGATAATAGAATGCACTTAAAAATGATGGCCAGATGGTGGCACAGTAAATGCCCTTCTTTTGAAGGGCTGTATGCACATGTTAGAAATATGCCTTGCTCAATATGCGTATTAGAGAGCATTAGACACGTACACTTCTCACACAGAACAACTGCCTGCCAAAACATATGTCAGCAGACTATTTACTACCAAATCCAAAAGGAGCTTGTGATTCTAACATTATTCCCATTAATGAGAAAAATGTCACTGTACAAAAGCTTTTTTTTTCTTTTTGTTCCTTCTTATCAAATCCTTCAAACAGCTGATAAATAGCTTTTATAGATTGGAGAATCAGACAGAATTCTGAATCTTTTATTTTACTAAAACCCCAGGGGTCAACTTATCACCTGAAAACCATTTTACATGGACAATTTGACTTTCATGTGGAGTGTCAGAACATACCCTAGATGTGAATCTAAAATAAATTATATAGAATACTGCCTTATTTGTGCCGAAATTTATTGGTCCCACACTACAGTAGCTTTGAAAATTGTATTCCTTAAGCTACAGTGCAGAGATATTATTAACTGCTTGAACCAAAAGAGCATTTCTGATTGGCTGCTATAAACTCTACAGACGGACTAATTTCTATCGAATCACACACTTATCTGAAGCTATTTTCCACCATTCCAAGCAATCAACTTTACCTTCTTTCAAAACATACTGTCTGTTTTATTACCATTATCTGCCTTACAGACTGTCATTTCTGTGAATCTGTTACAGAAACTAAGCCTTCATGTAAGCTTCTGCTAATACAGTTGTCCAAAACAGTCACACCCAAGAAGAGAAAGATGCACTTGTACCTCTTACCTTCCTATCACAGGTTATTTTCCTCACTTAAGAAAACCTCCAGCCTCTGAAATGCATCTCTGTGATATATATGACAAGTCAAGCAGATCTTTTCCACTACTATTAATCACTTTCTCAATCAATTCTACTTTTGAAATAAAATTATTTTGATAATGTGTTGATGCTTTGCCAAATGCTTCTTCTACACCTACCAGTAAAATTTTTAGAAACCACCCAGCTAATCTCAGAGCCTAAACTTTTTTTGATTGAAGAGGAGATACTGAAAATGTTATGAACAATCCAGCTGCTGAGTGACTATTCCTGGAGTAGAAATTTCCAGCTGGGCAGAAAACCTCCTCCAGGCATAGCTCATAAGACACAAGAATGGTGCCATGGGATGAAATAATTTTGTCTCTGCAAACAGCAATCTAACAAGTCCAGACTACAAAAGTTGAAATACTTCATCACAACTAGCAAAAAACCTTCGGTAATCCTAGCAGTAAACTCTATTGACACTTCCATTCAGATGAATGAATAACACATAAAAAGCAAAAGAAATTGTTAAGAAGGAAGTTGTTATCTGAATATCCAAGTTTCTAGACAGCGCTAATTTCACTTTTTACTAAACTGTATCAAACTTCTTCATAAGAGGTAGGTATTCAGTATAATGACAATAAACTGTGGCTAGTCAATCCATCCGAGCAAACAACCTCCAGCTTCTGGCAATGGAACTCATCCCAGTGAGGCCTGCGCCAAGTAGGAATCTGAAGGTTTGGAAGCCTTCAGGAGACATTTCCTTCTCTCTATTTCCTGGTTCCCCAGCATCGTTCTTTCACATTAAGATATATCTAAGAAACAGTAGGAGCCTGTCAATAAACGAGCACTCCATTGCAAAGTCCTGCTCCTAGCCTTTCAGGGAGGGAAGTGGCTAGTTGATGACCACAGCCCACATTTGCTTTCTCTCACATTGCCTGTCTTCTTAAGGGAATTCCTTGAGGATCTCTGGGAGCTCTGTCAGCTTGCTGGGAAGTGGCAGAAGTCCACCTGCAGAACTTGGCTTTGCTTGTCTAAGCTCTGTGTGAGTATTTGTGCTGAAGCCATAACAGTTGAACATCTATGTTCAGTAACTAGATATGACTATGTTGAAGGTAGTTCATTATTAAAATAACCTAAAGCTATATTTCTACTGCAATAAATATATTTTAGAGAATTTGTGTGGTGAGCTGGAATAACTGGTATAGGATGGCACATAGGGCTTCAACTTTGAAACACTTAATGTTCATTCCAGTCAAGCACTCCAACTGATCAGTGATGGCCAATGTTGGACAGTAATTTTAGAAGCATGAACTTATCTTCAGTAAAAAAGACAATCTAAGGGAACTATCTGGGACAGTAAAATTAATACTGCACTTGTCTGTAATATGTCCTACCATTTATAGAGGTGACTTGGGCAAGTTAGCAGGACTCTTTCTGTCTTATCTAAACAATACCAGATCCCTTGCACCACAAATTCACAGTACTGAAGAAAGAATGAAGAAATTGAAGTTATCTGCTAGCACTGATAAAATATTCTGAGCATTTATAAGTGTTTAAGAAGCAAAGAGAACTGTTTTGGAAGCCATTTCTAAAAAATGATCAGTTAATTAGCTCTAAAGTAGACATTCCCAATTTCATTGTGGATACAACTGATAGTGCCTAAATCTAGCTGGAAGTGCGATCAGATGTCAACCTGCAGCAGCTTAAAAAAAGTTACACAAGCTGACCTTCATATGTGTGACTACCAGGCTTTCACTGCAGAAATATATATATTTCAATATCTTTTCTGAGCTGAAATCATGTCATTTATATGCAAATCGGGCTATATTCTACAGCTGTTTCTTCTCTGCTGAAGCCATGGGAATTATTTGCACTTAATAAAGCCTCATAAATAGGTTTTGCCTCCAAATGGGGGGGGAGCAGCAAATATATCATAGCCATTTACAGTTACAAGCATCTTTTTATTTTGAAAGTTACATGCATCCCTTAATGGGAAGTTTCACAGTTATGAAAGAAACACTGTTACATTTATACAAACAAAATACCCTACCAGCCTCCAAAACAAAGTGTTTTACATTTTTCCCTATGGTCAGCCATCTAAATATAAAAATTGCTATGTAGCATGAACTAAAAGGAAAGTCTGTGTGATCATTCCATACTAGCTCCATGTCCTCTATGTTTAATATAGGAAAAAAACCCAAACAAATAAACAAAAACCCAACAAAACCAACAAACATGCTAGTATATCTGGGCACTACTTACATTTGTAAAAATACACACCTGCTTTATACAAAATACGTCCACCTCACGTACTGCATTTCTGCAAAACGTGCAACGTTATCGCACACCACTGCTCAGATGCCTGCAAGTACGGCACATGGAAACAATCAATTTAAAAACTGCAGGAAGACAGACCCAGCAACAATCTTACATGACCAAATTACAATCTTACATCCAAATCAAATGGATGGCTTTCATGTAGCAGTTTGCATACTATGTGAATTGGAAAGCAGCTTTCCTCGGCTGATATAAACAACCTGTGTCAGGACTTTGCATTCAGAACAGGACATGCAGTGCAGGACTGCAGGTTAATACTAGCACAGCTTTCCCATCCACTTCACAACCACAGCAAAGCAGAGCAGTGATCAAAGAACTTGTGGAGCAGGAGACAAACAGTTCCTGCCTCCTCCTATTACTCCTGAGGTGTAGCCCAAGCCTACTTTATCTGAAAAAACCTGCCAAGAGCTTATAGAGACAAGGAGTTGTCTCTGGTAGAGAGGAGGGGGCTTAGAGAGATACAATTTTCTCTCATTAGAGGTTTGAGGAACAAATAATGGCAACATGGTTAAACAGGAGACCTTACCCTCAGCTCTGCAGTGGCAGCAAATAAAGCCAATAACTCTTCCAGCCCAAGCTGAATTTCATCACTGCAAACTGTCAGCACAAAGTATATAAGTCATTATATTCTTATGTAAACCTTCAATGAGATTTTAGTGTTCTACAGAAAGTGAATTTTGCTCTTACTGAATAGCACTTCCTTCTCTATTTTTTGTTAAACAAAAGAGTGGGTGAAAAAAAGGGCATCCGTGAGTCTCATTTCATGGATATCTTTTAAAGATTGCACCAGTAGAACAACTGACCTACTACTCTTGCTTCTACATGTAAAGTAGAAGGGGTCAAGAGGTAAAGCATGACACCCTTTCATTTAAATGAGAGACCACCAATTCTGGCATGATGGTGTCCACAAAAGGAATGACTTTTTGTGCTCCACAAAAGGAATTACTTTAATTATTTTCAGATGCATATTGGTTCAATTCAGTGATTTCTGTTCAATCTTCATTATTGTTAACTGCCTTTAAGAGCACCAGCTTTTATCTCTCACTTAACTATTCTGTGAAGCGATATCTAAGTAAAAGCAAATCCAAAAAAGTAAGATTCCTACTTGCCACAACTTCCATTATTATTTTAACAATTACTGTACAGTTTAACTTATTGAAGTGTTTACATATATGAATGAATTCCATGTAATTTAAATGAACACGAGACAAGCTGCGTACACTCGTCACTGTACATTTACAGTAATCAACATGCTATAAACTGACCTTATACAGAAATGTGTCTGGCAACATGTTTAAACACTATATATATTTTTCTGCTAGTAATTTCTGATCTTGCCTTTTGAGTGCATATTGCATTTTCTTAAGGCACAGACACAGCTGACCTTACTTTATATTTTGAAACCAATACATTTGATAGGAAAAGGAAGCACACAAGGAATATGAATTTAAATTAAAAGCAGGTATGAGCATGTATTTTATTACAGAGTATCAGACAAGTAAGACAGTAAAATCTGACTACTTGTCACACTGAATTTTCTTTCATGGCTCCAGTGTGGGAAACAGTATTTTTATAATATATACTTTATAGAATCATCCTCAGACTAAAATCAGTGACATTCTGAAGGAACTACTTATACAATTCAAATGATTCAAACTCAAGTCACTTATTTAATGTTACAACACTATGCAAAATTAAAAAAAATAACAAGATCCCTTCGTGCTTCAACAATATATTTAAGTCAGTATTTTATCAACGGGAAGCAGCTGAATGAAACAATCTTACACTGAATTTAATTAGTATATTTATCATCAGTGAGGCACCTGAAATGAAGCTACGTGCAGCAAAATTAGTGGAGCACAGCCATCTTTTGCTGTCCAGAAACAGGACCATTCAACACAGAAAAATAACATCCTTATGGGGGTAAAAGAAGCCAAGCACCTCATTTATGCAAGAAAAGCAATATTTATTTAATTTACTATTAATCTGCAGCGCAGCAGCTTTTTCACACTAACTGTATGTAGTCACTTTCATCATCGCATAATTTGATGAGTTCCACTAGAGAGTAATTCAGCCCACTTACAACCTGAATTATCTTCTGACACTGCCTGCTTCTTTCTAGGGTGTATGGTAAACAAGGTTTATGACCTTTAGATTATTCAGTTATATGACTAAAATTAGAGAGCTCTTAATAGCTATGTCTATGCACACCTTTTGGGGCATGACTAGGATTTTGGTCCCCGAGTCATTCATATCTAGCATCTGTAGAGAAACACCAGAGTTCCTGCTATGGAAATAAGAAATGGTTTGGAAGAGGTAAACTCTGCTTTTTACATGTCATAACACGACTAAGATTTGCCTTAATCAGGACTGCTGGTCTAAACACAGCAGTAGTACAATAACGGTAAGTTACCTTTATTTGAATGTTTTAATTTAAAAAATAAAAAAAATACCAAGGGGGAAAAAAAAAAAAAAAGCCCACACAAACAATCCAACCACGAGTAGATATTTCTAATTCTGCAGTCAGTTTGGGTTTTTTGTCCATATAAGTTGTCAAGTATAGTCACTGTGTATCTGAATTCAGTTATTGCCAGGGAAATACAGAATATGGTTATCAGTTTTGATCTTCCAACTATTATGATTTGAAAAAATGGAACAATAAGAAAACAAATGTTACCATATGAAAAAAAATCATTCCTTGTCGAGACAGTGAACACTTGTGTTACCAAACTGGTTTTCTGAAAGTGATTTATACTTTAAAGAGAAATCAAGCTAATATGAATAATGAAGCAAAACAACAACAAATAAACTATTTATCTTTGAAATAATGTTTTTTCATTAGTGTTCAACATTATTATAAAGACACTGCAGTATCGAATGTATTTTCTGAAGTGTTGCCAGTAACAATAGCACATTTTTGTAATTTTCCAAGTATGATACATAGAATGATGGCTTCCTATGAAAAATAGTCAGGAATTGATCTTAGAAACCATATGCAACGTACTTCAAATAGCCTTGAAAGTACTGAAATGCATTTATTATCATGCGTTCTGACTATGGATAAAATTAGAAGTTAAAGCCTTTTAAAATCAACAGAAGGAAAAATACAGTATCAGAAAATTAATCAGCCTGAACCTTCAAGAAATCAAAAAATAACTACTGAACTGCACTGAGGAAAACCTTAACAAGAAAATAAAATACCTGCAAGGACAACTTTCTCTGCACTAACAATCTAAACATAAACCTATCATCTAGGCTGGAAATAAGTAATTTCATTAAGATTATACCAAATATGAAGCAAAAGTGGCAACAGTCAGTTACATTCTAGACATTACATATATTACCAGACTATTACAGAGAAAAATAAAAATATACTCTCAGTATAGAAATAGGATCAAAGACCATCTCCAAGCTGAAAAAATGCTTCATTAGTACAGAGGTATAAACACTCTATTCATATTTATGACAATCTAATCATGACTAACTTCCACTACAGTCACTGACACACAGTTCAGAACCTTTAGGGGGGTTTCATGATGGCTACCAGTAAACAGTTCAGTGTGTGCCACCACATTTGGATTGCAAGCGAGATCTGTGCAACTGGTATACGAGTGAAATTTTGGAAAGTCACAAGTTGTATCACTCCAAGATTATATAAATTATTTATAATCTTAATAAATTTGTTTCTTTCCAATCCCCCACAAATTCTTAATAAATGGACACTCAGAGTTAATCCTAGATATTAAGTAGTTGATGGCTTTAGGTCTGATCCATCACAAATATTGGTAGCACTTTATTTAGAAGGAGATGAGAATGTCAAGTCTATTGTGTTCTGTTCTAGCAGAAAGGAAACGTAAAAACAGTCAAGGAATAAGAGAAAACTTAAAAATGAAAAGATCTTGTTACTGCCATCCACTTCTTTAAGCCATGAAAGGGACTAAATACCAGAATTTACACTGGGAGCCAATAATCAGGCTGTCTAGGGACAGTTAACTCCTCTGAACTTATCTTTGTGCAGAATTGAAAGCAAAGCACAATGGTATTCAAGTTTATGTTCAGAGTTAAGATAAGCTTTTCAATTCTACCTAGAGACCATGACAAGCTATTTTCAGTGCCACTATACCTTACGATACTGTGTATGACTAAAAGAACACACAGATATATTAGGTCTTGTTTCCAATTGCAATCTGGACACCTCTGGGATGTGTAATGATTTCCATACAATACACTCACGTGGGTTTCATTCTGAGGAAACCAAGTTGCAGGCAAACTAGTGTTTTCCATACCTAACTCTGGTATCAGACTGTTCACAGTTTCAGACTAGATACAGTCAACTACAGGGTTGAGAGCAAGAAGGATTTGACGAGAGATCTGACATACAACTGTCTTCTGGCAGCAATTAAATAACTGAGGTGTACCAAAGTGTGTTAAAAGACTGGGACTGTCGGAAACAGCACAGTCAAATACATGTATTGTTAGGGTGTTGAGGGTGCTTGTACTTGGTCATTTCTTATGGAGAAAGAGGAATTTTTATATATGTAACTTATTACTAGCCAAGAAATATAGAATCACGTATGGGAGTGAAACATGGTTGTGTTTGGTTGCACTGTAAGCAAGAACAAACAGCTAAGGTTCCTTGTGCTATTTTAAAACTCTCACACATTTTGAATAATTAACATTGAAATTTAATATTGCCCAAAATCCATATGAAGAGAATATCATATTTTTCTACCCAACGAACATGCAATGTTTATTGTTCAAACATGAGAGCTGTAAGAAGATAGCCAAATCCAGTACTTGGTTGCCTAAGTTTGTATTGAGATGCATACAGGTCTTTTTTATGAGCTCAAGCATCGAAGTGAACAGTTAAATACAGCTTTAGAATATTTTTATAGACATTAAATAACTGTTTTGTCGAGATCTAGGAAAGGCACTAACATGATGGAAGTTGCACTTTTTTTTTTTTTTAAACAAGCTGGTAGTACTATCAGAAGGAGTAATAGTCTAGAGTAACTTACTATTCCATTCCATTTTAAATCTATTTAACAGAATCAGAAAAATTCAGATTAAAATACTGACAAACAAAATAAAAAAGCTTTAAGAAATTTCAGAGGAAACAGTTTTTCATTCATTTAAACAGTACTTAGGAGCAGGACATGTAATAAATAGCTTACTATTTCTTATATGATTTTTACTTTATCTATAGAAACATCGCCAGCATGAGAACTCCTCTGACACATTCCTACATTTTTTCTTTTCAATCCTGAAAGCAGTGAGGTCAACAAATGAAAATGTAAGCAATTTTCAAAATAAGATAATATACCCAAAATTCCATTAAATAAACATCAACTTTTTTTTTTTTAATATGTAATGACCTACTGTATGGCAGTAATCCCACTACTGGTAAGTAGCTGCAAAAAAGAGAAGAAATTCTTTTAGCAGTATCTGAAATTTTGGAAAAATAAGTGGTTTTTTGTTTGTTTGTTTTTAAACACTTACAATATATTGTTTTAAAATATGTCATCAAGTAGTCCAAGTAAAGGCTTGACATCACTGGTCTCATCATCAGGAAGATATCTAATGAATAATGAGCAAAATAAAATAAAATTAGGTACAGTACTTAAAAACCTATGAAATCAAAAACACTATTCAAAATATTTTCTTCCTAAGAATAGTTAACTGGTAGTACTACCAGGTAAATTCATCTTTTGAAAATGAATTTGTAGTAAATCAACAAATTGCCACGGAGAAAGAAGTACTTAACACTTAGACAACAGAGAAATACATACAACTTCTTATTACCCAGGTTCCACTTCTTCTTTCTGTTCCTTCATGAAAATAAAAAAATTCTCTTTCCTAGTGAATTTAGAAGAGTCTGGGATTACGTTTGAAATTGAAGAACATTGTATTTTTTCCAGCTCTTGTGAAAGATTTGAATGTTTGTTTTCTTGAGAAGGGAACTGCAAAGCAAATGTTAAAATGTTAAAAAAAACCTGCAGGATGGATCATAGTAGTCCTAGTTCTTTGTGACGCCAACATTACACTGAACACAGAATGCATGCTTGTTCAGAGTTTGAACTACACAGATAGGTTCAGAAATTCTGTATGTTCAAACTGATTCACATGTCAGATACGATAAATACATTTTCATATGAAAGAGTAATTTAATACAGGGAATCCTGTTATAGAAACATTTTGACTCACCGTATTTACATGTCCACTCTGTGCAGATAATTCCACTTTTGATGAGCTATTAAACACAGAGAGAACTGAGTTCTGAATACTGGTATCACTTTGCAATAGGCAAGAACTGAAAATGCCAAGTGGAGAAAATTAAGTTATTTTTACAGAAGTGCAAAATGGCTTACTTTTCAGTTCAGGATTTTCCCTCCACACCTGAATAAGAAGTCATTTCAAGTTAGTCAACAATTCCTATCGTTTTAAAGTTGAAATTTCACTCCATGCTCTCAGTAAACAATCTTCTACATATTTAGTTATGCATGTGAACATTGAACTGTGAACATAAGTAATGAAAAATATAGATAATTTTAAAAATGAATAAAATTGCAATAAATTACATAATGCTTACTCTTCTGAAATGTCACTTGTGGCTTCACTTGTTGAGTACTTGTGAAGTGTTTCACGCTCATCTGAAATATAAAAGCAGGTATTTTCACATTCCATTTAAGAATCAAAGTTTTAAACCAGCCACCAAACCACAAAAAAAACCATATGCAAATGTTTTACGTATCATAAATAATAAATATCCATGTGCCCCAGCAGGAATAGTCCTCAGGCCAGAGCTGCAGCTTATGGAAAAGAGCTTGTGGTGGAGCAGGAGGCCTGGGGGAGCTGCCACCCATGGGGATGCATGCTGGAGCACCGTGCTCCTTGAATGATGGGCCTCATGATATGGAGCCACATTGGAGCAGTGCTTGGTGAGCTGCAGCCTATGGGAAGCCCACACAAGATCGATTTAGAAAGGAAGGCATCCTATGGAAGGGGCCCCACGTGGTGAAGAGGGAGTGATCACTGTGGAGCAGCAGAGATGAAGCATTGGGTACTGATTGCAGCTCCCATTGCCCTGCACCACTCAGGAAGAGAAGTAGAAGAGGGTGGATGAGGGGAAGGTGTTTAGTTTGCTTTTTCTTCTCATCGCTCCAGATTGTTACCAATAGATAAATATATATATAAAATCTTGTGCTGAGTCTATTTTGCCCATGACATAACTGGGGAGTCATCTCCCCTGTCCTTATCCCAGCCCGTGAGGTCTTTTTCATCATATTTTCTCCCCCTTTTCTGTTGAGCATGGGGAGTGAAAGTATGGAGGAGCTGAGCTATCTGATGTATTTAGTCACCATAATCCTGTAAAATAATTTGTACTCAGAATTTGTACATAGTCTTACCTAATTCTCTACTGAAAAGGTTGCTAGCAACTACTAATACTTCATCATCAAGATCATCCCAAACATCATCTCTCAGTTCAGCATTCACATCCAAAGAAACTGAAAAAAAGATCAGCTTTTAGCTATATCAGTCAAGTTACACATGAAAGACTTTTATGCCACTGTCTCTCAGCTTTTCTCACACATACTTAATGATTCAAAGAGAAAGCTGTAATCCATGGTCAAGTATAATAGAAATTGCTCTGTTTTAAGACCAGTTGTTCAATCTATTGAAAGAAGGACTGTCACACATGCGCTTTTTCATCAGCATTACTTTGAGATAAGTTTTCAAGCGTTTCCAAGCATTATTGTTAAGATTTTTAATTAAAGTGAGATACTTGATGTTTGAAAATACACGGTTTTCTGGTTCACAGTCAACTTTCCTCACTTTCTCTCCCTTTGTTTTGTTCTCTTTCTTCATCACCAATCCAATTCTCTGCCTTTTACCCCCCCTCCTCTTCCTCCAGCCTCCCCTGTAGCACCAGAAAGTGTTTTGCTTTGTTGCCATGATCCCAATATAGTATAAGAACTCTGATCTAGATATCCCTTTCAATGCAGGGGAAGCAGGACAGGCTGAAGTAAAAAATACTGTTCGAGAGACACCAAAAAGCACCTGGAAGGCATTTCTATTGTAATTCTGGGAATGCAAAATCATCATAGTGCATGACTGCAGACATATACACAGTTTAAAATACCTAACTATACTACAATTTCACAGTATATTCTCAATTTCCTGCATTTATTTATACAGAATGGAAAGATACCATGTTAAAGACATAGTTGATCCTACATAAATCATAAAATTTGGGGCCTTATCTCACTAAAATTATTTCTGGTGCGTTTTTTAAAGTGTAGCTGGCCCAATTTATATGGCTAAGGTTATGTTTTCTGGTACCATTCAATGGAGATGGTTTTTAGTTAGCAATATTTTCTCTTGATGCTGTATGATTTGCCTCAAGATTACACAGCTATAGTAATACCAGAATATTCATCTGTCTTTCTGTGAATTTATCCTTATAACACATTCATATCACATACTAACTGGCTCACATAGCTACTGATGATATAGCACAGTCTTCCATCTTAAGACTAAGGTAAAAAAAAAAAAAATAGCAGGTGGGTGAGCACACAGGCAAATCTGAAGTATTAATTTAAAGGAATATTCCATCCTCAAGATATTTGGTAAAAATGAACTGATATAGTGCGGTTGCTATCACTTAAGGCAGCATGAGCCAAAAATATATATATCAGTTTATCTCAACAGTGTTTCTTATATGTCTGAGTATGATCTAAACACTGGATCTGCTACTTACTTAACCAACAGACAATCAAAACATGACTCATTAACTGCAGTCACCAACTAGAACGGTAAAGGGCGTGCATTGAGGAGAACACCATGGTTATATACTAACAATAAAGACTGATCATTTAACCTCAAATAAGAAAACTTTAATGCCCTTTCAAATGAAAGAAAAGTAGAAAGAATTTTTTCTTTTTTCTAGATAGTGATGTTTTACAGGTTATGGACAAAAGCTCCTATTTCATTAACTTCTTCCAGTAGAGAAGGAAAGAAGAAAAGATACAGATAACACAGGTAAAATGCCTTTCATACTGCAAGTGTCTTCAGTGGAAATACCTTGCACATAGTATGTAGTTTTGTACCCTCATATACTTGAAATTCATCATTATTGTTTTATTTAGAGGTATATAACTTAGATCTGCATTTGCATTTCTTACCGATTTTAAAAAGAGCCAATTGAGGCCACACTATTTCCCTGTACTTGTTGCTGTTGTGATTTCAGCAAGTTTCAGTTTACATACAAGGTATACTCAACACAAAACAACAAATGTTATGATTTCAAACATTAGTCATAACTTACCACTCTTTCCATAGTCCCAGGACTGGAATTGTTTTTGAGATCTTCCTAAGTTATTAAAACTATCTACCTGGTCCACTGAACGTGACGAAAATGACTCTTTATTACCAGACCTATTTAAAACAAAACAAAGCAAAACACTGACACATCAGTGGAACTGTTGAAGAAAACTGCAATAAAGAAGAATTTTATTCAGAAAACAGGCACTAGTTAAAATAAAACTAGTGCTTAAATACATTAATTATTGTTATTTATATTCATTAGTACCTTGATGATGCTGGCATCAGAGATTTGGGTGCAAAAACAAATTGTTTGAGATCCACACTTTGAGCCTGATTTAACATCTGCATCTAAAGAAAGCAGGTTATAGTAATCTCAATCTCAATGAGACAAAGACTGAAAAATGTTTTTCAACAGTCTGGATTATATTATTAATATTCTATCAAGCTAGCATTTTTTTTTTTACAAATTGCATATTATATCTTTCCAGCATTTAGTTATCTCTTGGGTTCTCTTAAAAAAAAGTTTTTTTAGTCAGCAATAATTTCCCTTGATGCTGTATGATTTGCCTCAAGATTACACAGCTATAATAATACCATATTGAATTACATGCTTCTATTATAGCTATCCAAGAAGCTAGACTAGGTATCACTAACTTTGTCTATATTAGCTGCAGACTAATCATTTTTCTCTATTACAAACAAACAAACAAAACTGTGAGGAAAAATTAAAACTACAGTATCTTGAATGCACAGATCAGTTTGGCATCATGTTCAAAGATACAGAGGTCACACCAAAGGAAAGCCTCCTACTTGTTTTCACAGAAACTACAACGGATATGAAGAACACAATAATACTACCCAATAGAGCAAATTCTCAGCAGATCTCCTAGTGGCATTACTTTGATAGATAGTGGTAGTAACTTTTGTTCACATTGTATTTCGTCAAACTAAGTTACAATACAAAATCCAATAATGCCTCTGTATTTCACCCACCACAATCTATCAAATGCCATTAGAATAAAAACGGAGTACATGCAGAGAACCGCATCAAGGGAAGTACGCCAAACATCAGTGGAACCTGTCAAAGATTCCTGGACCTTTAGAACCTTTCTACTTCACTTTTTGCATTCCACGCAGACAATCTTGCAAGCTTGTATTTCCTTATGAAAGGAAATACATAGAAACACAAAACAGATTAAAAAAATATATTCAAATGTTGACTGTATTCAAACAAACCTTTAACCGCTTTACTGGGGGTACAGATGAAGTAGAGTTCCTGCTCCTTAAATCAGCCAGGTACAAACTAAACTTTGAATCTCCACTCATCTCAGACTTTGGAAGTACTCCAGTTTTACCTGAGAAAAGGTATTAAAAGAACCTTCAATTAGTTTAAAAGGGATAAATTATAATTATTTCCAAATCGATGGAATTTCTGCCACTAAGTTTGGATATCTTCTATTAAGAGATACTAAAGGTTTAACACACTAATGTTTACACGAGAGGTCAAGCTTGACTTTCGTCTTAAATCATATGCTAGATGATCTGAAAAACATTAACAGCCACTGTAATCTCTATAAAAGTTACATTAACAAAATGTGGATTTTTTTGTTTGCTTTTTTTAGCAATTGCTTGTGTCACTTCTGTTAATGTAGACATTGGTATAAACAGAACTACTGTAAATTATACTCATCTAAAAGTAACAGAAATAACATATTTAATGAAACTCACAGCAGTCATGTCCACACACATCTTTATTTTTACAGCGATGGTTACATTCTCTGTTACTGTATTTCTTATAGGTATTTTCTTCTTTAGATCTGCTTCCTAGATGAATGGAAGTGTTCATTTTTTATTTTGTATGCATTGTTGAGAGAGTTTCTCATGCAGTGTAGGATGGGCTAAAATAATCTGGATCACTAGAATTTTGTTGCCTTCAACAAAACATTGAGCTGCTCTAGCACTATAACTGGAAATAAATTAACAAACACTATGAGAAAACAGAGGCTCTACCGCTATTTCCAAAATCAAACAGCAACATTAGATAGCAAACTCACAATATTTTTGTAATTTCAAATTCAAAGAATGCACAGTAGTACTCGACAAGCAGAAACAGTAGGATTACATATTTGTTATAGTTGAGAAAGAAACAATATGGATAAAAGAGATCTAACTTTCTACTGAACAGAAAATTCAGCTTCCTGTTGACTTTGGAATTAGCCAGATGCTGTGACATCACTGTTTACCTGTATCCACTTTTGCTGCTGGTAGACTTTGTGCTGTGCCACAAGATGTATCAACAGAAGACTCAGCTTTCAGTTTATTTATAACTACTTTACTTCCCATTGTTCTTGGTGTTAAGTAAAATGCTGTATATGTTTGCTGTATATCAAGGCCAACTTTGAAAAAAGAAAAAGTATTTCAAATCAGTATTTCTTGAACTACTGATTACTTCTACTTTTCTGAAGAGTTCAAGAAAGTATGAATCTTTAACAAAGACCACGGAAATTTGTTAGGAATATGGAACATTAAAAGCAAGCTTATTATTTGAATGGATTTATTGTAGATAATGTTAAAAAAAAAATCACACATCTTCAGAAATTAATGCCATCACTACTATGTGAGTAATATAGCTATACTATACAGAATACATTATTTCCATTAATAAAAATTTTCCTGTACTGTCATAGAACTAGGTTTATTTGCAGTGCAGATATAATTTTCTGTAAAACTGTACTATAGTCTATATTCTAATACTATAGTCTGACTTACGTGACAGCAGCTTTGTACTGACAAAGAAGTAAAATGACAATGTTAATAGACTTTTTTTTTTTCTTATTTGAAGGCTAATTGTTTTCAATTTTAACAAACTAAGCTTGGTAACAGACTATGAGAGAAATCAGTTATAGAAAAAGAAAGTATTTTGGACTTCAATTAGGCAAATATTGCTGAAAAACAAGGCAGACTTTTCAAAAATGTGAGATTTCCTTAATGTATGAAACAGATGCAGATGGAAGTAAGAAGGCACTAAGAAAACTTGCCTTTAGTGCAACTTCACTGTTGCCAATGGGACAATTTCAGAAAAATTAACATTTTTTCCACTTAAAGATTTACTGCACTCAGTACAACTTGTAGATAGCAAACTATTAATAAAATTACAATGTTTTCTCTATCTTATTTGTTTAGAAAACACTTCTTCCTGCCTGAGATACAGGTTTAAACACAGGAGTATTATTCTAGGCTGAATTATTGTAATTGTCTTAATATTTAATGGTTTCCTGGAAGAAACAAATATATTTCAGTTAATCTGGCACAGAGAAATCTATTTTTAATACTGGAGCAGGATGAAGAATTTACTACAGCCAGTTCAATTTTTAATGTAGGTCAAGTTACGTGTTTGAAACATCATTACTATTCTTCATCTACTCATGTAGCTTCAGCTTCATGGAAACTGGCACTGAGGGAACCGATGTTGAAATCTTTACACCTTAAGAAACAACATTTTTCGTTGTAGAAGTTTCATGCTACTAAAGAGGAGATGGATCTGTATCAATACATTTTATTTGCAAAATTCAAAGAACACAAAACCATTTGCAAATACAGTTCTTTCTAGTGCAAGTAACCTATAAAGCTGATGGATTAATTCAACTTAAAGGTAATGTGAGAAAGAAAATTTTAATTTGTCTTAACTGAGCAAAATTCTCTCTCAAGAACAGTTTTGTTTGAGAACATTAATATTCTACTAAGTAAATGGATTTGTAATTAGGGCAGATAGGTAATACTCAACACTATAAAAAGAATAGAATTTGTTTTCCAGTTGATTTTATTATATTTTGATCTGATGTAAAGTGTTTTAAGAACGTATTTTATATCTTATGCAATTGCTTTTATATTTACAAGTATCTTAATTAACTCACCATAATCAGAACTAATTAAATTTATACTAATGTCATCTGATTTAAGAGCTCTTTTCACTTCAATTTTCTTCATCCAATTTCCAGTTTTCAGCAGCATAGAATCCCTGCAATGCATCAGTAAAGCTTTATGAGATACAGTCAATGAAAACAAGACTGCATACAAGATTGTACCAGTAATTATGTAAAGGAGCCTTTCTTTGGCATTGGTTCTTGAACTTTGCTTGATAAGTGGCCTAAGAATAACCTTTCAATAATATATCATCTATGGTCTTAGGCCAGGATCCTGCAGATCAGTTTCAATTGTGCCAAAAGCGTCAGACCTTGGCCAGGACTCCTGTATAAATCATGCAGTTACAAATGACTTTGTCTCTTTTTCCATTTGCTCCAAACATAAGTTAACTAACTGGAGAACTGAATTTCATCTCTGACATAGAAACAGTTATAACAATTATATTACTAAAGAAAGATTGCTAATACTCAGAAGTAACAAGTTGAGAACATATATGTATATATATTAAGATATTTTACATATTTTGACTTTCAAAGATCTCTACAACTTGGCATCACTGTTGTCCAGATATTTACACATATACCCTCTGTGCTGACATGCATGTAAGCATGTTTTTCTTTTTTTTTTCCTTGTATTGAGTTGTGCAACATTTTAGGAGACAACTGAGTAACTACAGGATAAAGACTAATATTTGGCATAAATAGAAAGTATTGCAAAAACTGCAAGACAAAAAAGGAATAAATGGCAACAAACTTGAAAGATGAAAAATACTGATTATACATACATTATTTTCTGAATAAAAATTACTTGATTGTCAGCATCTCCTACAACCAATGTAACATAGTGAAAGTCTGATGCTGTTCTCCTTGTCTGTAGCTGCTCAAAGTTTGTTAATATGGTGGTTACTAAAATTTCAGCCATTGTATCACTGTATTTTGGAAGCTAGGAAAAGATTATACAGAAGATGACATAACTGCTAAAACATGCAAAGTAAAACATACATCTTTCCATAAATTTTTAAATGTTGATACAACCACAAAAGCTCAATTTGAGCAATTTGCAGTACAGTTTCTATGTAGTATGCTTAGACTCCTAGACACTCCTATATGTCCAGGTAGAGGCCACGAGTGATATCCCCCAGGAACCCACCTCAGGACCAGCGCTCTTCAACATCTTTATCAATAGAAAACGTGATTGAGTGCACCCTCAGCAAGTTCACTGATGACACCAAGCTGAGTGGTGCAGATGACACAAGAGAAGGAGGGACCTGGACTGGCTTGAGAAGTGGGCTTGTGTGAACCTAATGAGACTGAACAAGGTCAAGCGCAAAGTGTTATGCTTGGGTCAGGGCAATCCCAGAAATGGGTAAAGACTGGGAGAATAACTTATTGAAAGCAGCCATGTGGAGAAGGAATTGAGAGTCCTGGTGAACAAAAAGCTGGACAGTAGCATGCACTTACAGCCCAGAAGATTAAGTGTACCCTGGGCTGTATCAAAAGGGGGGTGTCCAGCAGGGCAAAGGAGGTGATTGCTTCCATCTACTCTGCACTTATGAGGCCCTACCTGCAGTACCACGTCCAGGCCTGGAATCCTCACCAGCGCAAGAAAAATGTGGAACTGCTGGTGCAGTTTGAGAGAGAGGCCGTAAAGATGATCTAAGGGCTGGAGCGCCTTTCTTATGAAGAAAGGCTAAGGAAAGTGAGCTTGTTCAGCTTGGAGAAGAGAGGTTCTGGGGAGATCTCACAAGCCTTTCAGTACTTGAAAGGAGCTTATAAGCAGGAAGGGAAGTGACTTTTTATATGGCCTGATAGTGACAGGACAGGGGGGAATGGCTTTAAACTAGAGGAGGGGAGATTTAGGTTAGATGACAGGAAGAAATTTTTTGTTCCGAGGGTGCTGAGGCACAGGAACAAGTCACCCGGAGAAGCTGCAGATGACCCATCCCTGGAGGTGTTCAAAGCCAGGTTGAATGGGGCCCTGGGCATCCTGATCTAGTGAGTGGCAACTCCTGTCCGTGACAAGGTGAGTGGAATTAGATGATCTTTAAGGTCCCTTCCAACTCAAACCATTTGATAATATGGCACTATCTTAGCCATAGCTGAACATTCTGTATTTAAGTACAGAGATGACAAAACAGAATATATCAAGTCCCCCTAAGAAAAAACCCTCCTCAGTTCAATGCAAAGTGCAAGAACAAAACTAAGAGTATTTTGATGAAGTTTTCAGATTCAAATGTTTGACATTCCAACATCCCTCTATGTATGTCATTGCTGAATCTTTCTTCCGTGAATAACTTTAGAGATGCTCATCAACTATTAAGTCAAATGAAAAACTAGAATAGAACTTCCTATAAAAACAGCATTTCACACAAGTATACAGCTTTTAACCTCAAAGGCATCTTCATTTGTACTGACCTCACAAAACGTTATAAATTTCTTATTTCAGAAAACTGAGGCAAAGTGGGTTATTTGATATAATCCTTATCATAACCTCAGAGAACACAGAATTAGAGCATTAGATTACACCCTACCATTGAAACGGTCCCAGCTAGGTTAATATAATCACTTACTCTTTCTATATGTTGCTAAGTGAGACAACATATAGCTAATGCTTGTTCAATAACTTTTACTATAATGTCATTTTTTTGTCTCTTGGGTGGAGTGTTTTGAAAAAATATTTAAGTATTTGCATTACATTTAAGATATTTACAGATAAAGCTAGAATGTGAATATATTGGTTCGCAACTCTAATACAAAATGCTATTAACAGTGGAAGGGAGAAGGAACAAAGTTAATGGATTAGAGGGAATGTTTATTCAAAATCTGTCCTTCAGATTTTGAGTTTCATTGTACTTGCTAAGGTGAAAGGAGGTCATGATATTGTACAGTGTACTATCAGAGAGGGCTAGAATCTCTTAACAGCAACATTTGCACTTCCATTTAATAATATCAGCAAAAAAACCCAATAAAACAAATAGACAAGCCATACCTGTTCAATGTTAAGTTCATATTTTGGAAGGTGCAAAACAGATTCTTTTATCTGGTTTCCAAATGGAGGATGTCTGTTTAAAATCTGCAAAAATTTAGTTTCATTTCTGATAAATTCAGATCAGTGATGCTGATGCAAAAGTAAATTCAAGGGATCAAAGTCACCAGAGTAATTATACCATTAACAAAAGCCCTAATCACTCCTAGTTCTCTACTGTCAGTGATATCCAGAATAGCAACATAGCCAAAAGAAAAAAAAATTCCAACATTTTTTCCCACAGTGCTCTCTCTTCTGTTCGGTATCAGCCAAAGAACTAGCTTACATGCTGAAGAATTAGGCAGACTTTATGTGCTGACACTTCTATGCTACCCTACCTTTAGTGAAAACAAAACAGAAATGAAAGGAAAACTTGAAAAAAGGGTAGAAAAGAAAAATTAAAATCTTAAAGCTAGAACAGAAATAACTGAATAAGATAAATTTCATTTAGAAATCTGTTCCAGAACACAGGAAAAGGAGTTTCCTCAGAAAAGACGACAAGAGCCTAAGAACTTGTTCTAGTGTGAAATCTAATTTGTCTAGAATTAGGAATGTTTTATAGATGATTCAAGCAGCATTTAATTCTATTACTATCTTTGATTAAAATATCAAGAATGGAAATTCAGGATTTTCATCATTAACATTAATTAAGAATAACATTAAAAACAGAAGGAAATACATATTTACAAATATTATTAGAAGGGGAATGTGTGTTGCCTTTTTTTGTTTTTAATTATGTTAATAATGAAATTCTATGTATTTAAGCAGCCACTTTCCAAAACTAGCCAAATCCACAAAGTCAGTCATATTAAATTTCCTGAACTAAAGTATTATACACATTTTCAAGAAAAAAAAAGAAAAAAGAAAACAGTAACTGCACTTTTAAAATTCACTAGCATAAATGAAGAAATCACTTTGAATGCTCAATTTTGCTGGCATTCATACAGCAGATATATTATTTTCTTAATGTTTATCTGCATACAAAAAGACTTACCAATTCAAGTTCCCTTGCATTTGTGTCTTCTATTTTTTTAAATGATGTCAGCCCAGCATTTACCATAGCATTTGACAACGACACACCTGTGAAAAAGTTTTATGTTGTTAAATGACAATTACTAATCTCAAATTATTCTAACTGTATTACAGCAAATAAAAACAAAGCAGAAAACATCTTATGGTATGCTTTTCCAAAGCTTTTTGCCCAGCAAATAGCAAACATCTTTTTCTCAACTAAATATTTAAGTATTAGATTCACTTGTCATCAGTAAAGGGAAAAAGAAATGCAGGGAAAGCAAATATGAAAACATTTAATATTATAATAATGACAAGTTTTGTATAAATTCTCTAGTATAAAAATCATGTTAGAACACTTTCTACAGGAGCAATCAACACGTTATACACATTTTCTAGTATAAGACAGATTTTAGATCAGGTTCTACAAGTCAACAACGAAGCATACTGTGTATGTATGATTAAAAAAGAGAATGTCATTAACATGAAATAAAATTTCTGAAACAAGTAATTCTATTCAAGGAATTCCTTAATTATATGTTAAAGTCAAAAGGATCTCAACGCATTCAAGCAAACTAATAATAAAAATAACTCCAGGAAAAAATATTTATTATGATCTTTTAGGAATCGTTGCAAGTTTAGCAAAATATTTTCTCGTTACATGATAAGCAGACTGGCAGGGAATTCTACATGCAACCTTATTCCTCTTCATGATTCTCCATTCTTTTAAACTTTTAGTCAGATTTAGTCAATGCACTATGTATGAAAAGGCATTTTCTCAGCTAGAACTACAGTCCACCACAATGACTGAAATAGTTTAGATAAAAGCAGTACCAAATACTTAGAATGAGTAGATGTATTCATCATGCATAATTCTATAGGAACAGTAAAAGAAACCTGAAAATTAGGTGGGAAACTTCTCATGAGACTCTTAGGTTTCTTTTTGGAGGACACGTTAAAGCAATCTTTCAAGAAATGACTCATTTCAACTCAAGATCTTCACAGTTTGCAAAAAACATAAGGGACTGTTAAATTGTTAATCTCTTCTTCCTTTTAAGTATATTTGAACATCTCTTGGGTTGACATAAATACAGATGAGGAGAAAGTGTCTTATATCATTTGTATCTTACGTCTTCTCATTAATGGAAACCTTTCTACCATTTCAGGAACTATAACAAAAGAACTAGTCTTCAGCTTTACTTAAAAGAAACGAGGCACTACAGGTGAAATAGCTGCAGAACTAATAAGTGACATCCCTGGTCTTCAGACTGTTTTCAGAGCTTCTATAAATGACAGGAGAGATGACAAAAGGGTCTTTCCCCCAATTTATGTCCAATGAAGAAAGAAAAAAAAGAGACAGAAATAGAACTGAATAAGCACCATAGGTGATAAAATCCTGGATTGGTACATTAGCAGATCCAGAAACAGTGGAAATGAGTTACCACCACAGAAGCTAACGCCCTAATCTCCTAGCTTAAATCCACATGAACGAAGCAATACTGCTTCCGCACATGAGCTGTTAAATTTTTCATGCACTGTACCATGGTTCATGGTTTCCTGGTTTAATAGGCAGACCTCTGTACTATACTGTTTCATATAGAGTAGATGTGTCTTTAAATAACAAACACAGAGAACTGCAGTGAATTCTGAAAGCATGAAAACATCACACAATATGGCAGGAAGATACACTATTATATCAAGCATACATACATTTTTGTTCAAGAGCTTCAACATTTCTGAATTCCCTTTCAAGTAACTAAAACAAACCAGAATTCCCAAACAGAAGTTTATCTAGTAATACAACACGATGATAAGGAAGAACACCATCAGAAGCTTGAGAACGTATAAGAACCTTATGCACTATAAAATTATTTCTATTTTATGATTCCTATCCATCTCAATGCCACTTAAGTGGTTTCCATGCATATGAGTAATAGGACAGACACAGACAACTTTTTAGACAGAAAGTTATAGTCCACTGAGAGGTATGCAATTATACAAATGTGGAATTTGTTCAAAATATGGAGATTAACATTAAGAAACAACATTCTGAAAGCATGAATAATATCAATACATGGACTATTTCTATCCAAGAAGGTAACAACAACCTTGTAATAACTTTGGTACTTACCTGTAGGCAAACAGGCAATTGGGAGAAATATTTAATTATGTAAACAGTAACTACAGAAATTGTGAGTTTTAAGGCTGTTTCACTCTACACCTTACATCATTTCTGACAAGTACATACCAATTTTTTCCAATTGCTTAGACACGTGAAGTGAGTTTTCCCAAAGTCTGCACCTGAAACACTTAGCTAAAATCAAAGAGTTTAATAATGCAGAAAAGTTGTCTTTACTTGATGCCAAAAAGTCAGATAACCCTGTAAAAATAAAATTTACTATGTATTAATCAACCAATATATATTTTTAGTTATTATATTTATAGAAAAGGATTAAATTTTACCATACATCTAGTAACTCTTATGCCATTTCTAAATATTTTGCCAGTATCTTGTGTCAAAGTAAAGTCTTGAACAGGAATGCATCCTAGGTGAGCCTGAATAAGACTGGAAAAGAAATATTTATGTCTTGGTACATAAGCTCTACTCTAAGCTACATGTAACAACATAGAAGTTTCTACTGGAAAACACAAGAATATTTGGAAGAGTAAAATAAAAGATCTGGTTCATTATGAAATGACACACTGTAGCAGGCATTTCAACAGACAAAATGAAAACTTTTCATTAAAATGTAATCACAGTGCAATACTTACCAGTTTACTTTCATTTCTCTTGTTTTAATCCTCCCCTCCATTGGAAACCTAAACGTGAAAATATACTTATTGTTCATTATTCATAGCTTTTGTTGCTAAAAGCAAACTTCACTCTTTCTATGTATATAATTTTTTAATACCTGATAGTTACTTTGTCCTTGTCTTTATTCAAAGCATTCAGTGTTTTCTTCTCATTTGTTCTTAACTTGACATCTAGAAATTCTGTGCAGCTGGAGATCATTGTAACCTGTAACAATTTAACTTTTTTCTTATCTTTTTTCTATAAAGGTTATAGAAAAAAGAAGGGGAAGATTTTTCAGTTTTCAGATGATTATTCCACTTGAGCTTATCCAAGACCAAACACATTGCCAAGACTTTATGACATGCAAGGTAAATATAAATAGTTTTTTCTATTTCTTATTTATTTCACTTTACTTTTTTTATCCCTTAGTAACAAAAACAGCTGTAAGGGAAAAGGCATTCAATTCATTCATGGCCAATCTGTTCTACCACAAGATTTGTTTGAAAACAAAATGTCTTTTGTAACATAATTGTTGCAATAATAACTTGCTAACTGAAGTGGAAAATGACTTAGAAAGACAATAACATTTCTTTAAAAATAGAAGCTGCTCTTCATACAGCTAGTATTTACAATAAAATATAGATAACTAAATAACTCAAAGTATTTTTTACATAAGCAGAACAGCATTGGCAACTTCAAATTTTCCTAAGAAAGGATAATGATGGAAAGGAAGAAGTGGAAGTCAAAAGATCTCCCAACTAAAAAGACTCAAGAGTGCTCCATGTAGAATTTATTTAGACGTATTCTCTAAAATTTTATACATCATGTTAACAAAGCCCAAACTTTCTGGAAGACATAAAAAAAATTCTGAATCTTATTTTTTGTTTCTGTTTAAAATTAACTGAACATCTGTAAATTTTGATTAAAATTACCAATTCCTTCAAAGTTTCGGTCCCTTTAATTCTGAAAAACTGCTTTACTGTATCAAATGCAATATAATACCATGCCATTAATCTTCCGGTCTCTGTAAAAGAAGAACAGACCTTCAAAAATTCATATGCCAAGTATTTTTTTTTCAGTGTATGCATTTTTTAAGTCACAAAAATGAATTTATTTTCTTATTAGAAAGCTCTCTGACACTTAACACCACAGACTCAATATGCTGTGTGATGGATATTACTGACCCTGTCACAGAGGCAGAAAAATATGCACCATTTAGTTTTCTACAGTGAAGATTAATTCACACTAATATATCAGACTATGAACTGCAGTTGCTGAGAAGCCAACTGCTCCTACTAGAGGATTGTAGAGAAGAACTGGTAGCCAGAAACCCTCTTCTTCACTGGATTTTGTTATACCCTATTATCCTGTGATAATGTTCTATGATTTTCTCCTATCTGCAACAAAGTTTTCTGTGACATTAAAAGAGAAGACATGTTCAGGGTTTAAGAGAACGAACTCCCATGATTTGCTGGAAAAACAAATCACATAATTCTAGGCAGAGAATTTTTTAGATTCTACTCTCTGCAACATTTGTGTACTCGTATTAAAGGTTCACAGGAATAGCTGTGAACTTCTGTAGTTCATTATCTCAACATTCCTTCTGAAATTTAATTTTTTTTTTTGAAAAGTGTTACCTGTTGTCTTGAAATTATTTTCTTTATCCATCCTGATCAAATTGAAAGATGACAAATCATTCAAGTTCTTCAAACAGAGTTCTGTCCACAATTTGAAAATATATGTATTTTTAGCACATACTGAAAAAACTTACCTTACCTACAAGTCAAGAACAATATCATCCAATTACAATAAATATATATCAAAGGAATTCCACTGAATTCAAATAAAGTTCTTATGCTGATGACAAACTTTCACCTGAGGGAAGCTTACTCAAAGATATCTGACATAGCACAATTCAACTCTTTTTCAGTAAAGCAAATGTAGCAAACTAAAAGACTGGATATATGGAACACAAGCTACCATTTTCAATACCAAATGACAAGCCGGAAAATTCACGGTATTTACACAAATGATTTCCCCTTAAGTTTGAACACTCAAATGGCAGAAATTTCAATTATCCACAGGTATTTAAGAACCCTTCACGAAAATGTTCCATGCTGTATCAGGTGAATTCGTATTTATTTCAGTAAATCTATTTATTTTCTTGTATTGGATATCTGCATGAGGCTGATCAAAGTGTTTTGTTTGCTTTTCTCTCTTTCAAAGCCAAGAAAACATTAACACGGTATTCAAAATAAAAACAAGTTGTGAAAGCATTCAAAATTCCCAGAGCAACCGGAAGTATTTCACTTTGTACATGCAATGTATGAGAACATCAATAACTATGGAAATTATTACAGCATATTTCATGTATACAGAGAGAAGAAGCTACAGAAGCTAGAATAGGGGAAGATAATTCGTTGAAAGGGCTTTTTGAAAGTATATAAGCAGAAATTAATAAAGGGAAATCAGAAATATAAATTAAAGGAAAATTAGAAAGAATGACAAGCAATCAAAATTAGAGAGCTCAACATGTAGTCTAATTTCTGAGAACATATATAGAAAGATGAAGTACTTTTCTAGCAATCAAAACATGCTGATTGTATTCCAAAGTGTTAATAATTAAATAATAAAACAGCACAACATAGTAAAATATATTTGTTCTCTGATTGGATCTATTGAAATAATAAAGTTACCTAACATGGAAGAACCTGGCCTAAAACATAACATTTTACTGAGAAAGCTGATAAGGTACTTACCTTGTAATTTTGCTTCGATTCCAATTTTATCCAATCCAGATGAAAAACCTTCAAGAAACAACAATCTCTTTTTAAAAAATGAATACAATTATATACTTCCTCCTTAACATCATAACCAATCAAAAACATGTTCCTAATTTTTAGGAGCTAGATGGCCGAAATGAAGAATTGCTAAATGTTTCTATTACTCCAGGAACAAATAAAAAGTCTCAAACAGCATCCAAGTTTCAGCAAGTGTTTGTTAGAACAGATACAAAAGGATTAACGCTCTACATGCTCCTCTGAGACACACATCAGAGTCCTAACAGTTGTAGAAACATCTGTAAACATCAGCAGAGTGCCAAATTCACATATGGAATCTTCCTATTGTAGAATACAGGAACCTTCCTAAACTGTAATACTTGTTCAAGTAGCACATACACTATGGTCTATTCCATTAAATTCTTTTTTTCTTTTTAAGTTGTTTTCAGCAAGTGAATAACCACTTCATAATTGGATGTAGCACAGGTATCAATAACAAGGATACGGTCATGGCTGGCAATTAAGATGCTGCTCTGGACAAGACAAATTGAAGAAAAGAACATATTAAAATTTTGCTTTAGCAAAAATATGAAATGCTAGAGTCTTTTTCATAGCTATAGACTACCTATTCAGTGCTGAAAAGCACATTATGAATAGATACTGTATGTGTACATGGCTGAGTGTATTAGGATGAAAAAATAGATCACTATGAAGCTGTAAATGGCTTCTTCATAGTTTTTAACATTATATCACACTGAAATTCCTACTATTTGTATTAATGCAAATGAAATTACTTTTCCATGAAGTGTTATGGACCACATTACACAACTAGTTTTCAACTCCTCACAAAACAATGGCCCGTAAGAAAACAAAAGGAACAAATAATACTGATTTAACACAGAGCAATGCCAAAATTTAGAACATCTGCAAACAAACAAACCATAATGAGTTGGATTTTTTAAAGCTCTAATGTACAAGAATGTTGATCGTATCCATTCCAAAGCTACAGTGACATCTGTGACAGTATGTAACGCGATTTCTGCATTTAAATGCTCCACAAGGTGTTTGTGCAAGCTGTCAAAACCAAAGAAACAACAACAACAAAAAATCTCTGTAAGTATAGTTATCAATTAGTAATACAAAAAAAAAAAAGACAATTTTTTTTTTTTTTTTTTTGCTTACTGTAAACTATTCATTTTAATCAGCGAAATTAATAGGAAATAGTTTTAAAAAGTAAACAATCAATTATGTAAATTCACAATGTGGCTTAACATCCAGAGAACAAAAATAATAATCTTGGGAACTATGAGTTTTCATAATTGTTTAGAAAAAAACCTACATACATCTGCTACAGCACAGTATTGTTATTTAGAACATATTTGAAAAATTAAACTTGAGCTTTAAAAACCCAAACACCTGTGACTAAAATTTTGTGTTTCAGAGTTAGGGTTAGCATGTTAACTTTGGTATACACGTCTCTCCTGATATTTCATTCATCTCAATTGGACTCTGTAGCCTGCTATTTTCTAAGCTTGATTGTCTAAAAATTCAGCTACATAATCTGGCTTCAGCTCTTGCTGTTCATCTTTGTAATATATATAGTTTGGTTTTCTTAAGTTTTCCAGCAGGAATCTAGGGCTAACTTCAAGATGACCTAAAATATATTTTTATCTATTAAAACAGAGGCTGTTACCTCTGACTAGCTTTCTAGTTTTCTTTTGGGTCCTTAAATTTCTTCTAAATAGAGGAAAAAATTCAGAGAAAATACATTCTGTAGAAAATATGAAATGTTGTGCCATCTATTTAATTTTATGAAAAATTAATTACCTGCTCTCTATTATATCTGCACCATTTAACATCTGTATATACTTCTCCCTTGTACTCAAACGAGTCATAATTACTGCTGTAGCCATTGTGTCAAACTGCAAAAATAAATACATAAATCAACTAAACAAACCCAACAACCACCCTGCCCTCCTCTTGTGGGAGCAAAATGAATTGGGATATTGTGAAGGTAGCGTTTCCAAACTGCTCCTCTCTAAGTCATCTTCTAACTCAATGTTTTCTCATTATGAAGTCATGAGAAGTACATTGCAATGTATGCAATTAAATGTTTCAGATATTTTTATCACGCAATCTGAAAATTGTGTGCCAGCTTCCTAATTGCTCTCCAATCCCTACACAATTCAAATGCAATCTTTGCATCTTTTACTACAGCAAGGTGAAACAATGTTTTTTAACAGATAATACAAAATCAAACATTTATTTCTCATCAACTATTAACAACAAAACTTGAAAAAAAAAAAAAATGCTGCAATGAAAGTTTTGGAATTGTTTCTTTGCCACGTATAGTTTCTACTTATCTGCCTTTATAAAGAATTGCTGTAACACAGCATTAACTTACTTGAGGCCTTCCTGCTCTCCCAATCATTTGCAGAATATCAGTTTCACTGTACTCTTCAAACACTCCTCCAACATAGTGCATTGTGGATTTTATAACCACTAGATGTGCAGGCAGATTGACTCCCATAGCTAAGGTGCTAGTAGTAACTAGACCAGATCAAAGTATATTGACATCAGGATGAACACCACTGAAACGTTACACAGACATTAAACAAATAAGCACCTAATTTTCATCATGAAGAGCTCGTATTTTATAGTGTAACCAGTGAAAATCAGGACCATTACACACTAGAATTAGATCTAGGATACTGACACATATTTGCATAAGAATTCTGTACCTGATTGTCAAGTATTATCGAGATTTCTTTATATATATATATATATATATATATATATGTTTAAAAGTAAATATTAATTAACAGAATATATACTCTGGGTTATCTGCAAATGTTAAGGAATGTTTTCAAATAATCCAGAACACAATCTATCTTCAGTAAAACACAAACGTTGAGGAAATATCATCTGTAGTTCTTCACAATCAATATCTTTAAGAGTTTTGTTTCAAGTCATCCATCATCAGTATTATTTGTGTTCATGGTAGCAAAAGAAATGCTCTCAGACATATCAAGCAACTTTGCATTCTTTTAATGGTAGTCCATATGTGCATTCACACTACATTCAAGCTGTGGCACAGGGTCTCTAGTTTTCATTGCAAAGAGCAATTTTTGAACTACTGAGATTTCAGGAATTGCACTCCTGTAAGTTTTGCTAGATCATAGCAAGGGGTCTACTTTAACATTTAATAGTGAAACAAGACTATTGTACAGAATTGAAAAACCCACACAGTTTTCACTGTTGTACATAAGCAACACGGTCAATTTTCATAGGGTCTGAACTCCTGGATATGAAAAGAGGAAACCTGAACAAGACTATCATGTCTCAAACAGATACCTTTTCATTTTACATATTTCATAGCAACCTCCTGTTTAGGGAACCCATGGCTACAAAACACAAGACAAGAAAATATCATATGTAAGCTGAGAAAGGAAACATTAGCAGAGAACTGCATCTCAACAGGATTGCTCATCTGAACAAAAAGGAAAGAAATATGAGCCAGCCCTGTACCAACATATCAAGGAGGATGACCTCTGTGTACGCAGACAAGAAGTTCTCTGGATTTTAGTAATATATGTATATTTTAGTAATATGTATACTCAACAAGCCAAAGCATACATGAAATACAAAAGCATCTTGACCTGCATTCTACTAAAAAGAATTCCTAAGGTTAAACAGAAACACCAGAATCATAAAATGTTACCAATTCCAAAGTCCCATCTTTTCAGAATACATTAAGAACATTTTGACTTTCAAATTTAAATTTACTTACAAAGTACGGGTAAATCTCCTGCGGTAAAAGCTCCTTCAATTATTTTTCTGTCAGAAAGCTCCATACCCGCATGATGATAAGCCACACCATACATTAAAAGATCTGATAATGTAATAATTACACCCATTACCTTTTTTAAGTTTACTCATGCAAATATTCATTCACAAGGTAGAGAAGTAGTAGGTTATACTTACCTCTGAGCTTGGAATCTTTCAGTGAATTGGCAGACTTCTGTAACCTGCACAAAGAATAAATAAATCACAAAACAGATTCATTAATGTCTGCATGCAAAGACAGAGCTTCACATAAAACTAGATATACAGTCACACCTTTAAAGATTATAAGAGGCACTCCTTGCAAGTACATTTTTTTACATACTTTCTCATAGTACTACTGTATTTGCATTTTTTAAATATGTTCTTATCTTATGACTACATTTTAGACTACCAAAAGGATATTGTCTTAAAATAAAACTTCTTAACCATACATTTTTAGCATACTTTCAATCTCCACTTTTCCCAAAGCAAACAAAATGATTCCTTGGAACAGCTGCTGCACCCTTTCCAGCCCAGTTATCTTTCCAGGATGCAACACAGAATATTGCTCTCTGACTGAGACACAGAAAGTGAAATAAAATATAGATAGGGTTGGCAGAAATGTGAGAAACAAGAAAAGCAATAGAGATGTATTGCTTGCGTAACATGGAGAGGGCAACAGTTGGATTCCAAAAATCAGGAAGTAGTTTCTGCAGTTGTGAAGTTGATGATTAATATACATTTATTAAAGGTATCTGATAATGCATAGATTTCTCATGAGCTTAACTTAATGCACTAGTAAGATCACTTGTATACTTAATCTTCATAATGCAAGATCTTACAGGTCCATGGAGATTAACATTTTATGTTGCAAAAACAAGTTTTTAGAAACAACTTAACAAACAAAACATCCCCAAAAGAGTGCCAGTTTAGCAACAGAAATCTCAGTTGTGATGACTTTGTTGCAGATACTCCTCTGCTAGAAGATGTATTAGGTCAACATCTTTGCAAATGTTGTAAGTTTACTAGAACACAGAAACATAGATCAAAAACTTAAATATAAAAATACCTCTGTTTCTGCTCTACACTCAGTAGAAATTTGGCATCTTTTGAAAGAACAGAAGCGGCTTGCTGCACTCCTTTTCTTGTGGCACAGAACTGTAAGTAAGAAAAATTTTATTTTTTAAATCAACACTTGTGAGTAAGAAACAATTTCAAATGTAACTAAAAACCAACTCATACCACCAGTACTGGTTTTTGATCAGAATATGCTTGTATAACACTAGCTATTTTGTAGTTCAGAGTTAAGTCAAATTTGAATTCTGTCAGACTGCCACTACAAGGAAAACCAAGAACAATTTTGCGTAGCTTCACTGGTCGTTGATCCTCATCTACTTTCTGACATACAGCAGGGATCTTCCCATCTGAAAGCCATTCTGCAATCTTTGAAAAAGAAGAAAAATAATTTAAATAATCATTTTCTGTTTTCAATCATGCTTTACCTGCATTACACAATAATTAATTTTCTCTTTATCACACAAACTACTACTACACTGCACAGTGCTCTCACCATTAAAATCATAGGTGAAGTTCTACTAGACCAGTATAATTTGGACTGTAATCTCAAGTCTGTTTAGATATCAAAGTATTAAGGATAAAAAATCCCAGTTATCTAAAACAAAAGCATAGCCACTTTTGGCTGATAGTTCTCTATGACTGAAAACCACTTCTTATGATAACATCAAACATGTAGCTGCCATCAGCTGACAGCTTCAAAATGACAACTGTGTTATTCAATCTTTACTTAGAACTCTACTTTATATTAATTCAAATGCAGTTAAAATGCAACTCTTACATCTTCAGCGTTTGGAATTGTTGCAGAAACAGCTACAAATCTCAAAGGAGGAACATGGCGATTCTCTGAAAGACGCCAAAGAGAAGACTGAACAGTTTTCATCCGACTGACTACAACTTCCAACGTTGCACCACGGCTTTCATCCTTTATAACATGCACCTATCAGGAATTTCAAAAAACATTTGCAAAATATTTCTCCAGTTATACTCCAGAAGTGCGTTAAATGTTTTACTTTCTAAGAGTTTTCCTTTCATCTTCAAGAAGAAAAAGAGCATATAGAATCATTAATTTTCTTGCCTCATCTATGAGGAACAGTCGCACAAGCTGAACTATAGAGTTGTCTTTCCACCTCCTAGTCATGCTATCCCATTTTTCCTAGGAGACAGAAAGTCAAGAGGAAAAAGATGTTTAAAAGACAAACATATGCCTGAAATAGAGTACATGTAGGCACGCCTAACCTTTAACACATCTTTAAATAAAATCTGCTAAATAAAGCCAAGCTAACCTATCATGTAGGTTTCATCTGATACACTATTATATTTGCTGTTTATAAGAAGCAAAAGCATGCAACAGCAGTTTACAGACAACTATAAAGATCATAACATTGTTCTGAAAATTGCTACTCGTTGAAGAAAATGAAAAGCAGACCTGGCAGCATATGATTGGTAGACCACTAAATCTGCTTATTCTGTTTCTGTAAGAATTTGAAATGAAACCTACAGGTGTAGTGATAATAATATGAGCATGATGTATTTCAAATAAATCGTCCACCACTGTATCTCCTGTCAGTTCCTTGCAGCTGAGTCCTATGGGTCCAAATTTTTCTTTCCAATCATCAAAACGTTGACTGCATAGAGCTTTTATTGGAGCCACTAAAAATAACATGAAATGATCAGTTACATCTTGAACACCAGATCTTCAACAATACTGATACAAATTTTAAGTGCAGATGTGTTCATAAATTCTCTAATTTTCAGTTTTGTTCTCAAATCCATAACATTAACAACAGATTATCATACTCCTTGTGCATAGATCAATTTTGAGCTTTAGGCCACAGTTCTTCCCTATGAACAATTGAAAGCAGAATCCTTTAATTAAGGTCATTTATGCCCTCTTTTAATCCTGATTTCTTCCTCAGTCCCACATGGAAAGAATCACTCAGTTATCAAAGTGTCCACTCATGGACAGAAGAAACCGAAGCAAATATCTTTTCTAATGAGAGATCATACAAATACCAACCTTATTCCTATTTAGAATGATGTGAGCACTTTATACTCAGAGAGAAAGGGGAGTTACATATGAAAAACCATTCAGAAACAACAGAATCCTACAAGAAACCAAAGTCTATCTAAACTACATGTATATGTAAGTGTAGACAGTGTCATACCAGCTAACACAGCTCTCTAAAATTCAGCCAGCAGTTCTTAAAGTTGTTTATCCATATAGCTTATACATATACTAATTTACACAACTACCGTGAACTAATTCACATACACTGGGCCACCGATAAACTAAGCACTGCAGAACTCTATACATACTCTGATTAATATCCCTGCTTCAATATTCACAAAACTGACACATCTCATTCATCATTAAACCTGGAAATCTCAGGTCTGATTCTACCAGCAGTTCCTTGGTGAAAATTCCTACCAGATGGTTTGTATCAGTTCTATCAAAGTAATCAAAATCCTTACAGCACAGTGAAGTTCTCAGCCTTAACCTGCTCACAGAGAAACTACAACACGTCTTTTTACAAAAAGAGCAGTTTACAATACACTGTATCAAAACCAGCATTTGAAGAATTTGAACTCACCGAAATAAATAAATAAATAAAGTTACAAACAGGGCAGAAACTTTTGAAAATATAAAGATCAACCATTAATACCAAGGCTGATAAATATATCCCTGTATGAACACTGGGACAAAATGACCAATCCCATCCGCTTTACATGATACACACTGAGTTGACCAGAAAGGAGAAAAGTCTCCAAATGTGACTATCTTCAAGCATTCTTTAATTTCTATATCGATCAGTTAAAACTCACAAGAACCATGGCTCTGTTGCCTTTGAGCAACAGAAAGAATAGACAGAAAGCAATAGTATGAAACCTTTCCGGATAAGCAAATGTAGAAAAATGATTCTCTTAAAGCAGCAGACAGGCACACAAAAGATACTGCTTAAATTCTGGCTCTGCCCACAAGAATTTGGCTTAGTTTTGTTTGCCTCATTCTCTCCTTTTCATCTTCCTTGTTAGAGAACAAATTCTTTACAGGATTTTTATTATTATCTGTATTAAGCTATGGTGGTCACTATATTTATACACTACTGTTACTTATATAATTTGAGTATTATTAAAGCACTTGATCTATGCCTCCACACTCATAGAATGAAATTTTCTACTGCTGTCATCAAAATGCTTAAAGCTGCATAATACTTACTATAAACAACTTTAATATTTAACCAAGGCATTGGGACTTCCATAAGTAATCTGGTTATAGCTAGTTCGAACATTACAGTTTTTCCAGAGCCAGTTGGAGCACAAATCACAAAATTTCTATCTGTATAAAGAAGCTGGGAAAGAATGGCATAGCAGTAAATATAACATATAGCTATTGTGCCTATTCACACATACCAAAAGAATTGCCTAGGTGAAAAGGACACACACACACAAATATTACACTGATATACATAGTTCCATAGTGAATTTTGTATGAGATGCAAAGCTTAAATTAGAGCAAAATAAATATATTTGCTATACACCTGCCACACAAACAAGAAAAATATTGCTTCTCTAAGGTTATTATGCAAGTCTACCATTCAGTGACAAGCACAAAAATGCTAGTAGCTTAAAAAATCATGCTTAGAAGTTGTGATGAATGACGCTGGTATTTAGAGTTGGATAAAATTTTTAAATGCTTTTAGAGACTGCTAAGACTGATTTCCCCTCTCTGCAATACCTCACAATCTCAAGTTGTTTGTCTGCTTTTAAAAAAGCATATTTGATAAGAATAAAGGATGGGTAAAAGGCACTTTCCCAAATAATCATCCTTCACTAAAATTCTCCTTAATTCTCCTTTGAAAACCATTTGAAACCATTAGCAATCTGTGTAACTACACACTGAGCAGAATCCTGCTTAACTATTTCAGGAAGAGATTCGAGATATCTTGTAGCTTTCGATTTCCTTTTCAGTTTTGAATATTAAAATGTCATTTACATTTATGAAATATGCTTATCTGCAAAGTACTACTTACAGTTGCAGCTAATGTTTCATACTTACATCATCCAAAGCTTTAGACTGTGCATAGTTAAAGTATGGAAACTCCTTAAAAATACACCTAAATTGGGTTGCTTGAGAGCATTAAGGAATTGAAAACAACAGAATGAAAAGTTTAACATTTCTTTTAAAATTGTGAAACAAAGGCTTTCCTTGCAATTTAAATTCAAGTCTAAAATACATCACAATTATCAAAAAGGAACTCAGTAAATGATTTTAGTAGCTTTGTTTAGATTCTTGGTATACCAAATATTTCACTTAACAAAGAAAATAAACACAGTACCTGACAGATCTCAGGATTATACTATAAATCAAGAACCTCCTCCATAGAAGCTTCATAGAATTGCATGCAATTATGTCATGTGAAAGCATTTAAAAGAGCAAGCAGAGCACTGCTGTTAAAATACCTGCAGTGTCAAATGCCACATTGTTTGCTACATAGCAGAAGTTAACAAGCACAGTATTGTATGCCCAGTTGTAAAGAAGTCTACCTATGATATCTTAATGCTAATGGTGGTTTTAAAGGTATTTTCAATGGCTAATATTATGTATTTTTCAGACAAATATGTTTCTATTTATAATACAAGCAAGAGGAAGGAGAGCATGGTTTCATAATAGATCCAAATAAGCAAGTTGATCCTTGCCTGGACTTGCACTGAAGCCACAGGAGCAGTCTAACCACAACCATCTGATCAGGCTGCAGGTGGATGCAAATACAGCTGGATGTAACACCAGCAGCAACACTAACAATGAACAGCTGAGGACTTAGATGAATGTTACATTCATTTTAAAAGATTCAATAAAAAGGTAAAGAAAAAGGAAGGATTAAAATAAGAAAATAATTAAATAATAATTAAAAAAAAAAAAAAAAGACAAAGATTTCTTTTAAAGACTTCTCTAAAATTACTCCCCTAAATAAATGACCCGTTTTCAAAAGGATAAGCATCGACTATCTGTAACAGGAAGCATCAGAACTACTGAATAGCTATTTGTTTGGGATACTATGTCAACTCTCTAACTGTTCAGGTGAATTTAGTGGCCTTAATGTAGCCATTTAATCTTCATGACATTTAGCCTATCATTTGATATCTTACTAGCAACAAAACATTTAAGAGTGAAAAATGCAAAAAAAACCCACACCAGTTTGTTATGCCAATGGATGGTTACTTATGTTATGGATTCAAAGCAGGAATAAGAAAAAGAAGAAGAATTAGCATAAAATCTGCTTAAAATTAATGAATGGAAATATACCATATGCATACAAGACCAAATATCTGTACAAGACCAATGATCTGTAAGAAGAATGCTGGTCTCTCTGAAAGTAATGCCTTCTATTTATTTCCACAGAAAAAAAAGAGCGTGATAATACCACCTGACTGAGCAAAAGCTACAAAATACTGTTTTTCAACATATACACCACCATTAGCTGTGCATTTTTGCCTGCCAAAAACAAG
Source organism: Phasianus colchicus (assembly GCF_987193195.1). Taxonomy (NCBI): domain Eukaryota; kingdom Metazoa; phylum Chordata; class Aves; order Galliformes; family Phasianidae; genus Phasianus; species Phasianus colchicus. The sequence continues at coordinate 17,166,653 of NC_143444.1, read as the reverse complement.
AGCCTGCATGCCACGCTTGTAAAAGTCTGCACCAGTGGAGATAACTGTTGTTGCCACTGCTGAAATGCAGCACCCACCACCTCACTGTGCTCACATCCACTGTGTGGTTTCCATACACATTCAGCTAGCATTAGTGAATTTCAAAGGATCAATTTTTTCCATATGGAAACATTCAACAATACACCTTTGCTTCACACACACTTCCACATGGAAGGTCATCCTCTCAGACTGCCCTCTGCTGCCATCTGTCATACAGCAACAAACTGAAACAATATTGGTGGGAACGATCAGCCTCTGCTGCGACACCACCAATATGCACCTCTGACATCATGGGCCAACATCATAAAACAGGAGGCTCTGCTTTCAAAGCAGCCCTCACATCTAAAACCTGTTTTCTCTTGAGAATTTGGGGTAAAAAGTAGGATTCATTTTTCCTAATGAGTCTAAATACTAATTGACTTTTTTCTTTATTTAATGTATTAGAGATTATGTATGTTTATGTGTGTCAGCATATATAATGTAGCCTTAAAAATATATTCTGCAAACTAAAAATTTCACATTTTTCATTTTAAAAACAAGTTGCTTTGAGGATAAAATGTGAACGTTTGAAATAAGAGCCAATTTGCTTAGCAATGAATATGTTTATTATAAATTGTCCTATTTTCACTCTAGCTTAGGAAATCCCAGGCATAAACACCCATTCATCATTTGATTCCCCCTGGCACTACATTGCAGTTCAAAACTATTACAGAGTAATGCATGAGTTCCTATGGCTGCAAATTAAACACTGTAATTTTGTAAACATAGAAGCACTGTAGGTCAGTAGACCAGATACAACAGATAAAAGATACGTATTTCTGTAACAGCCCTCAAAATTTCCAAGTTTCTTCCTGTAGTTCCTAAATAAAAGTAGATAAGTTTATAAAAACAGATTTCATTATTTTCAACCAATAGCCATGAAATCCTGACTCTAAGCTATGCATTTTGCGAGGTGCTGCAAGGCTGTAAGGAGCAGGTGATACAGAAGGAGCTGACGGGACACGGAGGATAGTAGCCTATCATCTGAAAGGATCACTTTGGTAGCCCTTTGCTGAACTCCGGTTCCAGGATGTCTTGCTGGTATCAGAGAGCTAAATCTGAATGCAGTACCCATACACCTGAGAAGCGAGTTAAAAGCCATGCAAAAGTGCTGAGAAGAAGGGGATAATCACTTTATCCAGCTTCCTGACTTTTTTTTTTTTTTTTTCTTTTTTCCTAGTCAGCCCATTCCACAGGAACTTCAGGGATTCCTCCTTCCTGCAGGATTTGGCATTTGACCCTACTGAATTTCACCAGGTCCCTGCTGGTTCCTCCTCCATGGATGAGTCTCTCTTCAGAGCAGCCCGGCTCTCAGGTGTGCTCACTGGTGTTCAGCCCCCAGTTTGATGACATTAATAATTCTTCAAGCCCACTGCACCACTTCCCCAGGTCACTGAGAGGGGTGTTGGGCAGCCCAAGTGCCAGGACAAAGCCCTGCTTCGCCACTTGAGGCAGACACATGAGTAGAACACAACCCACTAAACTGCCTCTCTCAGCCAACCATTTTATAACACATTTGTAACAGACTTGTAACTCATTCAGACCTTAATATCCTGACTTAGATACAAAACCATTGCAGCAAACACTGTTCCTCAGCTACTCTCAGATCCCACAAAAACCCTTGCTGAACTCAATGACATGCAGTGCTCTCATCTCACCCTCTCATACTAGACAAGTGTCAGCACGGCAGGCAATCAGACAGGAAGCCATTCCTGGCCAGCCTCCAAATCTCTCTTTCTACTTTCACTAGAACAATAATAATTACCTGTCATATCCAGAATCTTTGAAGCACTGGCCAACGATTTTATTTTAATTCCAATTTTAGATGCCATGTCCCCATCATTTACCCTATGTAGGGTAAAACCTGAGTCTGTAGTTAATGGAGGCTGATTATTTTCTCTCCATGCATTTTTTTTCACTTCTGTCATGCTTTCACTTGTATTAAAGTGAGTATCAAATTCTTCCATATCCATTGAACTATCTTTAAATTCTGTGTTTTTGTACATACAATCAGGCATTTTAAATAAGCTGCAAAAGATGTAGGATTTTCATTACTTTGTTGTATGCTAAATAGTTTCTCCAATATTTGAAAAATAAGCACATTTATGTTAGAAACACAACTAAAATGTTACAATAATAAGAAAAGTTTGTATCTAGTTTTATTGGAACTGACATTCCTCTACATGAAGAAAACTCCTTTCAAGGTACATTTTAACCCTAATTTCATTCCAGAAAGAACCCCCCCAAAAAAGTGAACTCCTTGTCCAGATGCATTCTGAATCCCAATAGTATATTAATTGCCAATCTCTGCATAATCAAAAAAGAGAGAGAGAGAGAGAGAAAGAGAGAGAGAGAGATACAAGGTTCAAGGACTGAGAACTGGACATAGGAGAGGTGCTTATCTGTAAAACCTCATCTCCTAGGCAGCACTGAAATCATGCTGTGAACTGCTAAGGATATTCCTCTCTTGCTCTTCACAATAGATAATGAACTAGAAATGGTATTTTCAATAACCTGTCCTATCTAAAAAATTATTAACATTAAAAAAAACAACAGCATACTTACCTTCCTCATAAAAGAGCCTGAACTCAGGACACATTTAATTACAGTACTAAAAAACTGCCAAAAGGAAACTTCTTTTTTCTTTACTCTGAAAGGATTTAATGTCTGGAGCCCTACTGAAGTACGCAGAGGATCAAAAACTCTGCATTTGAGAAATAGACCTCAAACAATCATACAATTGCTGAATTATCAGAATTGACTACAAACATACCTTTTTCGAAATGTTGAATGAACACTCTCATCATCACCAATTTCTGGAAAGTTACTTAATATTTTAGTCTGTGAGAAATTTGAATCAGGTTGCTGAAAAATCTCTGTTCCTATTTTATATTTAGCTTGATCAGGAGAGAGAGACATTGAAGCCATTTTCAGACTTCCATGCTTTTTTGTTCTTTCTCCTACACATAACTGGAGTATTTCTTTTTCAGAGGCTACGCCAAAATGAGTAGGTGCTGGTGATTTGTCATTTACTTCCTCACTGATACTCTTACATTGTTGTATGAACTTCTGGTGCTTTATCCCTCCTAGAATAAACAAGAATATTCACTCATATTCCTATTTATACTCATTTCCTTAAAAATCTTCCAGATAAAAATCAGTCAACTTCATATATATTACATGAACTTACCCTCCTATTTTATTGCAAGAAGTCTCTACATTTTATAACTCATTCTGACAAATACATCTCCTGACAATTAAAAAGTTAGGGTCAGTTTCCTTGTTTCTTCTTTAAAATAATGGAACAAAGCTACTCCCGAGCACTACAAGGTAGATGAAAATTACTTCCAGACACATCCTTCACTTTAATCCCAGAAATTTGTGAAATGGAAAACTGTTACTCTGCCTCAACATGTTGACAATATGTTTTAAAAACTGAGCCAATGGCTAGACTAGAAGTACCTGCTAAGAACAACTGTGAGATAAGACCTGAGATCTCAAGAGCCAAAGTTCCAAATGAAGTCAGTCTGGTTTCAGTCATCTAAGTTACTTACAATTTGTACACTTAGCTCTTGGTGGGATCAGTGTCCTGATTTGAGTGACTTTACAAGCATTCTCATTCTCTATACTCAGCAAAAGAGGCAATAGCAGAAATGAGCAATTGGATGCAAAAAGATTAAAGGATAGCTGTATTACACAGCCTTCACTTTGACCTGCTAATCCTTTAACAACAATGAGCAGGTTCTAATTTATGTATTTACTTGTTTAGACTTCTGAGCATGAGTGTGGGAAAATAAAAGAGGAGGGAGAGAGAGAGGACAGCAAGAAAAGAAAAAAAGGAAAATAAAAGGGGGAAAAAAAGTTAGATTCATATAAACTCTGTGTCTTGGGTGGGAGAAGGTCATCAGTTTCACATGCTGCATTATTCTTGCAGTTGCTTCCCACTATTCCATGAAGCACCATAACACAAAACAAAATAGCTTACTCCTTCCATCACCCACTTCTGCACAGTGAACTTGCAGGCTATACATGCACAAAGAGAACTGCCACTAGGACAAACCTTTTCTATAACCAGGATCATTCCTCTGGACCAAAATACGTTTGCATTTGCATACATAGAATACTCAGTAATTCACAGCATTAAAAGAAAGAGGAGGAATTGTTTGTCAAGCTAATTATTTGTAAAGTCATTTAAAAGGAATGCCAAATATTTTACCCATGCAACTGCTGGCTGTGTTTTTTTCAAGTTCCCTCTGTAACTCCTCTGCAGATGGAATTTCATCAATTGCTGGAGCAGGTGCAATCCACCAAATGTTTGATTTGTTATTTTCTAGATCTCTATCATAAAAAACGCAAGGAAAAAGCATTCTTAAATCACCCTCTGCAACACCTAGATTAGAACAACTACTCATAACATACTATTTCTACTGCTAAAAAACTTATTAATTCGTGTAATTTTTAATCACAGTAAATTTAAGAGGCAAAAATTCAGCTAAATTCTTCTTACACTGGAAGATACACCTGCATTATCCAAATCTTGTTGGCTATACTGAGAAAAATATTTGAAAGTACAAGTTGCTGGAACCATGACATTTCTAGCCTCAGATTTCTATTAAGAAGTGGAAAGGGAAGTTACATTTAAGAAATCTGCTGTTAAACGACTCACAGTCTGGAAATACTTGGGAAACAATTATATGTATTTAACAGTAAATATTTAACAGTAAATATTTACCTTTTTTTTGTATCTGGTCTTTCATAAAATAAATTATCCAATGAAAAAACCTCGTCTGCAGAGCTGAACATTTTTAGATTGAATGTTAATCTCTAGATCTGTAAAAGGTAGTACAAGTAACTGAAATTAGATTTCTAGAACTGGACCTATACAAGGAACATGCATTTCATCAGAGATACATGTGCCAATATTTCATCTCTAGATTTACTTTTGCTTTTAGAGATCTTGTCTGAACCCTTAATGAGGCTTCATAAAGAGTATCTCCCTCATGAATAATATAGATTCTATTAACTATGACCAAAACATCCTTTAGGACAGTACTTCAAACAATAGGAAATAACTGGTTAATACTGACAATCCAGATAGAGCTTTCTCTAACTCATTTTTAAAACTAATGCTGAAATTTGTTTAGACGTTTGCAGACTCGTTCGTTTCTCAGACTGATTCCATTTTGATGGAAAAAAATACAACATTTACCACTGGAACGGACTGTCAATTTTACAAAATAAATGAATGGCTCTATTATTTTAAGTATACATATATTAATTCACAAGTGAATCAGACTTCTTTTTCACTTATAAGCAAATGACTTATGTGGATAATTGGACTGTGGGCCCAATTCCTTAATAAGATTTGTTAGGAAACTGCAGGATCACAGCTTATTTCTATTGTATCAGTTTTTAAAACACACATTAATAAAAGTATCATTCTGTTAGTACCACCTCTAGGCACTAGACTATGTTTACATGTTGTGTTGAAAAGTTCCATAGCTCTTTATTTTGCTTAAGAATGGACTGAAAAAGCAAAGATCTCACTAGAAGAATAGCACAGAAATGATCTTACGAGTCAAAACCTTAGGTTCACTTATACTTAGTAAAATAGCAAAGCAACTTCAACGATTTAGAAATGCCAATTTAAGACAACACTGATAATAAAATAACAAAGCAAATATATCTCTTTGCCTATAAAGACAAACTAAAGATGATGATTTTTGTTGGTTCTTTTTTGCTCCAGCATCTCATTATAGTAACATAAAAATAAATTAAAAAAACAACAACAAAAAACCTTAGAATGCTTTGCAAATAGAATTCAGGTTCACTTAATTACTGTGTACTGTCACTTGTGAATGTAAATTAAAAAGATATATTTTTCTTCCACAGAAGAACTTCAAATACTCCATAAGAATCTTTCAAATTTAAAACAGAAAACATTTCATAATATGAGCAGAATATTGAATCTATAATCATAACTGTAACTACAGTGATTTAGATTCCAGAATTTCAAACAAGAAACCTGTCAGTGCCCCCACTGCATTCCTTTCCAGTGCAAATCTGCAACACTTCTGCAAACCTCTGTCATTCTCCAACACCAGCTTATGCAATTTCTCCCAGCAGCAGCAGCATTAGAAATCATACTAATCTAACAAGACAGCCTAATTTTGCCACCATTATATGGCATATGCAATGCCAATAATTGAAAGCAGGAGTTGTCTCTTTGGGTATCAGAAAGGGAGCAGAAAGCTTCCATCAGTGCCACCAAGCTGCATTCAATCAGTGAAGAGCCACTGAAGAAATGAGCACCTCTCCATCAGCTCCAAGGAGCTGCAAACACTGTTCAGCAGTATAAAATGTTTTTCGCACATGAAGCACAGAATGTGCAAGCCAGAGTTGTGCAACACCATCTGAACATTTTTTCTTTATGCTTCCCACCCTTGAGTAGTCTTTGTTATTCGCAATATTTAAACTCTTAGGTGCTCCAGGCTCCCTCTCTACACAGCCTTCGTTCTTTGACTGGCTCTGTTAATTCCAATTGCTTAGTGACTTAAAATGACACACGTCGAGGAGAAAACCCTGACTCAACGCTCCTTTATGTGGTGCTGTATTTGCACATCTGCTCACTGCCTGCCCTTCAGGATGTCTCCACAAGAATCCTGAGCCAAGAAATTGTGAAAACTGTCCCAGATTCTTATGTGGGGGGAAAAAAAAATAAAAATAAAAATAAAAACCAAGAAGGCCTCAACACTTAATGCTGTTGGTTAGCACAGGGAAAACATACTCAAGATGGCAAAACAAAGATGTGCATGTGTCTGCAGGAGCACCGCCAAATATTGATTCACTGACAAAGGGACACGTGCCAACTCCTGTAAGCAAAGACCTTTTTCTGTTTCAGCTCAAAGAAACAGTTTTCTACAGACACGTGGGATTTTCTTCTGTTTTGAAGCTGCTTTGCTCTTTATTTCCCCGTAAGCCCCACCGCCCGCCTCGGCCGGCTGCCTTCACCTCAGTGAATTCTCCAGGGGGCGCCAACGGAAGGTCCCCACCTCCAGGGACGCCGACCTAAACAAACGTTCGTGCTCGCTCCTAGCCGTGGAGACGTGCGCTTGGGCTGGAAGCAGGGGTCATCCCCACCTGCCAGCGCTCATTCCCCGCTCCCACAAGCCCGAGGGCTCCCTCTGCTCTTCTCCCTGGGCTGAGGAGGGCGAAGCAATCAGCGCGCCTCCCGTCACCCCCGCACAAAATGGCGGCGGCGGAGAGGACGAAGCGGTGATGGAGCGCGCTCGCTTCCCCTCAGCCCGCTGCGGTCAAAACCCTGTGCGCGCGTCCGCGCTGCGGGTGCCAGATTTAGGGCTTGGCCAAACACGGACTTACCTGAAAGTATTACCTTGCCGGGAAGCCCTCACTAGTTTTTACCCTGACACAAATCAGCATAGGAGGCTGATTTCTGCATCGTGCTACTGCATTGTTAAAAGGGTTCCTACAGGAGGGAGTAATGAATACACTGAAAATACTGTTCTTTAAAATATTTTCCAGTGGATTTCTGAAAAATTGTGTAGATATATTATTGCTGCTGCATTAGAGCAGCAAAGGTGCCTCAGACAGATTACATGCACTGAACCAGTACAACGTAAAGGATTTGTGAAACGCAGAAGTGGGTTGCTATTCTCCCACACACACGCTGCAGCTTACAGTTCAGGACTTGCTGTTAGAGCACAGCTTCCAAAGAAATAAATTTAAAATAAATTGCAGAACTGTCTCAGAAAGACTCAGTTTTGAGCTGGTTCAAAGCTTCGTGCCATTCAACAAATACTATAGAGGCAGCGACTGTAAATATGTATTTCCTCATACATAAATAGATGAAAAGGAGACGTAAGATTTTTCTCAAATATTGATTGATTTTAACATAAATAATTTTTATTTAAGAAACTTTTTTGTTTCACTTTCTTGAAAATATTAACTTTTAACTTTCGATTTCAAATTTGTAGACATCGTTTACGGATGTATATTCTCGAGGGCCGTGGAAGCCCTGGTCAATTGAAAGGGTGCAGGAAAGGTTATATTCGTTTTTACAATTCTTCGTATAGGAGTTTTTTCCCCCCTTTATTATTACTTCTAATTGCCGATTATTTAACTCACATCAAAACTCTTTAATATTACAGTATTCCAAAACTGGCACCATGTGTAGATGCTTTCATCCACCTCTCATCTAATGACTGGGCAAAGAGCCAAGGGCAAGAAACACTTAGTTCCTACTTCCAACATGACAGGATTTTGGCCAGCACAGAATAACAAAAGATTTTATGATAAACATCTTAGAATACAAACAGGATTGCTGATGAACGCGTTGTCTGAAATTAAATTCTGAAACCACCAATATTATTCACTAGTTTATATAATAATGGGGACGTTTTTGAGGACTACTCATTGTATTCTTACAATAAATTCTGAAACCAGAAAACATTTTTACTTCTTACTATTAGAGAATGCCTTCTTCAATTCTGGCCTCAGGCAAGTTTCCATCTTAGTTCACAACATCTGCTTTTAGCTGACCAGACTTTAAAAGTTTAAAGCGATAATACAAACAGTTCATTTTTTAAAGCTATTTTTTCTTCGATTCCCTTCCCTAGGTGACATCTCCCTCAACACACATACACAAATCACATAAAATATATAGCAAAGCAGTCTCTCAACAGCTCTGAGACAGTTTAATTTTTGATTTCCCTCAAGCCTAACATCTGATCTGCCATATGCTTTGAGTCTTTCCAGCTCATAGAGATACATGCTAAGCCATAAACCTCCATATTCCGGAGCAATGCAACTAAAAAAAATCATGAACACCAGACATTGGTCAGTGATCCGTATGATAACAGAGTAATCCTCACACTAAACACAAATTTGTTAGAAGCATCAGTTTTCTCCAGAACTTACAAAGTGAACAGATCAATTAAGAACAAATTAAAAGCAGAAAAACCACGGGACCTAAGAATGACAGTTGCCAGTATCCTATCTTAGTTTTCTTTGTCCAGCTTTATCCACAACTTCAGAGATGTGACAGCATAAACACTGGTCTCTAAAGAGTGCCTCACCTCATAACAAATCACTGTGAAATATCAAACGGTCTTAAAATCACATACAAACCACATGGTTTTGTACCATGTGCTTGAGATTGTGGCAATGATTAATTTATTAAAGAAATTATAGTAAAATTCGAGAATTTAAAACATATCTGCAGTTGTAACATTTTTTTCAGTCAAAACCAGGAAATAAAATTATAGCACAAACTACGTTGCCTTGTTGAGGAAAAGCAGGGGTGAATTTCTTCTGTTTTGTCCTGCTGACTAGCACTTACATGGCCCTGTTGTTGCACCCCTGCAGAAACTTAAACATGTAAGTAACTTGACTCACGGAAACTAAAGTTACTCATGTGCATAAGTGTTTGCAAGATTGGGTCTTAAGAGAGATAAACGCAGCTTCCCCTGGAAGCTGGCAGTGCTGCCATGCATGTCAGCCAGAGGGGATCTCCCAGACCGATACACGGCGCTGCTCCCCTGGGTCCCAGTGAGCAGGCTGTTAGCGCCTTGCCCCTAACATATGCTTTCCCAGGAAGCGTAGGTCTTGAACTTTGATTTTTATGTGGCTAAATATATTTAGCCTATGGTTTTTCATGATGAGTTGGGTAAAACATTTTTTATTCCTGTACTTCTTTACCTTCGGTCCCTGTTTTCACCTTCTCATCCATACATTTTTTTCAGACATGAAGCGCTCCTACAAAACCTGTCAAACAGACTAGTCACCAAGGACTGTTTTTATTATGTATAGTATTTGTATCTTACTTCTAATTAACAAAAGAACCACATTCCATATTTAGAACTCCACCCTGAACAAATCTCATCATGTACAAATGTCATTTTATATCACTCAGTATTTAGAGAGTAGCAATTTTGCACATAGAAGAGATAATATTGAGAATAGATCTTATGGTTCACACAGCTGATACTCTGTAGTTTCTGTATGTTTAACCTGTAGGCTCAGCTGATAACATGAGATACAGACAGAGGAAATAAAATGAGATCAGTGCTGTGGGAGCATTTGTTTCATCAGAGTGCACTCCCTAGGAGGCAACTTATTGCTGCTTCCATTAACATATATGGAATCTCCCATTGATAAAGTCCGGGTGGATTCAGATTTTTAATAAATAACAATTTTTAGCTTTATTTGCATCTGCAACCCTGTTTTGGAAAAAAACTGCTATTTTCATTTTGTCATTTCTGACAATCTTTTTTCTTTTTTCTTTTTTAAATGAGAGGATGGAGACTAGAAAAATTTGTTGTACTCAAAGCTTAATAGAAGCAAAAAGTATAAAAAACTCAATTTATTACCCTCTTGCTTTAAATTGTTGTGGATCAATGATATATTGATCCATGTAACATCTGGATGCTGAATTCTCTGATGGTTTGTTCACTGTGACAAAATCGTGTCAGCATTTCTTGTTTTGCACTGGAGACTATGGTACTCCATTCGGAAGAATGACTCAGAAGACCAGACCCTGGGAAGTAATACATCTATACATTTCTTCTTTTTCTCTAATGTATTATAAAATGCACAGATTCTCCTTCTGGAATAATTTTATCATTTGTAAAAAACAGAAGCACTTTCAACAAAAATAACATCATGAATACTCTTAAGTTCCACAGTAAGATTCCTGTTCCTGCACAAAACTTAAGTCATGTTTGATTTTTGCAGTGTGAACCTATTCACACTAAAATGTAATTTTATCAAACTGGTTCCCTGCAAAATAGCCTGTTTTGCTCGTGTTTTGAAGTAGTGTGAACTGTTTATGAATTTCCTGCTTCAGTAATGAAAACAAACAGAGCAATCTTCAAAGATCAATCCAAATCACCAGATAAAGGAGAATTTTGAAAATTACGTCCAGTCTTCCAAATCTTTAGTTCTACACATAAATCCCCAAACACCACCTGCAGAACAGTTAACTGAGTTCAGATTATAACCAAAAGCTTGCTAACTTGCAGCTGCTAATTAAACTGGCAAAAAAACCCAACCCAAGCACTATGGAAAGAAGTCCACAAAGTCAGTCAGGATATGCAGGAAAATAAGATCTTACCTTGGAAAAGTTGCTCATACAGACATTTTAACATCACTGAGATATTTGTCAGTGTTAAAGAAACAGTTTTGAAAATATGACTCTAATAAAAGATGAATACATATTTTGTTTTTCCATATGACATTTTTATTTATCACGTGAGTTTCTGTTTAATGAGATTTTTTTTTTTTTTAGTTTGACATATAATAGCATCTGGAACAGACTAGAGGTAAGGAGACCTCCATCTTTAGTGTGACATTCTGGCCACTTAGCCATCTATGTCTGATTCTTTCTCTTGAAAAAATATGCTTGTGAATCTGTGTCCATTCCATTTCCTCTAGGGGGGGGAAAAAAAAAAAAAGGAAGTAGCTACTGACCTCTTCAAGATATTCATCCACACTCCATTGCCTTCTGAAAATAAACACAAAGATTTCTAGAGAAGGTGTTTCTACTCACTCCCTTCCTTCCTTGATCCCATTCCCTAAGTAAACTCATTTTGATTAAGTTCCTGAAACATACAGACTGTGTTTACAGAATCAACGTGATGTGTGTATAACGTGAAATGCATCCAGCCTGTATGATTAACAGCTTGACGTAGTCAGGTCAAAGACACATGTGTATTCAAGATAATTCTGATAGTTCTTACCATCTTTCCTGAGATGACAGTCTGCTTACTCAGTTATTTCTAATAATCTTCTGTACTGTAGCTGTGCAGCGCATTTTAAGTTAGACAGCAACAATGTGCCAATTAAGTTTCTGCAGAGTATGTCATCAGAACGCACTACAGATCCTTAGCTTTTTCAAACTAGGTCCGTGTATACAGATTTTGTTTGATCTCTGTTCCATGTCAGCCTGGTTTTGAAACAAACTGTAACTAGAAGATAGTTCTTTATGATATGTTAGTTATCAAGAATGTAATCTATACTGATAGAGTGGGAAAGAGTTCATGCATGAACTGTCATGATGTGGGCCTTTGAAAGGTGTGAGGAAACCATACTGCTGTAAATACAAAAAGAGGTTGACATTCTAGCGCACACAAGAATGGTGTAAGTATCTAATATTAAAGCATCTATTACATAGAATACATCATAGCTATTGTTTCTCACTGACTTTCTTCTACATATCTATTGCACAAGTCTTGAAATCATTTGAACAGGATATTTTTCCCAGTTTAACCAAATGTATACCTATTTAAATTTCAATGATGTATATTTGGTTTGAAAATCTTTTTGAAATAAGTGTAATTCAAAATGTAAAGATAGTGTCTTACATTCTGCTATGCAATAAACTGTACAGATAATTCAGCTTTAAGCTATGGCAGTTGAGGCCACTTTACCAGTTCTGACACATCATCTTCTGAAAAAAATAAGGTTATATGAGAAGCAGCAGAATTAAAAGCCTGAATACACTCACATTTAAGAAACTGTCCATCACCAGATGCATTTATTCCAAGCAAAGTGCAGACCGCATATTGCAGGACGTCAGGAACAGGTATTGCATCAAACTGAACATGTTCTGGGAAAGTTCCAACTGAAAAGTAAAGGCAGTGACTGAAGCTTAGGGATTTCTCACCATCACAGAAACCTTTGAGTTCAAATTCCCTCTGTACTTTGGCACAAAATGTTGAAGATGGTTTACATGCACTCAGCTTAGCCTCAAAGTAACAGAACAGCTTCGGTGACAGTGGAGAGCCAGAGATATCAACATGTTGCAAAGAAAGAGAACTTCTGTCAAACTACATTTATTGATAAAAATGGAAGAGGCAGCAAAGAACACTGTTGAAAAATGCAGTATGTCGACACACTACCAAAAGAAACAGAGCTAGAAATGAAACACTTTTATAACAAGCTGACTACTGACAACGATACAGAAAGTAGGTGACAGCATTTCAAAGTCAAGACATTCTACATACTTGTTGATGTGTTTACAACATAGATGAAAGAGCAGTTTCAAGATTTTACAGAGAAATGCAGGCTGACACATTGACATTGATAAAGTTTTTAAAACATCTTCATATATAAAACCATGAAGAAAACTTTGCAATTTGCATATTTAGTCCAGGTAGTCACTAATCAGTCCTGACACTTCTTAATTCAAGTTATATAAATTTACTATTTCATTATTATTTTTTTTTTAAGATACAAAGAAGGGGAAATATTTAAATAAAGATGAAATGGTCAGTGGATTGAGGGCTGTAACTACAGAAGAACAGAGGATGTCATAACACTCCATGCTGACAGCTTTGTCAGCCTTCTTCTGAATGTGTTTTATGTGATTTCTATTGGAATCATCTACTGAAAATTGAAAGCCCTAGCTTTCGATTCTGGGGAAGATTTGGGAACTTACAGAAACAAACGAGTTCCTACAAAGCACAGTAGTTTTCTCCATTCCCATTTTTTCCAAACAACATTGTTACTACAGCGCTCACTGAAGAATTCTTCCTTTTGTGTGAAGCAACTTCAATACACGTCTCCCACTTTGAGTGAGAATTCTTAAGCATTCAGTTACTAGGTTTTGTGGTCCAGGTTTGCCTCATCTCTTTGTGGTAAAACTACCCAAAATGGTATGGAATAATTAAACCTTATGTAGAAAGAATGTGTATGTGGAAGCATGACTGCATGGCTTAGGAAAGTCACCTGAGGATTGGGAGACTCCTCCAGCCAAACCACAGCATTCCCCTAAGCTACAAGAGAATACAGTCTTGTGCTCACTTGTCCAAATATTTAATTCATGCAAAAGAGCCCAACCAGATACCCACTGTAATTAAGCAAAGTAGGTCTAGTGACATCACTGACATTTGGTTCACATTTGCAAGGAGAAACAAAGAGTCAAATCAATATTTAAGAGTGGAAAATTTAATCCCATTCTAATAACTCTAAATTTCAGGAGCAGATTCTATGTAACTTTAAAAACTATTTAATATATCATGAAAGAAATTGAATATTAAGAACTTCCACCTTAACAAAATGTTTTTGCAACTCATACTAACTTACAAAAATTAAAAAGATCAGGTAAACTGCTGTTGCAGCACTGCCAACCTATATATAAAAAGAAAATCTATCATTGTCACCATCATGTTGTTTTATCTTGTTTTTCTCTTCGCTTTTGCGAAGCCAGAATTCTAAGACCAAGGAGGCCACGTTCATCTCCAACATGAGCTCCTGTGTGTAAAAACTCAGAAAATTTCACCAAGTCACCACCTTTTTAAAACAACTCTTCCTTTTCCCTCCACTCTTTCTTGTTTTCTCCAAAGCGTGACCTTTGGACTGTATTCATGGTCTGTATATTGACTTTGGAAGTGGAGGGATTTAAGACAGAAATATTTCCTTAGGCAGTAGAAGTGGCAACAGCAGGAGTACCAGGGAGAACAAAGCACTAGGATAAATCTCCTCTAAAAAAATAAAATAAAAATAAATACAACACAGTGTTAAGCTATTCCTCCAAGCTACTACATATCACAGGGAAGAATCTTAATCACCAGCACATAAGGCATAGAATAGAGATCTTCAGGAACTTAAGAGTGAACTTACATAAACCTACATTAGCCATTAGAAATAATAGTCATTAAAAAAAAAATTGAGTGCGAGAAAGAAATGCACTAAAGTGTTAAGGCATAAGGCTGGTGCTGATAAAATTTTAAAGCACTTATTTATGGTGTTGCCTATCAGCAAACTGCATCTGACAGCTCTGCTGCTCACGTCTAGCTACTGCTTTCAGGAATGCCATAGGAAAGTAAAGAGAGACGAGGCAATTATTGTGATGAAGGCAAGATGTATCAGTAATAATACAACAATAACAACTGCGCAGTAAAACAGCGGACATCAGATCAGTGAAGGAGATTTACTCAACAGAAGAAAGAGAAAAAAGGAAGGCCATAGGGAAGGGCTCTGAGAGTGGCTGAGAGACTCCTGGAGCGGGCATCCAGACCAAGAGGACAGGTAAGTAAGAGCTAGTGAAATACCAAGATCAGCAAAACCCTGACTCACATTAAAACAGAGGAACGGAGGAATAAGAAGCATGTTTCCACCTAGAGTTGGTCAGAAAAGAGGGTTATCATCCTGGTAAAATTCAGAGACCTCAGACTGTTTTGCTTTTAAAATACTTCAGCTGTTTCATGACTTTCCATCAAAACCTTGGGCAAAGAAGCCGAACATTCTGATTATGGTGAAATTTCAACAGAGCATGGCTTTGCTTCAAAAGCATTTTAGTGATTTCTAACTCATTCACAAGAATCTTGTAGGAAAAAGAAAGATATTCAAATGAGATTTTGAAGGTGCAGAATTCTCTTCTTGATTTCATTTTATATTTTTGCAACATCTACAGTTTTCCTAGTTTCAGTTTCATAGTGGAAATCCTGGCAGTTATATATATATTTATATATTCCAGTCATATAAAAAGCCATCTTTTTACCATGATGATTTCTACAGCTAGAGAGCATGCAGCATCTATTCCTGAAGCCACAGGTAGTTGAAATTCGCATGAAATGGTATTTTATATCATATTTTGACATTATAGAAAAAACTGTTGGCCATGTGTTTGGACAGGATTAAAAAAGCACTATCCCCCTATTAAACTGGGGAGTGGGGCTTGCTACTTACCAAATTTCTGTTGTGTATTCACGACATTTCAAATGACTGCTGTTTTAAACATCAAAACCCACATGAAATATCTACAGAAATATTGTAGAATAGAGCGAAAAAAACTGATACTAAACACCAAAGGAGGTACTGCATTTCATTACTATGATTGTTGCATTAAAGCAAGCTTTTAGGTTAATAATCTAGCAGTTCTTAGAAAAAAAACAATATTTCTATCACACACATCCAATTTGGCTTAAAATGAACTCTTTTCAAAGAAGTTAACAGTTAATACTGCTAAGGGATTTTTACCCTCTTGCAAAGCTGTCTAGTTCTAAAACACTGGCTGGAAATAGGACTTCAAGGCAGTGGAGGGAAGCATAAGCTGAGTTCAGGAGCTTTCTGTGATTCTGCATCCATTGAATCATTAGTACTTCTGAAACTCGAGAAAACTGGGTATTGTATAAAATAGCTGCAGGGAGCAGCTTCAGAACATTAAAATACAGTCCACAGGCAATTTTCTAAAAGAACTCCTCTTTCCATAGTTCTGTCCTCCTTTTTAATATTTTAAGCTAGATGCCTTAAGTGATATATGTATTACTTTCCTTTCAGTATGAAATTCTTATCTTTGATGGGCTGCTTTGGTCTCCGGGCCCCAGTGCTGCTGTCTGCTGGGGGCTCACGAGCGCTTCCCAGCCTGCTGGGATTCAGCTCACCTCAGCCAGGCCTGCTGGAGTGACGTACAGCGCAGCTTTCTTTGTGTGTATTTCTTTGTTCCTCTGTGTAGTGCTATAAAACAGTTTTCTTAGGAGCTGCAACTCTTTCATGTTCTTGCATGGGTAGCTCTTCAGAACTGGAAGCGCAGTAGACAAGTGGAAAACAACAAGTATACTGGTGTTACTTTTCATTAATCAGTGAACTGAGGGTTTAACGCTACTTCTGTTATGGTGATATAAACAAGCAGTAAATACAGTATTGCCCATAATACTAAAGTAACATGAGATAAATGTGTAAGGAGAGGAGCAGAAGCCTGGAGTTTTGGGGAAAGAAAAGGAGTTGGCAGGTTTTAGAGGTTGATTTTTATTTTTTAAATTCCAGAGGTTAGAGGCAAAGTTCCCTGGGGGTTAGAACTTAAAAAATAATATAAGTGCTGGAAGTATAAAAGATGCAATAAAAAAGGGTTTCAAGCCAAGTCTGTTTTTCTGCTTACTTGTTCTGGGGGCGGATTTTCCTCTTTGCTCCTTTTTGCACCACTGATGCCAAAACATGGAAAACAGGAATACTGACAATGTAAAAAAAGCGAAACAAAATAAAACCCAACACCTAAGTAGTTTTAAATGAGGATCAATAGGTAGAATGTGCCTAGAATTCAGATTTTAAAAATGTATTAAAAAATACACTAGTCAAGCAAGAGTCTTGTTTTCCCCAAATGATCTTTAACTTAAACAATTTAATTTCGCTGAAGCAGAACACAGATTTGAAACAGATAAACGTTTGCTCATGGAAGATGCACAGAAGAAATCTGCAATATCTAAAAGGTCCACAAAAGTAACAACAGTGGAAAAACAAAATTGTAATTGCCTAGAAACAGTTTAAGACAACGAAAACTTAGCTCTATGCACTGATTAAAGAAAAAAAAAAAAAAGGGGAAGCAAGCTTGCATGCATGTTGTTAGATCATATTGAAAGTGACATTGTGCTAAAAGGATTCAGCCAAAGAAGTTGCACCAGTGTAAGGTAGGGCAGAATTGGGTCCTATCACATATATTATACATACGCTGCCTGTTCTCTTCTTTTGTTCTGTTTTATTCTGACCTAATAGTTGCCTCCCTTGTCTGCAATGCTGACTTCATCCTTGACCCCAACTACCTTCCTTTTCCTGTGTATTACTACTTGCATTGCTTTGACCATCTGTTTTTCTACCATAGTTTCATCCTCATTGTAATTTCCCATTAAGAAATCTATTGAAGCTATCATGAGATCTATTTGCATTCCTAATGTGAGATGTTTATATTTTGACTTCATTGTTTCCCAATATAAGCACACAGTAGAAACTTTGAAATAAATCAATTGAACGTAAACTTTAAGGTAAAAATAGACTTTTTTTTTTTTTTTAAATCCTCAGCTATCCCCTCAGGTTCTTCACTGATTTCAGGATCTATTCAAAGTTTCTTTCCTTGTTTTCCTCCATGGATTTTCTCCAGACTCCCCTTTTATCTAAAGGTTTGACTTTCCATTCCACTTTTCCTTAGGAAGAAATTTTCAGAGCTCTGTGGGCACCAAGCACTATCAAGTAAGTCTGCATTACATACACAGTACGTACTGCTTTGCATTGCATATATACAAATAAAGTTAGCAGGGAATAAGTTCCTGCTGGCCAGTATCAGCAAAAGTGCAAAAGTGCCCTGGGATAAACAAACCACTCACAACACAGAGTATCCTTAACTGTGACTGAGGGGTATATTTTTGGTAAAAGCAAAAGGAAATTGGGTTTTCAAAGCCAAGAGGAACTGTTTAGGACACAAAGCCTGTGGCTACAAGAACTGAATGTAGTAGGGATTGTGATGGAATAACCTCTCAGCCTTTCTTCTGGCATGAAAGACAGTTCATAGGGAAGTGGAACATTGCAGTTGCCTTATTTCTTTGCTTTACTTATAAGACAGCTTGCTAAGTCGTGGGCTTCCACAACAGCCTCAAGATTCTTGTAACTAGGACAAACACAAAGACTTCACAGTTTTCCTCAGCAACTACCAAATTAACACCATAATCTTCTATGGATTTTTCCCTGATTAGCACTATTCTCCATTCTGTCCTTTGTTAATTTTACTGGCATTGTTTAAGAAACTGCACCAAGTTTTAAATCCTTCCATCAAAAAAAATTACTTTTGATCCTTCCATCTAATCCTACTGACTTCCAATTTCTTACGAAATCTTGTAGGATAATAGCCATTTCTAAATGACTCCTTTTATTTTGCTAAAAATTCTGTTTAGCAGAGGAACAGTAAAAACAGATGATCAATATGACAGCAAGCAACACCTGAGGAATGCACAGAAGTGACAGTTTATTACCAAATTTGTACAAAGCCAGTGACATCTCAACACCTTGCTTGTGTGAAGCATGTGTGGCTAGCCACATAACTGACAATTCTGATGTAGAACATGTGATCAGCCCCCTTGCCTCACTCATTTTCCTTTCAGGGACACTAATAGAAAGTCCATTTTTTGGTAAACAAAAGAACTGAAGTACTCATTTTTGTGGTTTAACCTGGCAGGTAGTTAGTTACACACCACACTGCCATGGGATGGCTGAGAGAATGGAAAAGGAGAAAAGAAGAACTCATCAGCTGAGATAAAGGCACTTAATAAATATAAAAACAACACAATCAACCACTGAAAAAACAACAACCAAACCATAACACACAAATGGGGGGGGAAAAAAAAAAACCAACACAAAAACAAATGAGTAAGTGATGCATTAGTAATTGATGCACAAGGCAATTGCTGACTTCCAGCCAAGCCATGTCCAGACAGGCCTCAAGCAGCAGCAGCCACCCCAGCCCCTGCCGATGCCATATGTATGGACACCCCTTCAGTAGGCTGAGGCCATCTGATCTATTTGTGACACAGCAGTGAGCTTACTGGCAGGGCAGCATCAGAAGCAGAGAAGTCCTTGACTAGGTACAAGCACTGCTCAGCAACAACTAACACAGTGGTGTTACCAACATTATTGTCATCTCAAAGCCAAAACACAGCACCATGCCAGCTTCTAGGAAAATTGACTTTATCCCTGCTGAAACCAGTGCTCATGAATTCATTTCGGTTATCTTAACATTAGGTATTTTGGGAATGTCTGTTGGATAGCAGTATTTCATTTCCCAGAGGTAAGTGCTTGGGCTTTGCTGCCTTCTCAAACAGCAACATTATTTTTGATCCATTTAACTCATCACCTCCATGTTTTGTAACTATATTAGGAAGCAGTTGCATAACGAGATCACACGTTTCTGTAGCTATGCCATATGGTCCTGTGGTTTGCATACTGCAGACCAAAGAACAAGAATAAAAATTGAAATGCAGTCATCCAAATTCTGCCCAGAAAGCAGAATGTGTGCAAGCCAAACATTCCATCTGGAACACGGCTACACCAAATTGCAGTATTAAAATATTTGCTCACAGAGAACATGAAGGAAAGCCACAAAGTCCAAAAGTGGAGTTTTGAAAAAAGAAAAACTAACATACTACATACTGCCCTCAAAAACATAAACAGAAAGCAAACAACCAGCTACAGGCAAGGCAACAT
Organism: Phasianus colchicus; assembly: GCF_987193195.1. Taxonomy (NCBI): domain Eukaryota; kingdom Metazoa; phylum Chordata; class Aves; order Galliformes; family Phasianidae; genus Phasianus; species Phasianus colchicus. Next base: position 17,146,592 of record NC_143444.1, on the reverse strand, counting down.
GACAACAACAAGGTTTTTCAGATGAGCTTCTGTTGCTTAGTGGAGCATTAGAGACTTCCAGCCTTTGAGGGTTCAAAAAGTTTGTTTTTAAATGACTGTCCCACCTATTCCAGGTACAGCCATCTTTTCTGCTTTGTACTGTCCCTGATGTGTCTGGAGACCACTTATCTGGCAATTTATCTGATAGGAACTTACCACATGGAGAAACAGGAAGAGCTGTTTCCCATGCTCCAGCTCACAAGTGCACTGTGTATTTGTAGCAAGCATGCTCTTAGAAGAGTGGCAAAGGACAGCCCTGTGTGGTACTGAACTGAGGTGTGCACCTGATTGCTGGTCACCCTGAGCATATAGTGGAAGTGTTCAGCTGCCTGTCAGAAATCCCAAGCCTTCTCCCACCTTGCAAGTTTCTCCACTGAAATAATAACAGAGCTGAAAGTTTCTGAGGATTCGGACTTATTTTCTAAGCACAGGCTGCCTATTTTGACACTTCTGTAAGTTTGGGATGGGAACAAGGAGGTGGCAGAAGAAACCTAACAGGATTCTCACATCATCGCATTGCTGGCCATGTGCTGGAGCCTGAAAAATTCTTCTGTAGCATTTTAACACAAACATCTCACAGGACAGAAGCCACAGTAAGCTTCAATGTTTTCCCGTGACAGCCTGGAAAAGTTACCACCTTTTCATGTAATTAGCTAAGTCAGTTGTTGCAGCTTTCCACATAAAAAGAAAACCAATTTCATTGCTGTGATTACTTGTAGCTGAGAATAAAAGAAAAAAGAACAATATCAGACAATTTTCTTGAAAAATAAATGAATCAGTCAAGTTGCTGAATTCTCACAAGAGAATTCATCCTTGAAATTTAATATAGAATAAGCTCGGCAGTGCACCAGTGCACACTTTAAATAATGCTTTTCCAAGACACGTTATCCTCTCCTTTTAATGAAAGAAAAAAAAAAAAAAAAAAAAGAAACAATAGGCTACATATCTAAGTTCATTAACTATCACCTCTGCAGCCATGCAGTACAGTAGTACTGGAGCCTTAAAGGTATGACTACATTGAATACGAATGTAAGAAATTAACTGCATTTCTCAGATTTTAGTACTGTTAACCCAAGGAGAAAACAAAGTAATGACAGAAGAATGCTGTAAGTATATGACAATCAGCACTGATAGTTGTCCTGATTTACTGGTGCACTTGCTGGGAGATCTTACAATCATGTTACTTAGTTGCCTAGACTAGGGCTTGAGGTGCCCAATGCAAATCTCTATATTTGCCTTTGGGCAAAAGGACCTGGGAACGTGAACCATGAACACATACAACTACATACAGATGCCAGGCTAGGAACACAGACACCAAGAACTACCTATAAAGAATGATTTCACAGAGATAGAAGTACTGGAGAAGCAAGATGGCAGTCATTGGATTTCTTCCTCAATAAAATTCAGCCATTATTACATCTGTGTCAGGGCACAGAGAAAGCCAGCAGCTCCACTGATGGCAGTAAAGAGGGATGCTGGGGTTAGGCAGGGCAGGGCAGGGCGCATCCCACCACCACAGCTGGGAGCAGGGCAGGGAGAGTCCTAGGGAATCAAGACAGCTCTGGCACTCACCTAGCTCCTCCCTGGGGTTGGGACAGCCCAAGGTTGGGTCAGGATGTCAGGACCCAAGTCCTGTCCAGCTCAGAGCAGTAGCCTAAGTAGAGTCCTGGGCAGCGAGCGGGCCCAACAGTGCCTTCTGAACCCTAGCAAGTCTGAATATCTTTACCACTTCAAAATAGCTTTGCAATGAGAAGACAATAATAAAAATCACAACAACGCCCCTGACTTTCCTCCCTTTGGAGAGGTAGGAGTAAAATTCCCATTAATCTCAGTAGTGTAAATTAGCATCTATCCCCTATCAGTAAAAAAAAAAAGGAACTGTCTCTAGATGTTTTTATCAGTAGCTTACCCCTTACACTCCAGCCTACAAGATGATTTAACGTGCAGAACACTCATGCTGTAACATTCTGCATTTACACTTTCAGTAGATGAAATGTAACTGAATACCGTAGGCACATTTTCTGAGTTTGCCTGAACTTTTGCTGCCAACCTTATTAGAACACTGCAATAATCTACAATTCTACTTTCTAGATGATTTACAAGATTTTTTTTCCCAACTTTCAGCCATGCATGATCAAACCCACCAAAATTGGCACGCACCTCAAGATTTCCTTTTCCTTTTTTGCAAATAAAGCTTCTTAAGAATTAGAATTTGTGTCTGTTTTCAAAGAGAATTTTTTTGGCTAATCAAATCTTTGTAAACCTCAGAAGTTGCTATTCTTGGCTACAAAGCTGTCACAGACAACCCAGCAAAACAAATGTTTACACTTACTTACACTACCCTGTAGTTTGATTCTGCTTATTGTAAATAATACCATGAACAGGCAGCAAATACATATTTGTTGAAGGAATAATGGCATTCTTCTGTCTTAATATTTTAGCTAGTATTCAACATGGAAAAAATTAAAGAATCTCCAGGAAAAAAAAGTTAACTGTATTGTCTTCAAAATAAAAACAAACTCCAGAAATGAAAGCTATCATACTACAATTATTCATTCTTCAAAAAATAACACAGCAAGTACTTTAGATTTACTACTTTCAGAGCTTATTCAGTATTATCAAAACAGACAGCAATAAAGGCCATGGTTGTACATGTGTAACGCAATGGGAAGCACAGCAATGACAGCAGAGCAGCAAAGTCCTAGGCTTTAGCAAGTGAGGACTTACTTGCTCAAATGCAACAGCTGTAGTCACAGAAATGAAGGAAAGAAGCTGCTTAGCTGCAGAAGGCTTCAGGTACACAAAGATCTTCAGTGATACACCCTTGTCTCCACGGCCAACCCTTAAATGAGGTCTGGGAAGGGCTGGATCCTGGCTTCACCTCTTCCGGTCACTCAGGGGCATTGCTTGCACCTGAGCTCACCTGGATTGGCCCTGCTTCTCCCACCAGGTGCTCAATCGCTGTGTCAGCTTGTGATTTGCACTTCTGCTACAACAGGCTAGCATAAAAGGTGTTTTTTGAACTTCTTAAGAAGATCACGTGCAGAATGGATCAGAATTGATGTATGATTACATTTTGCTTTGACTAGCATTAGGTATGTCCATTACAGCTATGTGCAGGTAAACGTTTTTAGAACATCTGTTGTCTCGCTGACTCTGTCAGCCAATACAGTATCCTTCAGAGTAACTGCAAATAATTACTAAGGAATGTTCATTGCTGCTCTTCTAAACACACATGCCTACCTAGCACACACAACCCAATTCAGTGCCTTCAGAAAGGTTGCATATGCTTAAAGTTAACTGCCCAGTGAAATGCTTGGTTGGATTATGTTCAATGCAGCTCACAAATCCTTATTTCAACTGCAAAATAAATTATTTTTAGAACAGTCATGTATATGTTTACAGGTTAATAGTCTTGATAACTCTGAGATGTTGAGAGGCTTCCACAAGATGTGCTCCATGGTCTTGTTTCTATAGAAACACAAAATTCAATGCATATCTAATTGACAATGACAGAATACAATTTTTCCCACAAAATATCTTCAGCTCTTGACACAAACTTGAGAAGCTTAGATTTACTGGAAGACTTTTAATTTGCAGTAGTTTTGCTATGGCAGATTTCAAATATACGGTAAAGGAGACTAAAATTCTGCTTGGATTACAGCATACAGCGATAAAATGAAACAAAACTCTAAGGTCTGAACTGTAATACTCAGCAGGTATTTCCCTTCTGGTGTTTTTCCCTTGCATTTTCATTGGTTTAGGTCATATATAGGCATTCAGGTACTATTGTGTAATAGAATTGAACACCTCATGTCTGCATTGTTCTCTGTGTCTCATACTTCAAAACTTCAAGGAGAATTCAGTGCCAGTATTTCAGAAAGTGCCTATTTAAAGTGCAGTATAGATACCTAACTCTGACAAAGCGATTTACACAAATTTCACTTGGCCTCTTTAGCCTGATATTGCTGAAGAAAACACCTGAGTTCCTAAAGTCCCCCTAGTGTACACTTGAAGAGGCTGATATCTTGACTAAGTAGAGCATCAGGGTATCTCTGTTCTACAAAAACATATCAGGAGGCCAGGTTTTAGTGCCAAGGCTCAGTCCAACAGGCAGCCTACCCTCATTCACAGCTCTGGTGGATTTGAGTTCACCTCTAGAGTATTCTGACCACGATCTGTACCTACAGGGAAAATTAAATGCCAATGGTTTAAAGACCAGAGAGCTTCAGGCTCTGCACTGTAATATCATATATGCAGCTATGCTAGGTCTGCACACCAGCACCTCTGCAAAGATGAGAACATTTTCACCACGTTAGTCTTTCTTAGTCATATTTCCATTACTCAAAATTATTTCAGTATGTATGATAACACAAAGGTATTAAATTGCTTTGTTCCTTTCATATGCAGTTCTTGGAACACAGTGATGAGGACTGGGTTTAGTCCATTTCCCAGAAAGTGCCTCTACCAAGAAGAAACACACAAAGAAAAGTGTATTTCATCTGTATAACCCAATGCTACAATTACAATCATATAATATCTAATTATGTACTCCATAAATCTTCATATTTTGTTATGAAGCTCATAATAACAAAATCTGATAAACAGATTCTCTCCCCGGCCACTACCAATTGACTAGAAAAAAATACTTATTTATGAAGTTTTATTAATAAAACGTGAATAATTCAAATGGCTTCTTCAGTGAAGAAACAGCAGTCGAGTATACTCTTATTTGCATATAAATGAAATGATGCTTTAGTGTCAGAGTGAAGAATTAAATAATACGAATTCTTACAGTGCAATCCTGACAGCCTCATAAATATCATGGTCATAAGTTGCAGTTTCCTAAAATCTCATTTTATCTTTTGCTACAAAAATATGACCAAAGGGCCAAGTCCTTCTCATTTTCCATGTGTGAGTATTCCCAATGACAACATAATTATGCAGTAAGTGAGGTTACCAGATTCAGCTTTATGTCAGATAAAGGAGCAAAAGCACAGTGTTACCGACGTATCTATCAGGAGAACAGAATCTCTCATTTAACTATTAAAAAAGCACACCTTATATGCTGGTGAAATGTAGAAAACAACAATGACAACTGTAACTCTACATTCAAACAGATGTTTCACATACCGATAATATATAATACAGGGAAAAGAAAAGCACTCAGTTTAATATTCAGAAGATGCCAATTTTCCCCTTAGCCACGTAGGAACCATTTTGGCCAGGCACTGTATTCCTTTTAAGCTGTAAGCAATCACAGAAGTTGCAGCACATACAAGAATATTCAAATTACTTTAAATGGATAGTTGCTGCCAAGGAAAGCTTTAATTTTGTCTAAAAGTTGAAAAAGTCTCTGAAGCATCGCTCCATACCAGCTATACTGCTTTGCTTTTGGCTGTAAGTCTCAGTCTTTTGTTGAGCTGACCCTGTAACAGACTGCAATAGCAGAGTATGGAAGAACAAGATTTGGGTAGAGAGAGCTCAGCTGGACAAAGTGCATTCTTCTATTTGGCAAATAAAGGCAAAGGCTGGAGACTTGAAGTACTCTGAGAGATATTGAGTAATCTGAGACAAAAAGTGGGTGCAGCCATCTCCCCTTTACCTACAATTTTTCTTTGCCATCCCACAGTGCAGCACTGAGCAAGTGGGACAGGGCAGTCAAAGATGGAAAAGGCATACAGAGAAAGACAGGTGTGGGGCGGTAGTAAGAAAAAATTATTTATTGAGTTCACGGAGAGCTTGTAAATATAGAAATTTATTTATGAAATATAGCAAAGATGAAGACATCAAGAGCCAAGAAATCCACCACAGCCCTTATCTGTTTTTTTTCCCCAACAGCTAATTGTTGTTAGCAGTATTGAGTTGAGTACTGACAGACAACACTACTTAAACTTTCTTGATTCCACCTACCAGGCATTACTCCCTCCTATACCACTTTTTGGTAGATTTAAAGGGCCCTAACATTCAATATTTATTTCTGTGCATTTATGTATACACTGCTGTGAACTCAACTTTCAATCTTTTTGGTTCAGTACTTAAGATTTTTAATTCTTCAATTACATAGCATTTTCTTTGACAGGTCTTTTCTGTACTCATTTCATTTTTCTGGTATCCATCTTGCAGAGCACATTATGCTTGAATCACCTTCATGATTTCTACACGCATATAAGAATTGCCATCATTAACATCTGCACTCTGCCTATGCAACAAGGTTTGCATGGATCCTTTTTGCTACAACATCACACTTGGAACTTGTGTTCAGTTACTTGCCAGTTGACTTACTGGCCCTCTTCAAACTTTTTCACTGTGTAGGATAACCACATAAGATTACTTATTCTTAGGTATATGTCTTTTACTGACCTTATTAAAACATAATTTATTTGAATGGGACCTAGTTTATGAAAGGTCAAGAATTCCTCTGCATCTTTGCCTGGGGTAATTTTTATGTCTATTTTTAACTCTCTCTAAATAGGCTGTAGAAGCTGCTATATTCTAGTATATTTTCTGACACCACAATATTTCTTGACATTTTAGATAGTTCTAACTGATCAGAAAATACTGGCACAGACAGTCACTGCCACGTCCAAGCGCATTATTCTAGGGCTCCCTAGCATCACAAAATACTCATTTGCATGTGAGATCAAAGCTGGCAATCTCAGCTTTCATGTAAAATGGTTAAGGTATGGAAATGGAAAATGAAAAACAGAAAGAAAAAACGTAGTCCCATGGTTTTCAAATCAATCTCTTCATGTTAGTGCAAGACTCATGAGTCCTGAATGATTGCATTTGACAGTATTCCTAAAGGGCACAATAGCATGAAGAGATTTGTCTCAACCTGGTGCTAAAGAGAGAAAATTCTGCCATAGAATCATGTTGCTTGACAATAAGAGGAATTAAGGTAGGAAACATGACATTTAGGCTAATGAAGACTGAATAACATATTCAACAGCCTATATTAACATTAAAATGTACATACTGGTATACATATGTGTTGTCAGGGCAGTAACAACTTGTAATATACTAGTAGTATACTAAGTATTTTCTAATTTCTCAGTAAATACTTTTGACACTAGTGGGATGCAAGGATCTCCTACCTCTGTCTGTACTGGAAACATTCCTCAGTTATCTTTTTGGGATCTTTTCTTTGAGACTGAAGCACAGTACAAGTACAAGGAGACTTATGCTAACTTAACTGACCTACGAAGAGGTTAATAGCTGTGTTCCGGCATCAACACAGACTATTTTAGATCTGTCAACAACAACAACAAAAAAAATTGATTCACCTGCAGATTCTGGCAGCAGTAGATGCAATCTCACAGGAAAGTTTTGATCTTTTCTTGGAGAGCTCCCAGAGGTTGGCTTTGGCAATTGCTTGTCAGCCTTAAGCAACGTTCTTCCTGGGCCTGGCTTGTCATTTGGCTTCTCATCCTACAGATCCAACCTAGAGATAAAGCCACAAAGAGGAGACAGTTCAGCAGTTTGACTTGTAGAACATTAGACATGCTGCTTTGTTTGCTGTATTTGGCTGATGCAATTTCTTTTCTTTTGTTCTGAGAAGCTCTGCCTTAGTACATTGTTAGAAGTGGAAATTCAATGTTGAATGAGAAGATGGAGGCTTCTCTGCCCCAACAGCAAAGAAGAAAAGGGATTTCTGCTTTCCCAAGCCAGCATAAAAGGAGCATTTCTCATGCTTTAGCAAAGGCACAGAAGCTATTTTTACATATTTTATAGTCCTTCTGAATGAAATTAGCTGGAGATACTTAAGCAAGGATTAAGGAAATTGAGTGAAAATGGTATACATAATTTTTTTTTGTTGTTGTTAAGATGTACATGAAGAAAGACACTGGTGAAGGGGTGAATTTTGTGAAGATATTTTTATGAGAGTCACAAGCCAGCTTGACTGAACTTCTCCCTTAAGCAGATGAGAAGCTAGAATGTAAAAAGCGTTTTTAGAGATAAATGAAGGTGAGCATTAAGGTTGGCACTTCTGGCAGACTAAGAAGAGTAGGACAATAAAATAAGAGACAATATTACATTATATTACAAGTGCAGTTATGCTTATGAAACAATACTAGTGAACTGGACACAGTGGAGAAGCAGAAACAATGGAAAGACAGCACAAGGGAGCACAATGCATTTACACCATTAGGAAAGAAGAAAATGGAGAGAAATAAGTGATCAAGGCAGATAAATGATGAGGTCTAAGTGAAAAGGTTTTTAGGTGCTGGAAGGAAGAAAACAGAGATGCAACAGAAAAAGAAACCACAGCTATGTAGAACCTATTTTAGAAGATAAAATGAAATGGATTTGTCACTGCCCATGAATGTAAGCGAAGTGGTAGTGAGAGAAATAGTATCGGTATTGCTAACAGAAATGCCAAGAATGGAAGCTTCATAGAAGGGGTGATGGTTCAGTACGTAGATTCCCACAGCACAAAAGCAGACAGGGCAAGAAGCAGGCTGCAATTCTGGCCACAAGGCCGCAGAGCTGAACGCACAGCTCATACATAATCACCAGATCTTTTGCAAATATTAATTTGAAAGTTATGGCAATACAGTGCAATGGAACGCTCAGCAGGTAACACTGCCCCACCAGGTTAAGTGAAAACGGCAGTGCCTATTGCTAGCAGCAGGACAGGCCTGCTCAAATGAACACTTACATAACACTTCTAACTTCTAGAAGATTACATGGATAAAAGAGAGGAGAATTCGTCATTATTTTGTCATTATCCCTCATTTAATTCACGTTTGCTATAATCTGCTCTTAAATACCCTCACCCTTAACCTAAATTATTAAGCCTTACTGTATTTAACTGAGCAAAACTTCTGAGCAAAAGCTGCTGCACTGCTTTGTTAAGAACTCTGAACAGAAGGTGCCAATTAGAAATGTTGGGGAAAAAAATAACCGTCCCACAAAAAACACAAAAGCAGCTTAACAACGTATCTGGGCACCCTCTTCCGAAACCGTGTAACAGGAGACCACGCAGCTCGGTGAAGGAGCGGAACTGTTCCTGCTTTGAAGCCCTCTGCGCGCTGTGAGGCGGCAGCCGAATGGGAACCTCGGCAGCGTCAGGGCTTCCTGTTCTTCACCGAGGGATGAAGCCATTTGTGCTCAGATGCAGAAGAGCCAGTCTTTAATAAAAACAACGCTTAATTTTCACCTCATAATAATAATAATGACCAAAAGTCTGGATAAAAGACAAAAAAACAACAACAACAAAAAAAAACCCACACAAACAACAACGTACATGGAGCAGCTTCACGGACTCCCGAAGAACTGAGCTGAACTGACGGCAGATCTGAAGAGAACCAGATCTCACCTCGGGCAGGCAATTATTTCGCAGTATCTTGTTCTCACACACAGAGAACAAGATTTACGCGGGCTGTTATCCCGCAGACACTGCGGCCCACACGGGCGGCCCAGCAGGCCCCCGCCGCCACACAGCTCTCTCCCCGCTCCGGCAGATCCGAGGGCGCAGGACGGAGCGGAGCGGAGCGGAGCGGAGCGGATCAACAAGCGCGCAGCCCGCCATCCCCGCCGCCGGCACTCACTCGGGGCGGGCCTCTCCCTCCGCCGACCAATAGCAGCGCGCCTCCCCGCGGCCCGCCGTCCCATTGGCCGCGGCCGTGGCTTCCGCCGAGAGCCGGGATTGGTCGCGGAGGGGCGGTCGGCAAAAGGCGGCAGCGGGCAAAACTCCGGCGCGTCGCGGCGGCCGCGTGAGTGAGTCCCCGCGTGTCCCCGAGCCCCCTCGCGCCCCCACTCCTCGCTGCACCGCGGCCGGCCCCGCAGCCTCTCGTTAGGCATGGACGCGGCTTGCTCGTCCCCCGCCTCCGCTGCGCTCCCTTGGCGCTTCCCCTGCAGCCCGTCCCCGGGGAGGCCCCGCTCCGCGCCGGGCCGATGCCCGCGTGTGATCCCGTCAGGGCAGGGCGGGCGGGCTGCGGGACGTGGGCCGGGCGGCCCCGCTTCTCCGCGCCCGACGCGGGAGCAGCCCGCGGGGTCCGGCCCCGTTTCCCGCACGGCGCATGCCTCGAAGCTCCGGCCCGCCGCTATCGATGCCCGCGGCACGGCGCGTCTGACGGGAGCCTCGCTGCAGGCGCACCCGCTGTGACACGTTCCACACGCGTGCCCTTTGTCTGCGAGTAGCGGCGTTACCTAGCTCGAGTCCTGCGTGTGCGGCTCCTCGTGCGCTGTTGGTGCTGCTCGAGTCGCGGTGCCGCCGGTGGTTCTGTGGCAGTTGGCGATGCTGCAGCCGAGGACGGCCGCTGAGCGCTCGGGACCTGAGCCGAAGGGCCCTGGAGCTGTGTGAGCCGTGTGGGCCGCCACCGCTGCACCTCGCTCATTTCCAGGCCGTGCAGAACTTTTTTTCTGTGATGGGAGCCGGAACACCTGAGGGTGAATTGAGCTGAAACTTTGCATCATCTCCGTCTTCCTCTTTTTTCTCTCAGATGATCCCTTTTGAATGTTTTGTAACGTAAAAACTAGATGCCTGACTTGATGAAACTCCATTAGGTTCCATTTTATGACCACGAGGCCCACTTCCAAGTCTGTAAACTGTTTCAAAGTATATTCAGGTGTTCCTGGCATTCAGTTCTGCAGCCATCAGCACCTGTTTAACACAAAGCAATGGAAGGGGCACCCTGAGTTACTGAGCCCCCTCTGCCCTGCCCGTGTTCCCGAGGTCTTGCAGGCTGAGCAGCTTTGCTTCCAGCTTTCTGAAAATGCCAGCCTTGCTCTGGCAGAAGCTGGAGCTGGGGTTGCATTTCGGCATGCTGGTTACAGCAAGTGCTGCCGTGTGCTGATGGGCTGTCCTTGCTCTGCTAATGAGGCCGTGTTCAGGGCACTCCTTGCTCTGTTAATGAGGCCGTGCCATTGCAGATTTGGAACAGGCTGGTCTGCCTGCTCAGCACTAGCAGGGCAGTGCCTACCTGTGAAAGGCTGCAGAGTGCTGCCTCACTCCGTGAGTCGCCAAGTTGCATTCTCCAGCAAAGTTCCCTCACAGAAAGAGGCTGTCGCCTGTCCCCATTCTGCTGCCTGAGAATGACAGAATAAAGGTAGCCAGGATTCTCAGGGGACAAAGCGTATTCCAACTCGCTGGAATAGATGAATCCTTTCATCTGAAGTTTTTCAAAATACGTTCCCCTCTCATAGAAAAGTTCAGGCAGAACTTTGTGGGCTCGGCAAAGGTACGAGCAAGGAAGATCCTCGAGAAGAAAATGGTGCCACTGTGAGAGGTGCTGCTGAGCTCCCTTGTCACTGTTCGTCCTTCGCTGGTGCTCTGCTTCTCTTTTCTTCATGAAATAGGATTATCTTTTCTTTAATTGTACATTAGTACAGTAATTTACACCTTTTCTTACAAGATTTGGGAAGAAGCATTTCAAAATAAATATGTTCTATTACTTTTATGAGATATTAGAACAAATAATCATGCTTTTGGGTTATGTTCTCTAGAAGAGGGAGAAATCTCACATATTGAGATGATTTTCTCATGTGTTTTCACGTTTTCTGTCTTTGTAGAGGTGCTGCAGTGTACAGTGTAGCTAATTTCTTGTGGACCAGTTCCCCACTTTTCAAAGCAAACTTCAGGAAAAAGATATAGCTTTAACATGAATGAGAAAACACTCCAGTTAGAAGAAAATCATTTGTCTCTAAACTTATCCTGCTTTCTTCTTTCTCTTTCCCCTTCTTATCTTTTACTGGAGATCAAGTGAGTTTACTGGTTTGATTTTCTCTGGGATGGTAGATGCCTTGCAATTTTAGGCAGCACAGAGGAATTCCTCACACTCTGAGTGCGGGGCAGTGGAGTGTATTATCAGATATGTTTGCTCCCTCAAGTGTCCAGAAGTGGTTTTCAAGGTCTTGTTTTTTTTTTCTTTAGTTTTGTAATGGAGACAGAGTCCAAGTCTCACTGTGATGAGCAGCACCCTCATCAGGCTGAAGACACAAGCAGAAAACTTGCACAGAACAGTAAGCTTTCAGGTACGTGCTTGAACAGGGACTGCTAACAATACATTTTGGTGTTGATGTGCTTCTTCATCACTTCAGAAAGCTTTAACATCAACTATCATATTGTATAAAGAATTAATGAAATGAGAACATTTGAAATTGCTGTTGACATTAAGCGAATTCCTGCTTTCCATGTGGCTACAAAAGTTCAGCAGTAGTTTGTCACCATTCCTTTATCCCATTTATTTATTACAGAATTTATTATCTTAAGGGATAATAGAATTCCAAAAGGGTCTTCTTCAGAATAAAATTCTCTTACCAGACAATGTCTCAACAATAATATTTTGCCTTTTAAAATATAATCACCAGCCTTGGCCTTAAATATCTGCAGATGTGTCGGTGTGCACAAACACACTGTTCTTTCTCATGCAAGAGAAGCTAAACTACAGACACGTGCTCTGATAGTGGTTTTATTGCTGTTTTTATTTTGTCTGTTTACGACTTTACTTAAATCTGGGCGTTCTATACTCAGGCACCATCCTTGCTCAGTAATTGCTGGTGGTCAGACGGTTTATATATAATGGCTACTGATTTTCCTAGAAATAGTCCTCTGTCATTTTGCTGCACATCCGTGTCCAGAATTAGAGCAATGCTGAATAGCATTTAATGTCTCACTTAGCAAATGCTTTTCATTCTGGGAAATAAATTAATTGCTTTAAGATCTCACAGAAAACATTGCAAAGAATGGCTGCATTTTTAAATTGTGTTTTGCCAACAATGGGGCAAGCGCTATGCCCAGCTGGGGATTCAGACTCCTGGAAGAGAACATATGATGTTTATGCTGCTTTCAACAAGGACACTCAATGTTTGTTTGCTTTTGGGATCTTTCACATGTGAAGCTATGTTGAGTTGCTAAATTTTCTTGGTGTCTGGGATATGTACTCCTCTGGCCTAGGATCACTCAGCTATTAGAGCTCTGATAATGTTCAGCTCTTTCAACTCAGTTGCACAAAACCAAGTAGCTGGCAGATTGTATTGCAGCAGTTGCAAGAGCTTTTCATTATTGTTACTGTCTACCATAAGGCCATTGGTCTGGTGACAAGTTAAAGTCTGCTTAAAATCTGATCTGCTAGTTTCTGAAGACTTAAACGATGTGGGTTTCAAGTCCTTATTGGAGACATTTGCATTTTGCCGAGGTTAAGTCCTTTTTTCCAACCAAAGAATTTTACTGGAGCAGTTCCAGTGCAAATTCGGTGTAATCAGTAAGAACTGAAGCTTAAGCTCCTCTTTTCAGAAGTCAAGCTCAGATATGAGTGCTGGAACAAAACTGTAGGTTGCTTTATTTGGAGCAGGTTGCATAGCAATCCAGTTCTAAACAAGGCAGTTCTGACAGAGCTGTTAAGATCCATATCAGCATTTCGAACCATTTTCTATGCCTGTCCTTTGGCACACAGCCTTTAGGCATGAAGGTCTGTCTAGGATATTTCAGAACTAACAACATTCCCATCTTGAGCAGTAAGGCCCATGTTTTACCAATGCATGCTTTATTACAAGCATATTGGTGATGTTTTAAAAGTAACTCTCATTACTTACAACTTGTTGTTCAGGTAAAACATGGTACACTTTAATGTATACAATAAAATTTATATTTATATTAAATTGAATTTATTATTCATTTTTAGGATGAAAATGATAAACTTTTGTTTTTTTTCCATTTGATGTAGCTTCCTAATAGCATTTTTTTCATACTTCTGCATAATCAAATGTTCTTTAACCCTGCTTCATACTCAGCTTCAAGAGAAATAGAGAACAATTAAAATAGAAGCATTCAGGAACTGAATGGAAAGCTAACTTTTGGAAGGAATGCAGTACAACATCCTTGTCCTGCCATCTAGTGATTGCAGCACAAAGTACAATAATTTAAATGCAAAGCAAATATGCTTTTTGGTATTTACTATTGTAACAGTTTAAGAGATTGTATTGGTGATTTTAAATAATAATAATTTTCCTACATTTTTGATTCTTGGTTTGTATCTCATGGATGTGCCCCTTCGTTATTATAGTTTTGTCTTTTGTGACTTTGACATTGCATGTCTCAGGAAACATTAATCAATGAGCTATAATGTGAAGTTTTACAAAATCAGCTTTTCCTCTCTCAGAAATTTCTATGTGGCAGGTAGGTAAAATTTTTTTAAATGCTGCAGGATGGAAGGGAATGTGAAGAAGATGATCAATTAGGCGGACAGTAATGCAAGGATAGGTACCCCTTGTCTGTTTTTCCTGCAGTTTGTCAAGTTACAGTACTAGAAATTGATGTATGATTTATGATCTGAATTACAGACCAGATACTGAATTGAGCAATAAAATTCTCAACTGATTTTTCCCATTCTTTCCACAGCAGGAATAAAAAAAGATATTGAAAAACTTTATGAAGCAGTGCCACAGCTTGTAAATGTGTTCAAAATTAAGGAAAAAATTGGAGAAGGTAAATGTTTTATTGTAGCTTGCTTAAACTTACATCTCTTCTAGTATGTATAACTTAGCAAGTATAAATCTAAAATGCCAATACATGCAATTTAAGACAGATGCCTTTTGATTTACTTTTCAGTGTATACAGTACTCAGGTTTTTTTTTTTTACATGGAAAATCTATTTATGTGCATTTATGTTTTGACATATTTAACTACTGGCTTTGTTTCTGCTGAAACTATGTGGGCAGAAGTGGAGGAGGAAGCTAGAATATTATAGCTACTTTAGTTTCTTTGTTGTTGTTGCTGGGTTTTGTTTTTAGGATATACAGGATCAAATTTTGGAACACTTAGGTACTCCTGATGTTCAGTGGATACTATTGTAGAAGGTAGGTATGACTATAAGTAGATTCCTAGTGACTTCTGAGTCTGGGACTTCAGCACTTTTTGAAACTTTACCTAGGAATGGCACTCCACACTTAAAAGCAAAGATGTGTATGAGAAGCAGGGTAGCTTTGTAGCTGTTTTGCAATGGAGTAACTGTGATGGCAAACCAGGGGGCTTAAAGTTTGTCTGTCAAAGAAGGTAAAAAGCTCCATTCTGCACAGTGATCCAGAATTTCTAGAAAACGTGCAGTTCTGTTTGTCATAAATAAGATAGAATAGTTAAGCTAAATCTCCAGTTATGAATAGTACTTCAATTTCTCTCCTGGGAGCAAACAATGCTCTTGAAAGCCAAAAATACCACTAGCAGTTCTGTGGAATAAAGACAAGACAAGCTTCAACTTAGGATTCCATTCAGGAGTCTGTTTTGTTTTAGCAGTTCTCACCACCAAAAAGAAGGTCTTAGGTCAACTTAGTAACCCATGTTGCTATGAGCAATTCTACTCGATTTATGGGGCACTAGATTTTTTTACAACTGCAAGAAGTATTTAGAGATTTTGCTGGCATTTTGATGTACGTATATGCTTACAGACTGTTAAATTTAATGTGACATAAACACAGTAGTTAAAATATAATCAAAAGTAAATTTGAACTGCTTGTTCATAGGGAAAAATGCTTTGACTTGTATGTTCAGGTGTCTCAGATCATTAGGATAAATTAACCTTCCCAGGGATATTTTAAGATATCTTTAAAACTGTAACAGATAAAACTGTAATAATAAAACCTAAAGCTGTAAGATTATTGTACAGTGTGAATACTCTCTTTCTCAAAGGAGTCTATAGTGTTCTGTCTCTGTGGTAATGCTGGGGGCCAACAAATAGAAAAGCTATACCTTTATAAGGTAGAGATTCCTCTTACTTTATAAATAAGATAACAGAATTAAGGAAAATGTAATGATTTCAGAAGTTCCTTGAATAGCAAAAGCAGTGCTATCCAGATTAGCATTAGATAGCTGACTTACATTGCAGAGAAAGAAGAGTTGGATGTCAGATGAAAGAGAGCTACCTAAACAAGAAAGCAAATCAAAGATAGGAAAATTTACATTCAAAGAGCTCTATGTCCCAGGCAAGTTAGACAGTGTAACATTTGCATTTTTACTGACATTAAAAAAATTGTATACAAGATCACTGAATTCAGTAGTAGAAAAAAGAAACTGCCTATTTTCTCTTCCAAAATGTGCTTTTGACGTAGCGTCAGATGCGCTGTAAGACTGTGAACATTTAGATCATTTCTGTAAAAATCTGATGCTGAAGACAGTGTTTTTCTCCCTTTTTTACAGGTACTTTTAGTTCTGTTTACTTGGCCACAGCACAACTACAAACAGGATGTGAAGAAAAAATGGCTCTGAAGCACTTGATTCCAACCAGTCACCCTCTGCGAATTGCTGCTGAACTTCAGTGCCTCACAGTAGCAGGGTACTAAAAAAAAAATTATGATTGTTATGATTAAACTGCTGAATGTTTTCTTGCTGCTCTGCATTTATGTTTGAAAAGTTTTGGCGCTTCACTCAGATTTTCTTTTTTTAATCTCAGAAATGTTTGAGACTTATAGCAGGAGCAAATAAGAAATGGATTCTTTTCTTAATGAATGTCTTTTTTGCTGGTCTTAGTTTGCAGACCATGCTACATTTTTTATCTCAGAAGTTCCATAATGTATATAGTGGGAACAGCTGCTTGGAAAAAATAATCTCTTAATAAGAAATTAAAGTTTTAGAAATGAATTCTAGTCACCAGTGTGCTCAATAGCACCTTTTTAGAGTAGCCAGTGTTTTTAGAGTAGCCAGTGTCGTGAACTCCTACATTTAATTGCAGCGGTAACTACGAACTGTGGCCCCCAGATCTGTAGAGCCCTCATCTCAAACTTCAGGACTCAAAAGGAACATAAGAAAAACACAAGAACAACATAATTACTGCTAATAAGACTGTTGCCAAGGTATAAATTAGATATTAAAAGAAAGACAGACTGAAGTTTACAGGAAATAAAAGAAAATCAAAATTCATCTTCTGGTCTTTGTTCAGTGACGTTACTTCTCTTTTTTAGGGGACAAGATAACGTTATGGGAGTTAAGTATTGCTTTAGGAAAAATGATCACGTGGTTATTGTTATGCCATATCTGGAACATGAATCCTTCTTGGTGAGTCCCAGACTTCTTATGTGTAATAAAGCTTCTTAATTGAAAGTAGTTGCATAATAATAGTATCCAAATGATCTTTCAGGACATTCTGAATTCTCTTTCCTTTGAAGAAGTGAAAGAATATATGTTTAATCTGTTTAAAGCATTGAGGCGCATTCATCACTTTGGTATTGTTCATCGTGACGTCAAACCCAGTAACTTTCTCTACAACAGGAGGCTGAAGCAGTAAGTCTGTCCAGATGTCCATATTGTGATCTCGTCTGGGGCTGTGTGTCTTGGCAGAACAGATTAAATGAGGCTTTTGGTTTTCTTCCTTCCAGCTGCCTAACATGTGCTTAAGTAATAAAGCTAAAAAAGACTTTTTATTTGTAAAACTTTTATTTCTGTGTTTAGGGATTTGGGAATGGAAAGATTTTTTTTAGCATTTAATTTAGTATCTGCCTTACAGAGTGTCAAGTACCTGAAAAAGTGAAAATTTACTGTTGAGTACAGATATAACATTTTTTAATAAAAATGAGAATAAAATCAGTAATGGTCTGAAAAAAAGCTAATAGGTACTTGTTAAGCATAGGCTGGTATTTGTAACTTTCTACTCATGAATTTTTATAACTAATGCATTTGGTATCTGAAGACTAAAAAGTCACGTGCTGCTTTTTTTTTTGGAATAGACTGAGTAAGATACTGTTTCATTGCTAGCAGTTCTGTGGTGATTAGTGAGTTGGGTGCAATTAGTGAAGGTTTGCTGGGGAAAAAACCTGATTAAAGATAAGCGATTTACAGTAGCATTGCTTGAGGTTTGGCAAAACTCTCAGCATTGTTATTATTCCAGCTGTCTTCACTGCTGCATTGTGCCTCTGTCCATGACAGGTCAATTCACTTTTACTTGGCTGCTTGTTGAGGTAATTCAGAACTGTAGGAATGAGAACCCCAGAAAGAGATTACTGGGAATAGCTTTCAAAATGTCAGTGGTGAAAGTATACACTTCAAAAGCTTACAAGTCAAGAAACAGCAAAGTAAGAGAAATAGGCATAGTGTAAAAATGAGGGGACAAATAGGGATAGACAGGTAGGACAAACAGAGCAGAAAAAATAGAACTGTGTTGCTGGTGGCAGCACATAAGCAACATGAGGAGTAAACTGAATAAACAAGTAATGAGTTGTTGATAAAACTGGTTGATACTTTTTGACTCTTGATTCTAACTTTGTTTCTTTTAGGTATGCCTTGGTAGATTTTGGCTTGGCACAAGGAACTCCTGATACAAAAATTGAACTTCTCAAAACTGCCCATTCTGAAGGCCAGCAGGGAAGTTACTCACAAAGCAATCCCAGCATAGCTTTGGGAAATGGGGTTTCCGTCGCTGTCACAGCACCTAAACAGATTGCTCAACAGTTAGCGTCAAGAGCATCTGATAAAAGCTCACACTCCAGTTCACACTCAAAAATACAGATTAAACAAGGAAAAGGAGGAAAGGTTATCAGTTGCTTTCATTAATATTTTTGCATGTTTAATGTATTTTTTTCATCCAACAGGGGGAGATGTAATACCTGAACAAAAGCTGTGCTGATCTTGCAGGATTTGATGCACAGAACCAATTTTCACATTGGAGTAGCTAGTTTTATGTAATGCTATTGGCGTCATTCAGTATCTGTTAGATATAATTCAGCATTGAAAGCTGCATAAAACTCTAGCATGAGTTACTCTAGACAACCCTAAATCTTTTTTTATTTTATTTTAAATCCCACATGCTGTGAAACTCCTCCCCAAACCAATAATTATTTGCGTATGCTTACTTGCATATATGTAACAAATGCAAAACAGATGGCATTTCAAATCATCTTGGGGCACATGAGGTGTGATTAACTCTGTGAGCATGTTTGGTGTTCTGTCTAGGTGTTGTTTTCTACACAGTGAACTGATGCCTGAAAATGACTTACCGCGTAGATGTTTCAGTTTTATGTCACTTAACACAGTTCTTGAACTCCCAGTATCCAGCTGACCCACTGGATAAGATCCTTACTGTATTCTTTGTTGATGTTGTAGGAGGATTCTGTGCACCATTCTGCCCAACGGTCTGTCTTTGGAGAGAGGAATTTCAACATCTATTGTTCCACATACCAGGAGAACTCAAATACAAAAGTAAGAAACATGACTCATCAGTAAGAGGAATTTGTTACGTCTTTGAGAAATTACAGAACCAGTTCTATAAGATTGGGCAGAGCCCTGTGAAACTAAAGTTCTCAGCTGACAATTAAGAATACAGATTATTAAGTGTGACTTCACTGAAAGGCTTGAAGAGTTTTTCATTTGTTTCAGTCCCTTTTGAAACTCCTGAAGAGGTTTTATGTACATCTCCCCAGCTCATCTTCTCTGTATGCTAGTTGGTATCTTTCCTACACACGTACCTTTCCGCCAACGTATCTTTAGTTTGTGAAACCTTAGCTTGTTATTTTGCAACTGAAGCTGTAGAGAAAACAAGTATGTAATAAATGTTTTCATTTTGTTGTTAGAAATTAATGTGACATGGAGAAAAACCCCAACTAAAATAGAAGGCTTGTGTAACAATGATTATCTTATTGTAGAATTAAAACTAGTACTATGTTGTGGCATTAGCTATTTCATACGCTTTTTTTTTTTTTTTTTAACTAATGTTGAATCAAAAGAATGCTTGAAAAATTATGCTAACTTGAGAAAAAAACTTGAAGTTTCAAAATATCTATTGAATATTAATTTTTGTAACCACTGAAAAATGAAGTACATTTATAGATGTTATGATTTGGTAGAAAGATTTGCTATCTTCTGTTTTAAAATTGAAGCTCCTTGCTGATGAGAGTCTTTTCAGTAGTTTTGAGATAGGTATCTGTACATAGAGGGAAGCTTCTTAAATATTTCACCTTCTTAAAAAAATATCTGTTTTGCAGCTCATTAAACAATCAAAGATGATAGATGTTTCATCTAGAAAGTTAGTAACAAAGAAGAAGATTATTTCTACCAAAGCAGTGAGCAGGAAAGCTGCCAGTGGTTGTCCATCAAACCTGACCTGTGACTGTTACGCAACAGACAGAGTTTGCAGTGTTTGCCTTTCAAGGTAATTTGCTTCAACAATGCTGTAAAATTGCTTACTATGCTGTCAAACAAGGTCAAAAAGCTTGGATTTACTGGACAGCTGTTTTAGTAGCTGAAAGACAGCATTTATGCAGCCCTTACGACACTAGGCATACTCTTCAAAAAGAACAGTTCATGGAATTTGTGGAGTAATTAGTTCACTGCTATCTGCAGCAAGAGATTCACTGTTAATGATTTTCTGTTGCTGTTGTATTTAATTATCTGCCTACATGGGTTGTAGAAAATAACCTGAGTTAGTTACAACACTTAGACAACAATCTCTCATTGAGCAGTTATCTAATGGGCCTAAATTATGCCAACTGCATTGAAATTCAGTGATTGGACTCTTGCTTTCTGAGAACTTAAGGTTAAATACATTCCTCAAGCTGTTTGCATTCTGGAAATCATGAAACATAGAATAAAAAGGAAAGATGACAGTGCTGTATATCTTAATTTGAAATGTTTTAATAGTGAACACGCCAGAGAATCTAAATAACTCAGTTCAGATCTATTCCTCTGTAGTTCATTTAGGGGACAGAAATTTGTGCAGAGAAATCTGCTTGCTAGGCATAGTCATGAAACTGTGTGGTACCTCTCTTCCCTGACTGTCAAAATATAATGGTATCAAAGTCAGTTCAGAAATTAAACATGAGGAATTTGCTAGACTCACAAAAAAGCTGGCCTGTAGAAGGAAGGTACTTTAGACCTTCTATACAAGAAAGAGTTTTAATAACGATCTCACACCTTTTAGTTAATTTAACAAGAAGTAAATTCTTTTCAACGCTCAGAAATATGAACCCTAGTTTGCTCTAGATAAATAAAAAGCCATAACATCCACACCCAAGAAACTTGAAAGTTCCCTGTGAAAATGCTTGTTATCATTGAATGAAACTGAAAATATTGTGACTGAAGTATGCAGTAAATATTCCTTCTACATATTATAACAAGACCAATAATATAATTGGTAATTATAATAAGGTTATTTCATATGAGCTACTAATTATACACTAGATAATTATAAGATGCTTCAGACCTAAAAACTGAATAAGACATTTACACATCTCACAAAAGTATATTCTAAAAATATAAAACATCATTATAATTAGAACTATATAGAAGCTGTAACAGAGCCCAGGGTGATGTGCCCCGCAAATCTGGAGACAACTCAGCTTTGTCAGTTAAGAAGACAAACAGTGTTCTCCTGAAACACTCAGAAAAGGAATTAAACACTTAAAGAGCTATCAAGAAGATGATGGTGCTTCAGAAAATAAGGCAACAGACATAAAAGGATGGGATTAGGTTCCTGATGAAGCATATGACCTACTTGATAAGCTACTAGACTTAAACCCTGCAACAAGAATAACTGCAAAAACTGAATAATGCAGATTTACACATCTGACAAAAGTATATTCTACAAATATTAAACATCATTATAATTAGAACTTATTTATTTCTGAATATATATATTCTAAACATATTTGTCTCTTACAACAAGGTGTCAACAAGTTGCTCCCAGAGCAGGAACACCTGGATTCAGAGCACCAGAAGTACTGACAAAGTGCCCCACTCAGACAACAGGTACTACACAACACACAAAAACTAAATGTCTTTCTTTTTTTCAAACCTGTCATTTATGCGTTGACATTATCTTTTGTATAGGAGGCTTTTTACACATGAAATTCACTTTATTATCCCTTTAACATTTATCAACCATTTCCCAATTTTTAATTTAAAGTTCATTACTCAGAATAAGAAGGAACTAGGAATATTTTCCCGTGTTTGAAACTTGAATGTCTTTATCCCTCTGAGGGGTACTGCCATATGCAGGAGTTCAATAGCATATGTTTTAAAAGAAAACAAAGTTGTAAGTTTTATCAAGTTTCTTGGCTTGTTGCCTTATTTATTCAAGAAAAATCTTAAATAAATCTTAGAGGGATATGCCTTAGACTTTTCTAGACTGTTTGCCACATGTATTTTGCTGTCACAGGCATAATGAATTGTATGAGAGCAATTTTTATGTTTTTTATGAAGTGTTAGTTAATCAGTACTTTTCACTCGATTTTTTTTCCTCTTTACTTATACTTTAAATAGGTAATCTGTAAATTTCATGATTTTTTCTCACTGAGATTTTTAATTTTTCAGGGCTAAAACCTACACGTTTCAGTAGTCTGGTAAATATTGGAGCTAATGGTTAATTGGTTAATGCATTAGCTGATGCAAGTAGACTGGGAGAAACTCTGCATACATGGAGAATTGGAGGAGTGATATAAAGTTAAACATGTCATGTATGACCAGAGGTCTTTGATTATGAAAATGAAGGATAGAAACAAACGTTCTCAAAATTTGTATTTAAAATAAGTTTATAGCCATCTTTTTCGCTGAGCACTTTGAAGAAAATAGTCAATTTACAGCATTTGAAAGTGCTTATACACACACAGAGTAGCCTTACAGTATGTTTGATCAGCATATCCGTTGATAGCTTAATGCTATTTGAGACAGGATCTGTGCTGTGGGCATGGCTGGGATTTCAAGAGGTATGGCAGCCTACTTGGAGTCACTGTGCCTGTGCTGTAACAGCCAGCTTTATGAGCAGGGAAACATCCAGAAATCCAGGACAAGTTTAGACAATCCCTGAATCTGTCTAGACAGAATTTATGCAGAAAGAAGACATACTTAAGAAATTTTGGACAGAAGGTTGTCTTAAGTGTGCTTTCAGACAGTTTTCTGTTCTCTAGGGTAACGGAGGGCAGGATTACAGAAAATATGGGTAAATCTGGAAACCCTCGGGTGTGGCCCTAAAGGTATTGAGTCAGTGCTGCAAAGCTTCTGTAATATGTCAACGAAGTTCTTAATTAGAACTGGGTAGACTAATACTAATATTCATGAGATAATGCTATCCTTGAGCTAACAAATCTTCTTACCCAGTAACATCTGGGACTGCTGTAGTCACCTCCTTGTACTCCTGCCAATCTTGCTACTAGTTTTGGTCTTTCTGCCAAGACCAAGTTATCAGCTGGATCCAGCTGGCTATCCAGACTACCTTAAATAAGTGAGCCAGGTTTAAAACACAGAGAATACAACCCAAACCTACAACTTGGCCCTAAGCAGATCCAGTTACATTTTTTAACTTGATTTGTTTCCCTTTAAGATGGTATCCCTCACTAGTTAGATACTAAACACTAGGCAAATACACAGAGAGGAATCATGATTTTGATGTCATTGCACAAGATCTCGCAGTCTGCTTAAGATGCCTACCCTATCAGAACTGTAGGACTTAGTAGTAATTTCACTATATAATTGTCTGACAATATCAGGAAGAGCTAAATAAATATCTTTAAAAGTCTTCACCTTGATGACTGTCTTTCCCAACCACATACTAAGGGTGATGCATAACACCGTAAGCAGGTAATATGATCAAGATCAATACAGTACCACTAAAACTTTTTAATTGAAGATAAGATGCAAAATTTTTGCACACTGAATTATTGTACCCATAAATAACTTGGATTTTGATTTTTATAAAAGACTTAAAACCTGTGTTTGTAGATCAACTTAGAAGTTTCAGAGCTCTTTGCCGTTTCTAGCTAAAATGTCAGACTTAATTACTGCATATTTTACTGCCTATTTTTGGAAGATATGCAGGATGACTGGAGCTTTATTTCCCAACTTAATTTTTCTCTTTAGAATTTGAGACTTCTTCAGACTCTCTCCTTCACTTTCCTTGCCATCTCTCAAAATGTGCAACTTAGCCAAAAAATTACTGCAGACAGGTATTCTCATAACTTTCAGTATAAAAGTTTCAATCATGCTTTGGCTTCTTCCCTCAGAGAGCTCCCTGTGCTCTTCATAACACAATGAAAGTGATGAATAACTCTTACAGTTCTTAAACAATCTTGTCAAGTGGTTTCATATTAGAGAACAACCAAGTTTGTAGTAAGACAAACCTTTTAGTAAGCCTAACTGGCAACCTCAGTCCCAGAAAAGTAAGACTTACATTCAATTCTGAATTGTTTTGTATTCATGAACTTTTATATAAAGTTTTCTCAATCTAAGCAAACTTACTGAAGTATCAAACTAGCCATTTTTTCCCTCTCTCAGCTCCCACAGAATAGCTCAGATCAGAATAACTTCAAATGTTGTCTCACTACATTTTTTTAAGCACATTAATGAAATTATTAATGTGAGAAATTCTATAGACAAACATTCTCTATAAAAGAAGGCATCTGATTTTATTTACAAGTATACCAATTTACACTGCTTGTTGAAGTGTTATCATTGAGACCACAGTCTGTAAGTAATTCAGAACATTACTTTCTCTGATAACAACACTTCTGGTCATAATTTCTTTTTGAAGAATTTGGGATTTTGCTTTTGATGAAATTTTACTTGTTTTACTTGCTTACTTGTTGCTAAGCTTGCTTTCTATTACAGCAATTGACATGTGGTCTGCAGGAATTGTATTCCTTTCTCTGCTCAGTGGACGGTATCCATTTTACAAAGCAAGCGATGATTTAACTGCTTTGGCACAAATCATGACAGTTCGTGGATCTCGAGAAACCATTCAGGCTGCTAAAACTTTTGGTATGCAAACCTTAATTATGGGGAGGAGGGGAAAATGTATGCCTGGTCTGCTGTTTAGTACAATGATTTACGATCTAGTTGTGACTTGTTTTTATTTTAAACAAACTTTTAACTTTGGGAGTCACTTTGGAGGTAAGTCACACCGTTTTTGCATGCAAAATAACATTACTTATCCATACAAACAGAGTTTTAGGAAAGTTTTTATTTGCCTATCTTTTATAATTTTTTATGAAGAGTAATTCATTCTGTGGATTTCCTAACTTTGCTGCTTTAAGTCAGGGCCACTTGAGGTGAAATATGCCAGCTAAATGTTTCCTACTTCTTAGAATTCTTGCAGTAATATTTATTCCTGCAAAATTTACCATGGAGCCTTAAGTTGTATTGACTTAATATTTAGAGAATGTAAACCTTGCATTTTTATCCAACTTCAAGAAGGACCAGAAACAAACAAACAAACAAAGAAAACAATAAAAATGCAAGAGGGCCTGTTTGGAGGGAGAAAAAAAAGCACAAAAATAGATATAGCCATTTTCCTCACCTGCAAGCCAAACATTAAAACATTTGATACCTGGAAGCATAACTGACAGCATCAATTTTAATTCTCCAAACAGGTGTTTAAATCAGTAATATAAGCAATGAACTGAACTGGGTTTTTAATTTTCAGTTCTGTTAAGATGAGGGTGAAATGGAAAATGGTGCTGTGTGGACTGAGTGATGACTTGTCAATTCATAACTTCATGTAAAGACACAGTTCTGTTCTAAGCAGAGCTACTTCTGGCTTTCTGGGGCCCTTACTGTAAAACATGGCTGATTTGGGTTTTTTTAATTGGTTTTGAACTAATGTCAGCTATGCTTCAATACTTGAAATTTCTTGAAACAAACTTAAAAGTTGTAGTCATAAAGCAAGTAAAATAAAATGTCACTGACTGTAAAAACTATTTTTCTCTTAGGTAAATCAGTTCTTTGTACCCAAGTTGTCCCAGCACAAAACTTACGAACCCTCTGTGAGAAGCTGAGAGGAACAAATAGCAGCTGTAACAGATCCCACGGTGACGCGCCCAGCAAATCTGGAGACAACTCAGCTTTGCCAGTTGAAGTAGACAAACAATCTGCTCCTGAGACACTCAGGAAAGAAATTCAGCACTTAAAGAGCTGTCAGGAAGATGATGGTGCTTCAGAAATTAAGGTGACAGACATGAAAGGATGGGATCAGGTTCCTGATGAAGCATATGACCTACTTGATAAGCTACTAGACTTAAACCCTGCAACAAGAATAACTGCAGAAGATGCTTTGCTGCATCCGTTTTTTAAAGACATGAGACTATGAGAACATGCTCTGTTCATGCTTTTGTACATTTTATATGAAAATGAGATACTGAAGGAGTTTTAATCCGTTGCCCTTACACTCTTTGAAGTACTATTACACTGTGCACAGCACTACTGAAATTGTCTCACAATTGGACTGCAAATGCGACTTCTTAAAAAATGCTTGCAGATGTAAATATTACGTAAATGTTACTAACGTCGTCAAATCCTAAGATGCTTTTGAGGTGTTATTACTGTGCATACCTGTTTTCTAAGAAAATTAACTTTGATTTTAAACTAAAGAGTTTCTCACACTAAGATTATTTCTTGAGATACTCTCTCAAAACATAGAAATTTGCATTGAAGTATGACTGAAATGAAAAAGTGCTCAAGGGATTTCTTTTCCATAATTGCATACCCCTGCTTTGTTCCCAATTAGTACCTGGGAGACTAAAGTGCACTAATTTTGTTGAGATGGTTTTCAGAGAACAGTTTTATTTTGGGAGTGTTGCTGGAACAGGGGCTAGATAGTGAGGTTTTATCATCAAAACAAAAGCATCACTGTTTTAAAAGTACTTTTTCCTGTCTGTTCCTTCCTACTTAGGCAATAGTGATAAATGGAGTTACTCATTTTGCATAGCCTGTATTTCTTCTATGCATTGGTAGCTGCCAATACACAACAACTGTTGCCTTCAGAATATCTTGTGTGACATGTATGTTTGATTTCTGTTATGGAAACTGATTTTTACAGAACATCTTCTAAATAAAGGATTTGTTTTTATAACTTCAGAAATGTGTCTAGAGGTAATTCTATAAAAATAGTTAGGTAAGGTTTCCCTGTGGGATACTTCTGTTCAGGAAGAATTACGCAGCTTTCTTTTCTGCATAAATTTCTCAGTGATGTACAATACTTTTCAGATAGCACTAGTGTATATAGCTGTCATAGTGGAAGTATCTTAATTATCAAGGAAATCTTACTGCCTCACATTAAAAGCTAGCTAATGTCTGGTCACAAATAGGAATCCCCCTCCCATCCCCAGTACCCTCTAGCCTCATGAATTCATTGTGTAAAGTAAGTCATTCTTAGCAGTTACCTCTTTAGAAACCCATCATGCTTTTGGAGACTGAAATATAATACAGTGTTTTTCCAATTACATTTCTTGAAATGCTCATGTTGTTGCTATAAAAGGTTACAGCCACTCCAGGAAAAGATTGCTGCTTTGATAACTTTTATATAAGCCTTCAACAAAGAAGCTGGTAGTTACGTCATGATCAGTGCTGTGGCTGAAAAGTAATTATTTCAGTACATTCAGAATCTCCAGTACATACAAAGTGATGGTAATATTGCCTTGTCCCTGGTATCAGCTGTTAGAGAAAAATATTTGTAGATGTCAGACTACTGATGGTGAGTTTCAGAAAATCTTGAAACCCACAATACTCTGGGGCCCAAGTCTTAGTAACTTTTGCTGTTTATATAGTTTCGACGCAGCACGTCACTGAGAAATTATTTATCTAGAGGAACTGTGGCCAAATTTGGCAACCGATGCTGTCTGCCAGTGTCTGCAGATGTATTCTTTCCTCCTATGTTCACTCATGCTGTCTGTGGTCTCATGAGAGCACTAGCTGATGGAAAAAAAAAAAATGCCAACTATCTATTGTGAACTTTCTAAATCACTTCTGCTTTTTCAGCCCTCCTGCTCACCACTGCAACGATCAGCTCCTTGCATCATCATTAACCACCACATAAGCTTAATAATCAGAGCAGGAATATCCCTGCTGATGGTGCTTTTACCATTTTTAAGGGTAAATAAAATTCCGCAAGCAACAATTCTAAGCTTAGATTATTTGATAGCAAGCATTGTAATCTTCCTCCAGATAGCTATTTATTTAAAACGTGAGACATTACCTGG
The DNA here is from genome assembly GCF_987193195.1 of Phasianus colchicus. NCBI lineage: Eukaryota > Metazoa > Chordata > Aves > Galliformes > Phasianidae > Phasianus > Phasianus colchicus. The sequence continues at coordinate 17,118,665 of NC_143444.1, read as the reverse complement.
GAGAGGGATAAAACGAAAAGAAAAAATGTTGGAAAACAGCAAAGAAACACTAGAGGTGAACAACAAGTTGTCACTGAATTCTCCTTATCTTTCCAATGGTTCTACAGGTAAGAGCCAAGATAAAAGATTCCTTTAAAGTTTAATTACTTAACATGTTTATAAGCTGGATGTGAATTTTGTGCCATGATAATTGCAATTAGGAGATACTGCATGCAGAAACAAGAGTGATACAACACATGTTCAAGCAGTTGCAAGAAACAGCTGGAACACTGTTAAGTTCTGGACATTGTGCTACAACAAGGATGTCAATACATTAGAAAGAAACCAAGTAAGGCAGCAAAAATGAGCATGGACTTCGTTAGATAAAGAAAAACTGATAGGAATAATCCTGAGAACAAAACGTTGGGAGCAAATCTAAATACATTTGTGTATCTAGTGTAGGGAAGACAAGCTTATTCCTAGTCCTACATAAGTCTAGGTGAGGAAATGGTGGCACATTTTAAGCTTTCTTGTTGTAAATGACAATTAGAGAAGGGGAAGTCATCTTACTAGACATGGTTGAAGCAGCTTCTGCAAACCAGCAACAAGTTTTTCTGGATAATACTGACAATAAAGTAGAAATGATTTCCAAATCCTATGAGATTGCAGTGCTCTCCTTTTTGAGATCAGATTCAATGGCTTTTGAGACAGGACTTAAAAGGCTTACATAAAGCAAATTGTTATGTGGATAAATAAATAAATCATGCATCAATATTCTATCAGAATATTCAGTATCCTCCTTATTCTATGCATTAGCCATACGTAGAGTTTACACTGTCTTTGCTATTCAAATAGTAAAAGCAATTTAGAACCAATATGCAGTCAAAGCTTCATATGCAGGTACAAAAGGATTTTGATAATCTTTAGTGGCCTTTGGAGGCCACTGGGTCTGATGGGATCTGAAAATGTTTCCATAACTGTCCAATATCTAGGCAAGTTCCTAAGCTGAAGAGCTAGACTGCTCTTCAAGGTAGAACATAAAGAAATTTTCATTTCAGGGAGCCCCTGACATGGCTAATCTAGTAATCAAGGCACTGTGATTTTGCAAGAATTTTTAAAAAATTCACATCAAAGTCATGGTAGGCTTTGTAACCCGGTCTGGCTACTGTGCAACTTCCTGCTTTAATTACAACTGCCAAACAAAAAGCATTTCCTTTACAAAGATGATTTATTTTCTTAGCAGATTTCTTACTAGTCCTGCTGGTTAGCAAAATACAAAGGAAAAATCATCTTCAGATCTTCCATCAGAGTTATCAGGGATGAAGAGGCACTTTCTTCTCAACTAGATGGCATGTTTAAAAAAACGCATTTGCAGTTAGTACAGCACACCTGAAATTTTCCTATGTGCTGGGAACAGACCATACAATACAGTGGGAATCAGACAAGTCAGCTCTCTTCTTTTTCTATATCATCTCATTTTGAAGATGCTTTTTCTGAAGGGAAAAAATCACTAAGCATCAAAAGGCACTTAAAAGAACAACAGCGTTTAAAATGAAATTAATGTCTTCTATGGCTTCGTAGATTCTTATTCTATAACCAAACAATATAATTTCTCAGTAGGCAGGCTCATAGCAAAGACTGTTACCCAAGACATTACTCAATCTTTATGTAACATAGTTGCAATGGGTCCCTTTTTAAAATTATTTTCTTTTCAAACTATATAGCCTAAAATTAATTTTACTACTCACGCAGCCACTGCGTATTCACTTCATCTTGTCCCTTTTCCAGAAAATAGTACGTGACCCAGGGCAGTGGCAGCGTAAAGGAGGTTCACACTCCTTTCTACTGCTGCATTCCTGGTTGACCAGTTCAAAGTGTGGTAAATACTGAAGTTGGCTGCCTGCACACAGTGGGCGGAAACTGGATGGGCCCTTTGATCAGATGCTCGTGAAGGCGGGCACAGACAGCTTTGTTACTCTGAGCATTTCTGGTACCACAGAGGTGTGGATCCAGTAAACGGATGTTTGAAACGGGGCACAACATGACTGAACATTCAAAAACCTCTGGTCAAGTACTTAGTTCTGCCTCTCCATGACTCAGACCATTTTACTTTCGTGCTCTTCTGACTCTGCAAGAACGTTGCCTCTATACATACACTATTGTATCATGTTAAAAACTAACCATTGCAAGCATTCCTGCTCTCCCCAGTTCATTCCATTTCTGGAAAGATTGAAGTTCTCCTGTGGGACGATGGCAGGGAAGACGGTGCTTTTGTTACATGTCATTTGCTTTCTTGCATGGTTCTCAGAGAAGTCAGATTTTAATCTAAGCATTCATTATGTGTTTGTTGCAAAAATACTAGAGCTTAAGAAGTATTTTCATGAGTATTTTCCTTCATATGGCATAATCATACTATTTATAACAGTTAGTGCATAGGTAGCTTTACTTCTTAATGTGAAGAGCTAAGGATGAAGCCTAGCAATTGTAATACTTGAAAAATATTACCTTTTTCTGTGATGAAAGTTTGTATAAGTTGATCTAATTAATGCTCAGCAGGAGGCAACTTATTGATAAGATCTCTTGTACTTTTGAATATGTTTCCTTTCACCAGTTCTCTCAAAAAAATCCTACTAGAAGATTGGATTCCCTGCACTGTGTTGCTGAGAGGTGTTGGTCTTCAGTGATTCTTTTATAATTTTGTATGTTGCTGTGCATTAAATGCAAGCACATCAATCACTTCCATTTCCAGTCATCTTGTGGGCCTTCTCTCAGGTCCTGCCTCTGTTCTACTACCCTTTGGCTTGTTTCAGAGATTTCAGTCTTCCTCATCCAAACACTTGACTTGTACAGGTAAGATATTCTAGAGTTCTCACTGTATTTTTCTTGTCTGTATTCTTATCACATCTGATCTTGAATATCAGTTTTAAACATGGGAGAAAATCTATCTTCTGTTGAAATTTCTACTAGATATCTACACACTTGTTTGCCTTACTCTGAAAGAAAGTGGTAATGCTGAGTTCTGTAACAAATCAACCACTTCATTTTCCTCCAACACATCCATATCTAACCATGAAGGTTGTCTCAAGCTTGCTTTCTAAACTCTCCAAAGATCTATTCTGCCCTGTGATATCCAGCCCATTCCCATGGGCTGCTTTAGCTCCTCACAGGGCTCTGTTCACTTTCCAAAAATGAACCTTACTGCAGGACTCAGATTGGGGTGGCCTTGTTCCTCTACCGCTTTTTGTTGTGATGGATTTTGCTGAGATAATTGATCACAGATAATTCATGCAGCACAGATTAGTCCTGCATGCAGCTTACAACCAAGCAGTTTTCACCTGCTGGAATTCCTTGTGTGCACCTTTTGGCTTATGTTTTCCATTGCTGGTCTGCTTGCAATTGGCCCTGTAACTTGAGCCACATTTACTATGAATAAAGTAACATGTAGTTCAAATTTATAGGTATTTCCCCCAGTTGTCCTTGTAAAAAAAAAATTACAGTGTACTGAATATTCACTGACAGCCCATTCTGAGAGAGGAAAGGGTCAAGTTACCTGCTGATTGCTATGACTTCCTTTGTTAAAATCAATGATTTGATTAATTTGATGCATTGCAACTTAGATATGGTTAATCTCCAAACAGCCAGAAGAATGAGAACTGCAAAATGCTTTGAAAATTATTCTGGGGATGGATGAAATTATACTGGACTAACATGGCTCCAGAACTGCATTCTCTGGCCTTCCTTCAGGGCATGTAAAATAAAACATTCCTATGAAGATTCATTTCATAGAGTACATAATACTCACTGCTTCTAGGCAATGTAGATCCTAATGAATTTGGTAGGAAGGACATCACTTCCCTCTTAAGCTAACTGCTCCTGAACCACATACCTTCTGTGATCGTATTGCCTCTAGCACTCTGTTCTGGCTCTTGACATGCTTCACCCTGCCGTTGCCTGCATATAAAACATAGGCTGAAGAAATAACACTCTACCAAAACAACTACTCTTCAAGTATTGACTGTCCATAAATGTGGTTTGTGAAATGGTAATGTTTGATTCTATAATGTATTAATTATTCAAAAGAAGTAGTTATACCACATACAAATCACAGAGGGGTGCTTCCAGTCTGGCTCTGCCTGTGGCCATGCAGGGCTGGGGGAGGGTGCAGGGAAATGCTGGGTCCCCCACTACACCCCACTCCATCCCCCTGGCCCAGGGAGCAGCCTATGTGGAGCAGCAGCCCTCCCTTCTCATCCCACTAATCATTTCTAGTTTACAAAACTGACAAACAGAGGGTAATAAATAGCTCTTAAAGATATGCAGCTTATTTATCAGGAGCAGCAGATCTGGCTGCAACAGCACAGGATTTTTTCCTTATCAAAACAGGCGAAGAACTGAAAGATGGATGCTACCAGATACTGCAATAAATTCAAATTCCCATCAAACAAATCTCAGCAGCCAGTAATATCCCCAGCTCCGAGGGAGTGAGATCTTCCTGCTGGCCTGTGCTCTCACACTAGGGTGACTGTTCCCTTGAACCACACCACGTAGCCAACAGAAGGTAAATCCTGCTGGTAAATGACAAGGAAGACAACATGATCCAGGCCTTATTTCTATTGTTCAGGAGGAAGTCTTTATAACAGCAATAAGAATGGTCACTTTTTCCTTCCCCTTTCCTTTGACTTCTACATGCTCCTCCCTGAAAACACATTTATAAATTTTGTAATTAATTATCCCAAACCGAAACACAGGATCTTTAAGTAAAATCTTTACAACTCAAGATCTTCAATAACTCTTCCAAACTTGCTGTGGTTATCAGAGAATTAGCATAGGTCTCCAAGCAAAGGTCTTTGATTCAGGCGAAGCATTGCAACAGTTCTAATTGCTGGGAGAACAGAGCTCAACAGAAAGACTCTAACAGACCAGTGGTGGTTTGACAGTAGCTCTGCAGATTTCCTATCAGTGTCAGGGCAAGAATCTGATTTTCTCCACAAATTTTCAGGTGCAGCTCTTCCTCAAAGAGAACTGAAAGTTTCACTTTGCCCCCACGATCACGACAGTTAGATCAAGTGAGTTTTTAAGCCAGAAATTTGTTACAGAATAATATATAAAATATGCGTACATGAACTATTCCAGCTAACGATATCAGTATGAGTACAGGAAGAATCTAAGTGGGCAACAAGCAGAAAGTAGATGAAAGCAGCAACTAAATGAAATTGAGTTCAGTACAAGAGGAAGAGCTATTTGCTTCCATAGCTTAAAGTACTAGGAAGGAACAAGTCCACTGCAGGTTTTCATAGACAGAGTCCCCCAGGTAATTGAAGGAATACTGATCAGCCTATGCACTCGTGCATTACTGAACGCACTAAATCATTTGAAAGTGAATTAACAGCAATGATGCTGTCTGCTATTTCCCTACGAGGGGCTGACATGTACCCAGCAGTCCTGAGGCCCGAGCCCTGGTTGCCCAGACCAGAGACTCACACGAACAAGCTGAAGGTCTCTTTGAGACTGGGACACCAAAGGTTCCCTCCTCTGAAAATGTATACAGAAGGACAGAAACAGAGCACAAGCTTTGGAACTGCATGCCTACATTTTACCCCTTTATGGGAAGGCAGGCTAGGGAAAAGAATCTCTATCTTGGTTGAAAAGTGCTTCCTAAGCATAACCTTGTGAAGTAAAACACTCAGAAAAACAAAAACATCCCCCTCTGTTAGAAGCCCATGCCAAAGAAGTGTAAGCACATGCCTTAAGTTAAACAGATGTTTAGGTTTTTGACTGAGTGGGGCCTGTGCTGACTCTGCAGTACTGCAGATTTGCGGGACCAGCCAGCAACAGCGCCGTCCCCCAACGCTGCTGGTACCTCAGCTCTGCTCATACACACTCCTTGGTACACACACTCTGCCTCACATGCCAGATTTCTGTAACATACAGAAAGCCATAGAAGTTCTTTTCACTCTTCAGCAGCATATTAGACTTGAATAAAGCATTTGCATTCCTTGGTATGAAATATCTACATATATTTGTGTGCTGCCTAGGTACAGAATGTTTTCATAAGCTGATTATTGACTCAATAAAACCAAAACATTGCATTAAACCAACTGTGAGCAAGAAAGAAAATGCAAGGGGAGGTGAAAGTAGCAGAATGAGGATACTTACAAGATATTTTTCAACTAGTGACATGTTAAGAAAGCACCTTATCAGTAGTGTTTAGAAATGAATACATGTGTTATAAATGCTTGAATTTAAATTCTAAATTGTTCTTGAAAACTCTTTGCCCTTTGCTACCCTAAAGCAGCAGACTATTCCAAACGGACTTTATCTGCTTTAGAGACAAACTGCATCACGGGGGAAGCTCCCATTGCCAAGTACTTGGCAAACAGCTTTGCAATTAGGTACTTCTCTCTACCCTAGGGAACCTGGACGAGAGCAAGAGACAGACCCAGATTTAACTAAATGAACTGCACCCACTCTAAAAGCAGCATGCCAAGTTTTAGAATATTCTGGCTTGCAATAAAGTTTTAAAGATAAGTTTCCAACAGTCGTCTCAGCAGACACACACACTGCTCAACACACACACACACATTTCATACAGAAATACAGTTCAGACTGAGGCCTGGGTAGGCAACTTTGCCAGAATTAGGACATATATAGAGTATGTGTCATGCACTGTCTGTAAAAAACTGTCCATTTATTACAGTTGGCAAGCAACACATAGAGGAGACAAGGGTGGCTGTGAAATAGGTGGAAAGATCTGCTGATTTTGCTTTGTTTTCATGCAAATAAAAAATGTGTATGTCATAGGTACACAAACATCCAGTGAAGAAATGAGCATATCCATGCAAAAAGTGGTTGTAAAGATAAACTGTATGAGACCCTTAGCTGGTGCCTCATACGCACAGTAACCAACTTGCTATTCAAGTTACGCTGTAAAAACCTCTTTCTTACAGTTTTCTTTTTTGAAAAGTTGCAGATACATAAATCCTTTGGGAGGAAGAAGTTAGAGGTTCATAACATGTACAAGCCTTGCCGCATAAAAGTATTTTTTATTCCTTCCTACTACCTCAAGCATAGAACCTATGGAAGAAAGCCTAAGCATTTCTCTTAAAAGGTTACGTGAGTTTGCTCTTTTTATGCGTCAGAGCTGCAGTGCCTTCCTTTCCTAACTGGCTGAGTTAGCTGAAACACACTGGTCCCCAGAAAATGAGATCATCCATCACAAGGATGGCATGCTGACCTACTTGTAAAATGCACACACGTAAGTGTAAGCATTCTGCGTAGTTCACAGAGCATGAACTTAAATTCCACTGTTTCCCCTCCTTTAGGAAATATTCTCTTGCCTTTGCCTTCCTAACACCAACAAAGTACAAAGTATCCTGTGAAACTCCATGCAACGGTGAGTACAGAGAACAAAACAAACAAACAGCAAAATAAAAGCAAACATTTCTCATAAAATTACAAAGCTAAACAAAAGGTTTGGCCAGCAGGTAACCCTCCCAGCCCTGCAGGTCAGGCGGTAGGACAAACTGGGTGAGGGTGCCATAATGCCATGGGGCAGGGCTGTGCCCAGGCCCTGCTGGTCTGACCCCATGAGGTGCCGCTCACAGCCGAGGCCCACCTTGTCCCTGCCAGAGTGAAGGACCAACGTGAAGCTTGAAAGCTTACAAAAGTTCTACAGCTTTTGTATAATGAGAACCTGCAGCAAATGCAAGGGAATTAAAAGGAGATCTCCAGCTGAAGGATTCAGATTCTCTCTGAAAATGCTGGAGGCAGCTCTAATAGCACATAATCTGTAGAATGTCTTTTCCAAACTGACTTTTCCATTAGGTCTCATAATAACAAACAGTGCTAGAAGTTAGATACTTCTCCTCCCTGGAGAGCCACGCTGTGTAAGTGATCTCTCAGATGGGCAGCACTGGAGGTACCAGCTCTTTCCCAGTCTGGTTAGCAGTCACAGGGAGTGGAGAGATCACCTGAAATCTGTAAGCTGTGCCTCATGACCTTCGTGATTCCTTGTACATGAACTTGAGCCTTCTTGTTGTTATAAAACTGTGATACAAAAGGTTTACAAAGCAGCTTGCTTACAGTGTTGATGATGATACAAGTATGCCATTTCAAAACACAAACAAGCTTAATTCACCTTTAAGGAATGTAGTATTCTGATAATGACAGTCTCCAAGTAAATCGAGGAACAACAGCAACATAAAATTCATTCTTCTATGAAATGCACAGGATCTGCTTATTTCTTCATCTGCTCGGACACAATCTGGATTTCCACTCAGCTATTACTGTAGCAAAGTGAAATGAGAGCTGTAGCATCCTGGTAAATTAATTACAGTCCACTTTCCCCCATCTTTTTGTATGCTCCAAAACAGGCTGTTCCTTCTCGCTGCTGTTTCCAACTAATCATTAGGAAGGGCCATGCTGCAATACTACAGATCTGTGGCAGCCATGTTTTTACCACTATTACTTTCAAACTCAGATGGAATTGGGTCTCTTTCTCACCAGAGGAAGCCCTGCACAGGTATGGGCAGCCTGTGTGGTGCAGCAGCACAGCCCTGGCAGGTGAGCGTGGGGTTTGGGAACTTGGGCTATGCCATATCTGCAGTACAACTACTGAGCCTACAGGAGCTCCAGCTATCACTACAGGCCATGAAGTACTTCTCAGCAGCCAGCACAAAGGTTCATACTTGCAGCAGGAGGCCCAAAGCCTTGTAACATAACACAGAAAGAATACTGAAGGAATTGAACATCGCTCCCGTTCTGGTGCCTGCAGCAGGAAATCTGTTTACACAAAAGCCTGATCTCCTCCCAAGAAGCAATCAGTGCCCCCTGCACACGGCAAAAAGGAACCCTGACAGACAGGTTAGGAAACGTGCTGGTAAGCAGCTTAGCTTGAGCACAAGCACAGCCAGACCTCAACAAGCACTGTCACCCCTAGGAGTGCAAGCAGTGTTGTCCCACTCAGATGAGGCGATTGCCACCAGCTTCAGCAGCTAGCTGCAGTGCACAACACCGCTGCCTGCCAGCTGCCCTGCTCCTTGCAGGAACGGAGCCTGGGCTGTGGCAGGGACCTGGGTGGCTCTCGGGGCTGGATGCAGCACTTTCATCCCGCAGTGCCCCATGTCCTCAGTAGACATTAAAACTACTGTTACCCCATTGCTTTTATCACTGTGCCTTCAAAAAGAAAGACAGCTGCCACAAAACTTCTGTCACTCCTAGAACAGTTCCTTATCCAGCTGCTAGGGTAATTTAAGCTCATGCTGTCAAATAAATTCACCATGAAATTTTTGAGGTTTGCTCCATTTAAACCTTCTAAAAGCAGCCTGAGGGACCTCAGCTTTGCTGTCCGAGTGAGTATTTTGTTGTTTTAACTTTGTATTGAACACACATTGCCGCCACCTTTCAGATTCCATTTGTCTGTGCCCCACAAGCCGCTTCCTGCCACATCACACTCACTCACGTCTGTTTTTCCCTCTGACTGCCACGGGCCCGGCATGCTCCCGTTACATAACCTCCTGCTGCCCGGCGCAGGAATTCGGGATGCCGAACGGTGCACTTGGCAAGCTCAGATTGTGCTTCCTGTGAAACTGGAATGCGAAGCAGCTCACTGAGCTTTGGAGTTTGTACAGCAAATACCCCGTTAAAGAGTTTAGTTGGGAAAGGAAAATAAAGCAGGCGTCGAAGCAAGCCTACTGCCGGGTCTGCAGAGAGGCAGTATTTTAAAATAGGTCAGCATGCCATGCCATGAATACAAGCAAGTGGTCATTGTGGTCAGTTCATTTGCGGGTCCCTTGGCTGCAGCAGAACAGCCAAAGGTATGGCTCTGACACAGCATGGCCCAGAAGGAACAAACATCTTCTGACATGGATCAGAGTGAAGCAGAGCTACACGTCTGTCACATCACTTGTGTCCCTTTTTGGACATTTCCTTAAATAAAGGCATCATTTTCATCAGCAATGGGAGAATGAAAGAGCAGAAAGTGATATATTACATTCAAGATAGAAACTTTTACAGCTTTTTGAGTGGTCTTGGCTTTATGTAAGCATAACATGACCATAGTAGAATTGCCTCATTCCTTCTTTCATTACACTATTTGTTAACTACTTTTGTTACGTAATTATTTTTTTTAATAAGTCTATTTTGTGTTAATTTTTATCATTCTGACTTTGTGATGGTCTTTCTCTGAAAGAGAACCAAACCAGAATTTTTCATCCCTGATTGCTTTCCCTTCAAGCTAGAGCCCAAATAGCTCTTCATGATGGAAAACTGCACAGCAGGATTGAGGTGCCATCACCTCCTCCTGGTCCCAGGGTTTTGTCTCTCCTTGGAACCCAGCAGGTTGCTGGCACACAGCAGCTCTACTCAGTGCTGACACTGAGCAGATGATTAGCAATTAGCAGCCTTACTTTCCTTCATTTCTTAAAGGATCCGCCCATTTCCTAGAAGCAAAAGACGTCATGCTCCCCTACAGCTCACATCTGCCCCCAGTATAGAAGTCACCACTTGGGGTTCCCACTGGCTGAGCTCCTGTCAGAGCTAAGCGGGGGGTGTGCAGAATAAGAAATAACTGATGGTTGTGCTGAAGTTAGAAATCAGATCCTCACAGATTTTTGGTAGGTCTGCTTATCTCTGTATTTTAATATTTATTTTTATAACCAATGTAAGTAATTTCAACTGTATTCTCCAGAATCCAGGATTTTCTATATTTTTTACTCAATTAGGAAACTAAATACACACTAGTTATGGACAAGATCTCAGCAGTTAAATAGTCCTCATTCTCCTGAAGATAATGGGATTATTCATAGGAGACCATTTTGAAGCATAGCAGATTGTTTTAAACATTTCTTCGGCTTAAAATATTTAGAATGAGATCTCCCAAATTTCCAGCAACACAGCTGTTCTGTGTCTGGCTTTAAACCCAAATCTGCTTGTACCATACTAGTACTCTCAGCAAATAGCTGCCTGAAGAACTCAAAAGCCTCAAGGCTGATCTTCCTCAGCATTGATTACGTAGTGCTTAATCAAGGGGTGTTATTTTTACTTTTTGGGGGCTACTTGAGTTACATAATTTTCATTTTATAGCATTTATTTGAGTATGCATTCTGTCACACAAATATTTGATAATATTAGGAATCACTCCGGTCTTTAGTCTAAAACCTGTAAAAATGATTTTTAAAAAATGTTTCTGCAGGAAATCTTCATTTTCAAAAAAGAGTGACTTTTTTGTCAAAAGTACAAAAACAGTACAAGCTTTCTCACAGGGAAGATCTGTTTTTGAAAATTTTCCTGGTCAAAAAGCAACAACCACAAACAAGTTCTTTCCCAAGGCAATACCAACTCAGACATGCTCAATTTTGACATTTCAAAGTTAGAAAGTATCCTTTGAGTCCAAAGTTATGCACACTCTGAAATTTTAACTTATTGAATTTAAAAGGTCCTGGTATACACTTTTATTTCATTTTTTTTTTTCTAATCATCAGCATTCAAAACATTTAAATTCTAAAGGAATTTATAACTACTGCCTTACACAGAAAATCAAGGTAGATTTTAACCATTCTGGAGTTGGAGTCAAATACATTTTCTGGGTTTGGTTCTTTAACATACCAAATAAAAAAAAGGAAAATTAAAACTCTCTCCCTCTGTACCTCTCCTCCATCTACAGACTGAATCAAGTGCATCCAGTGACTTGCAGACTGAGTGGATACAGAGGGAAGTACTTTTTTTGATCCTGATGATGATCAGTCTGATTGGTGCTCTACCACAGAGAGAATTTTGGGTGTTATGTGTAAAGAAAAGAAAAAAAGAAAAAAAAAAACTTATTTCAGTACTCTGTTGTTTATTAATCTAAAATAAATAACAATAATTTAGATATTAGATTAGGATCTGAGCTTGCAAGCTTTTGAGTATATTTACTTCGTTAGGAATCAAGGCAACCACAGCATGAGCTCTTTTTCCTAGTTTAAATTTACTAACCATTTAAAGTTAGTTTTGTAAAAGTTAGTATATTTGACTATGCTTAAGAAAAATAACAATCCAAGAAGAAACACGTAAAAACATTCTTACTAAATCAAAGATCCACAGATTTTCTATACTGTCTTGAAGTAAAACAGTTTTGATCTACACCAACTAAGAAGGCAGCGTGCAATAGAGAACCCATTTTGCCCACTTCTATATTCTAGCAGCCATCCTGGGAACAGGTCTCAATTTCTCCATTCCCTGCAGTGACAATGCTACTTCACCCAACCTATATGATACATGTAATGAATGCACCTTTCTCAGAGACTCCAGTGGTGCCACATACAACAAGAGAGACCTCAGAAGCATACAAAGCCAGGACCCTCGTCCAAACCCCACAGTGCACTCATCTCCACGCTCACTGAACCTTCATTCCATGCCAAGTTTGGACTAAATACAGTCCTGCATTTGCAAGCCATTTCTTTATCCTCTTAGACGATAAAGAAGAGTCATAGATTTTGCACTAAGGGACATGGTTCAATGGGGAAATATTGGTGGCAGGTGGATTGTTGTACTGGATGGTTTGGAAAAGACCTCCAAGACTTGGTGACTCTATGATTCAATAAACACCAAAGATTTTCCAAATAAAGATCTCTCTTTTATTAAGATGTTTGGGATTTGTACATCTCAGCACACTTAGCAATCCAGCCATCACAAAGAAGCATTGCCTGACAGGATGTTTTCAATCAGAAGTACAAACAACAATGCAGCCTTTCAGCTATCAGTTCCTGGCTTTGTGGGGCAGCACAACTCGAAAACTGACCCACTTGTGCTTTCTGCTGTTGCTGCTATTAATGTATCCCTACAACCACATACAGTTTCATAACTCAGAAGTTCCCCTTTGGAACTGGTACATTATATCTAAGCCAACAGCCTCCTGGCAAGCTGGCGTGACTAATCTGCTAATTTCTTTGCCCTAAGGCTCCTCATAGAAGAGAGTTTAGTGAGCTATTTGTGTTCCCCTGACTGCAGTTCAATTTCAAGTTAAATGTTAAATAAAGTAGGAAATGAAGGATAATCTCTTTGTCCTTGGGAGAAACGTCTTAGACTCTTATGGCTGGAGTACAGCTTACGGCTTTTAGTGAGTTTCCTCAAGTCAGCTATACAGTCACTTCAAAAAATAATATATGGTATGAACAACTATAATTTCAGTATGTTTACCATCTACAGACTTCAAACATGTGAGATGCAATGTCCAGCTGCAAAGCGAACCACTGAAACAAAGCACCCTCCTTAAGGTCACACTGTTTAAGAAACTCTGGTCTGCATCTACAGCGAGGCAGATCAGCAGCCAGCTGCACCAACAATTGGAAGACCACAGCCAAAATGATGGAGAACTACAAGGAGAGCAGAAATGGACTGAAGGGATTGCACCAGATGTGTTCAACCCGTGGCCTGCAGGCTGCGTGCAGCCCTAGACAGCTAGTAATGCAGACCCAAAGATTGTACATTTTTAGCAACTATGAACATGCCATTTGAAACAAAACTTAAATTATGGCAAGGTAAAGTTATGGTAAATAATTTTAGGCACTTTGATATGTTGGCTAAGTACAGTTCCATGAACAGTGAAAAATACAAGGCTTATATTTCCATTTTGATAAAGGAGTTTGAGAATAAAGTTTCAAGATTTCTGAGAAAAATCATCAATTTCTTTCTATATTTGCAACTTCATTTTCAGTTGACATAAACATATTACGTGACAATTTTCGAATGGAATGCACAGAGTTGCAATCAGACATTCAAATCAATGAAAAATTTGATCATGCCTGTTCACTAGACTTTTATAAAACCTCTCTTACCACAGAAAAAGATCCCTCACTCCAAGGCATATCATGTCTTACTCATGGCATCAATCATGCCTCTTTCACTTCTTGGAAGTCAATACATTTGACAATAACTATGTTCAAAGATGAAGTTCAAGAAGAGTAAAATTAGATGGAAAATCTCTGATGAGCCCTGTGAGAACTCATTTAGAATTTCAACCACTAAAACTAGATGCTGATGCATTAGTTTCACAAAAACAAGGACAAATAACTCACTAGTTTTATATTTACATTGCTCTTTTTTATGTTTTAATTAAAAAAAAATTAAAAATTTTTGTAATTTATATAAACTTACTATATTATATATTTCATATGCAGCCCAAGACAATTTCTCTTCACTCAACGATGCCCCAGAAAGCCAAAAAGTTCAACACCCACGGAGTATAGGAGAGCCAGATTTTCTTTCTAACTTGCTAGAAAACCAGAAGTATCAAGCTGTTCATTTAATACAAAATAATGGGAAATGCACACTCATTGAAAAGGGCACATCAAGATCTGACCAAAGTTCTAGAGAACATACATCTAGAGCCCTGTTAATCATTTTTAAAATATAGACCTATATGATAACTCTGTCAGTGTTGATGCTGAAAAATCTAACCAGAAACATTGGTTCTCTCTGCTTTTGGAGAACATAACAATATGGTTGAGGTAGTTTGACAGCAGCTCACTATCCCAACCATCCTTGCCTTCAAAAAGACAGTAAAGCAGTTTTAAGCAGACTACAAAGTAAGGATTTCCTCATTAAAGTAAATACATAAAGAGCATCTCCACCACTGTAGGATGCTGACACACCTGGAGTTGCTCTAATTGTTTTTGTATCAGTCTTTTCCATCTTGGCAATTATTGATTTCTATCAATTTTTTAAAAGAAGTTTGCATAGCCTCTATCACAAATAGGCACTGCAGAGTTTTCCTATGCTGCTTTGGTGTGTTTCAGTAATTTTTTGTCAAAATACATTACATGCTTATGAAATATTTGCATTTCTGACATGTGGAACTCGGGGTGCAGAGCACTAATAGAGGACAGGAATCTATATTACCTAAATAGTTTATTCATAGAGAATACTCTGGAATTTGCCTCACTGAATAGAATTTGTTAGAGTAAACCAGATTAAAGTCATTTGGCTGATCTATCCTTCTCACTATTTCATTCAAGTCAGCAGATAAGGATATTCTCTTGAGAATTTCTTGGCTTTGCAGAATTCCTGACACTACAGTCTGGCACTTTGAGTGTTACAATCAAATGAATCCCAGCCGTTCATTCCCCCATCCAACATGTTCTTTCACTCAACACACCCTTCAGTTAAACAATGATACATTTCTCTCTGTGTTAGTTAAGAGGCCTTGTTTTCTATTCTAGTCTCCTATAGGAAGGAGGCTCTGGTGTTTGGGCTGTCCATACATCTGTCACTTGTTTATCCCCACACGCAAAATCACTTTTGACCATTTCTACCACATCTGCTAAAAGTCTTGAGAGACATCTAAATTTGCATCCCATGAGGGACCACCTGGAACACGTATGCAACTGTAATACAAGTCAGCAGGGATCCACCCAAGAGTGCATGAAAACTGTGTGCAGAAAGCCTGAAGCTTCAGTAGGACATCCTGTGCCCAGCTAGGTTCCTACATTCATAATACAAACTCTGAAATACTGACAGGTATAAAGCATGTTCATGCCTTAAAATCTGCTAAAGTAGAGCCATGCTGCTGGCATACTCCCAAGCCCTTGACGCACATTAGCGGAGTTGCACAATTTGGCTGTTCACTTTCTTTCCTGTTGTCTGTTTTCATTTTTTTTTCTCCTAATTTTTCAAATACTTTAAGTGTGCTATTGCTTGTCTCCTCTTTCTCCTACTAAAAAGACACTTCATTTTTCCATTGTGTTTCATGCTGCCTGAGCACTGGATTTGCCTTTCACATAAACAGCGTCACTGGTTAGAGGCTGCCATTTAACCATTATTCATTGTTCTGCAAACTTCAGAGGAGGTCTCTGCTGTGCAAACTGCTTGCATTGGCACTATTTTCTGTGTTAAGCACAAACTTCTAATGGTTTGAATTTTCTTTCAAAGAAGAGTCTAGGCAGAGTCTCCTTTTAAACATGGAATGTGTTTCATTCACTGAGTTATCTCTTCCATCTTTGTCTGTTGTTCTTTTGAACTGCTCTACTTTCTGCTGTGCTCCTCCATAAAAGGCATGGTTTACAACAGAAAATTCTGAAAGTGCCTTTATCTTTTCTCCTCCAACTGCTTACATTACTTAGTTCGATTTCCAGTTAATACAAGCTTACTGCAGCCAGCAACAGTGATTGTTGCTATGTTTTTGTACCCCTTATGTTTGTTTCCATTTGTACAGGTCTTATTTCAGTTGCTTGACATGTTTTAAGTTGCTTCATCTGTAGTTAATCTCTTCATTGCATCACTTACTTGGGTACCATTTGGACTCAGGTAATCTGATCTCATAGCTGGAATTATTCCAGACTTTTAGAACAATATTATGTGAGATTATGCTTAGAGTTAGGTGGCAGTGTAACGCTTAGCTAGGCTCGTTTTCCTAATGGGTGACTGCAAGAATTTTGAGGAACTCTGCATGCTCTTCTGGCTGTACTAATTATATTTTTGGACTTCAGCTGAAAAGTTCTATATCCTGTCATGTGCAGATGGGCAGAATATTAGGCTTGTAGTATAATAAAACAAAATTTAGCTCACAGTTCTAGCTTCTGGTGGCTAGCAGCTGGCAGTCAGGTTGGTTTTCCAACCTTGCCTGGAGAACACAAACCTAGATACTTTCTTAGCCCGAATCACTTCTAGTTTCAGTGCTCGTTACAGGGTCCTGTGCCCAAACCCTTTCAGAGTAGGACATTTTCTCACCAAGAGAGAAATGAATGGGTGTGTATTTGCAATCAACGTCTCAGTACAATATGCACCTTCTTCCTACTGAAGTTTATATATACATATATATAACACTAGACAGGAGAAGTAAATAGGGTTGGTATATTCTTATTCCCATAAGCACTACCACTAGAGCAGAATAAGTGACCCATATAAATGCTCACCATCATAACTGCAGATTAGACAATCCTAAAATTAGGAGCAAAAGTTACACACATACAATACTATTTTCAAGTCTTCAGCCAGACAGTTCAGCCTTCAAGTTTTCAGGCCAAACTGCTTTTCATACACAGACTGTCTGAAAACACTGCTGAGTCTACATTTTAATCTCTCTGTAACACAAACCAACATTTTTAATGTGAGATTTCCAATCAAAATTGACCTTTCATTACAATTCCTAGATTTTGAGAAATGATTGACAGGCTACCACACAGAAGATTCAGATCACCCTTCTTGTAAACAATTACTGCCAAACATGTTCATTAGGGATGCTTTCTGAACACCATCTGCTATTACTTAGTAATGTTTACCAGTTCCCTATCCCATTTCTAATTAAGCTAGATATATACCATTTACAACCACTACACTGAGATCTAACATTTCTGCATTTCTCCCCCATACTAAGAAGTGTCTAAGCTGTAACTGTACTTTACAATTTACAAGTGCAAGCCCGTAGAAGGGCTTATGTAGAAAGAGAGTAAATACTTTTACTTTCTAACTCCTTTTTAGCACTTTAATATTATTAAAGAGAATTGAAAAATCATGCCTTTACAAAAGACACTCTGGAATTGGTTTTATAAAGTCACTGTCACGTTGCTTTTA
This sequence comes from Phasianus colchicus, assembly GCF_987193195.1. Taxonomy (NCBI): domain Eukaryota; kingdom Metazoa; phylum Chordata; class Aves; order Galliformes; family Phasianidae; genus Phasianus; species Phasianus colchicus. The sequence goes on along the minus strand of NC_143444.1, from coordinate 17,101,139 downwards.
AGAAATCAGTATTTTAACATTTGAATGAGTCTTCCTGGTACAATAGTAGTAATGGTAGTACTGACCTAGTAGATAAGTCCAGGACTGCCTCAGCACTGTTTAAAAGTCCTCAAAATTTCAGCACCTTTCTTGACTGCAACAATAACGTTATATTTCTTATGGCCAGGTTGGCTGTTTCAATTTCATTCCCAAATTCTGCCAGAACTCAAGATTTGAGATACAGAACATTTTTCTGGTAAAACATTCTTAGCAGATTCAACATGTGTGATATTGTACACAAGGTGACAGAGCAAGCCATGAATACAGGAACTCCCACTTCTGCCAGACCAGAGAGGTTGAAAATGAGCACATTTCCTTGACACTGTACTCTGAATATACACATTGCTTTATCTAATACTGCCTTTTTTGATGACATATTTTCTGTTCTGGATATATTCTGTTCTGCACACACAGAAAACACATCTGGATAAAAGGCTGCAAGCCTTCTCTTCCAGAAGGCCCCCACTACTCCCTGGGTTTTCAAGCACCTCCTTATCAGGGAGTCAGAACTTGCCAATTACAAGTTGCTGCACAGAATCAGATTATCTAGTCAAACCCTAGAAACAGCCCCATCCTTCTTAATTAAATATTTATTTAGTTGTAAAGTTCACATACGGAGTGTTTATAACATATCTCATAATTTATTAAGTAGTATATCTTCTAAAAATTTTATAGGGAAAAATCTGCTTAGCCAGAAAATAAAGTTAATTTTTTTTTTACTAGTGAAAATCACAATGGAAATCCTGCTATTAAACCCCTCTCATAAACACTATCAAAGAATCATACCAAATAAGGTTTGTAAGGATCTTTTATTTAAATAAGTAACAAACTATTTATACTTTTACAAGAGTCTGTCCTATTTTAGTAAATATTTGGCAAAGTTATTTGATTAAGAGAGCAACCTGACCCTCATTTAACATAGTTATTTGTCATAAGTTAATCTTCCATCATTTCAGTGTAACTACGCAAATAATTTTTGATACCTTTTGGGTAAGGAATACTTTTGGATTGGTTGGTTAAGATTAGAATTACTGAGATAAATGGCCAAGTATCTTTGACAAACTTTTCTACAGACATCTTAAATCTGAAATCACTCCCAGCAATTCAACGCTATGTAGAATGTGGAAAGGAGTGTGATCACCTTTTGTACCATGACTAGGTGCAACTTTTATTCCTACATCAAACCTTATTTTAAAGACTCTTCCAGACACCTTTTTTGATCTCTGAAAGAATTTTGTAAGTTGTGATTCTCTGCATTGGTATTCAAAAGCTCCTCATCCTCATGGCACACTAGCTAACACAGTGCCACAAATTCCTGTTCCTATCAAAGCCACAGGAGAACTTGGCACTTGTCCTGCAGATGTATGAGGCAGCACAGCACCATCATGCATGTTGCAGTCACAGTGTGTTGTCTTCTGGAATTTGCCAGCCAGCAGCACCTGGGCACACTGTACTCCTCAGGTATCAGTAGTCACACACAATACTTACAGATCAGTCCTGGCTCCTATCCCACAGCACCACTTTGCTCTCTGATATTACACATTACTGTAACGTGCTTGACTTTGACTTTTCTGAAGGATTTATTGATTTCTATAAAGTGCTTCTCCCTGATAAGAATGGAAACTCAATTACTCATTCCTTGCACACACAAAGATACTAGTTTCAGTGGAAATACTGGATGCATGAGAGATACAAGGTTAGCTTTAGAATTGATTTTTGGGAGAGGCTGATTTTTCCAGCTAAGCTTTTGGACAGTATAAGCTCATTTTTGGCACTGACTGTATGAGAGCTGTGATGCCTCTGAGGAGACAGGCACAGGCTGTGCTCCTGAAGCTTTGGGAGCAGCATCTGGAATGACTGACCACAGCTGCTGCAAAGAAGGGTGAAGTTATCTTAGTGAAAAGGACTGGAGTGTGGCTTTGCTCTAGACAAGTGATTAACATCAGGTGAATGGATGGAGCAGCTTTTCATCCCTTAATTTGTCAGGGGTGCAAATATCTTCCTACATCATCTAGATCTATGGGGTCTACAGGCAGCTATGAAGTTCTTAGCTCAGTATGGAGTACGTGAACCAAATAGTGGCCTTTGAAGAGAGCAGTAAATGGGAGCTGTTTTCAGCCCACGCATTCCTTTCTGGTGATTGTGGTGCCTGCTTTGTGACGGTGAGCTACGGTACAAAGACAGCAGTGGCAATCCCATTTCTACTGCAGTTTGACTCTTGTAAGTCACAACACAAATACAAATTACATACATTGTGGTAAGACACTGCCACACCAAAATTCCATGTAATGATGATAGCTTCAAGTAAGTAAGAATGGCAGTAAACATAAAGACCTCCATATGTAGGTCACCCAAAAGAACTTGGTCAGAGAGCATTGAACTGTAACATGAACCTAAGCCAGTCCACCCAAATGAGATGTATTTCCTGCTAGCAAGATATTGATATGTTTGGTTTTTTTTTTCCAGGGTGTACACTGGCCACCATATTACAAAATAATTTCATAATGCTGAAGTAATGGGTGATTCCTGCTATAAATGCTGTATTGTCAAGAAATTCAGCTACAACACAATTCATGCAGACAAGCTTCAGCCTTCTCAAGACTCTGTTGTGATGGATTGTAGCTGCTCAGCAATCATTTATGAATACTTTATGTTTACATAGTTACTGGTATGTTTAGTATACAAATAGATGAGGGTAGGGCATGGTGAGGTCTTCTCAGTGAACAATCAAGTGCTGATAAGAGACAATCTCAACTTATGATACATGTATATCAGAGGTCAAAAGGATTAGGCTAACTTGAAATGGACTTTCTCAAAGGAAAAGGAACAAAAGAACATGGAAAGATGTAGAAGAAGCAGCGTGACTCATGACACATTAGGATGAAATTATATCTAATGTGCAACAAAAGACTTTCTATGCAATGTATGCAGAATTCAATTACCAGTCAGACCCACATCCCAATCACTTTCATCCTTCTGATGAACTAAACTATGTGATTTTGGGAAGGCTGTTTTGCTGCTGCCCATTACAGCTTTCAGGAAGAGGTACTGTGTTCTCAGGACTCATTCAGATTACAGCAGCCAGGCTCCTGTTAGGATACAACACAATTTCATTCCCATGGAGGTAAAGTGAGAAGCCTGTAGGAACCAAGGAGCAAACCCTTCTGTAGGTTCAGTTCTTTCTGGATACCCCACTAATTGTAGTGAAGATGGCTATTTATCAGAACATTACTCCCAACATTTGTTGCCATCTGTAAATATTTGGGCATATTCTCAGAGCTCTAAATGTGCAAATTTCTGACAAACAAACCAATCTATCAATGTAAGAAGACTAAAATTCAAGTGTAAGTGTTGAAGAAAAAAGGAACTTCCTACATCCCCCAGTACAGACTTGAAAGGAAACACGCTTATTTCTGAAAATGAGTTCATCATGAATTTAGTGAAACTTTCCACTCTAGCACAGAAACTGTATGAAAAGAGAATCTATTTTAAAGAGAGCAAGTTGTCAGTGGGCATCTCCAGCATTGGTGAGACACGTCTTAAAAGATCAACAGCATGTGAAAGGAAAAGAGGAGTCTGAAGCAAGTGGATTTCACAGCAAATAAACAGAAAAGTTGTTCAGGGCCTGATGGAAAAATAGTGTTGCTGTTTTTCCTCTATTTTCTGCATCTTCTTATCTGCCAGAGTCATCAAAGTAACCTCACAAGGTTCAAAAGACATCTCTAATGATGGCTGGTGACATCATTCTAATAAGGATTTCATAAGGTGCTGATTACAAGCACCTCATGAGAATGGAACTCTGCAAAACAGGTCCAAAATAATTCAAAGACAGAAAAAAAGGAAAGAAAAAAAAAAGCACAATGAAGCACAATGCTTTAAAAAATGAAATAAAGCACCAGAGCAGTCCCTTTTTACCTTCCTTGGCCACAAAATAAAAAGTACACCCTATTTTGTACTGCACTGTGATAAAAATAGCACACATTTCAGAAATCTTCATTTATCTTCAACTACATATAAACAATCTGGACAAAAGTGCTTTCCTGGTACTTGTCCCAGATTTCTAAATGAATTATATTTTTACATAAATGCATATGCATTGCATATATATAATTAAACCTATGCATTAAAACACTCAAGTAAAGCTAATACATTTTGTGGTGCTGTGCATCGCTGCTGGAGAAGCAAAAACTTTTTAATAATTTTAAGTTTCCTGGCAACGTGATCATAACGCGAGAGCTAGTCAAGAATAGTTAAATGTTTTGCCAACACGTAATAGGATTCACTCTCCAGCACTGACAGTTAGATATCTGTACTAGGAGGACGCTTTAATATCAAGAGAGATAACTTCAGCTTCAGAACACTAAAGAGATGAAATTTATAAAAAGATTGTGATCCAACTGCCAATATACCTGTTCTTTCACAATACGGCAATCAACAGGGTCCTTGAGTAATCTTTCTTACAACAGAAAATTCTGTTTTCTTTCAGTGTCACAAAATGCCTTTGGACTGTATTAGGACTCCCATTTTCACACTCTGATACTTAGAAGGAAGATTTCATTGATTCTACAAAAGTCAGGAACTGCACTGCATGGTTTTAGCACCTTCTACAGCTGTAATTTATGTACCCCCACAGGTAAATAGGACCAACATGATGTATTACCTGATTCAGTGCCCATTGGGGTCAGTGGGAACATTTCCATCAGCCTCATAGAGCTTTGCACAAGGCTGTTAAAAGAGGCTTTCAATGAAGAGAAATGCTGCAATCTATCAGTTCTCATTAGCATTAGCAACTTGAAATTATGAACCTGTTAGCATCCCAGAGAACACAGGAGAGCTGAATGGAGAAGAGCATATCCAGACGCTTGGGGCTCAGAGCTTGAATCTACTTCTCTTTAAACAAAGGGAGAAAGTACCCCTTATACTTCCTAATTTTTCTAGATACAGCCTGCTGGTTTCATATTATCTGACTCTCTGTTTCCCAAGAAATCATGTGACAAATATCAGAATCCCCAAGCAAGCTGCCTTGCTTGAACAACCAAATGGCATTTGCTGCCCACAGTGCCCTACAGCCAGAGGTGGTGGCAGCAGCCTTGTCTGTTTTGCTGAAGAGTCACTGCAGCCAACTCGGAGCACTCAGCCTTCGTACTCAGCATGCAAGGCATGTCTTGTTTATAAATATGGTTTCAATTATAATCCCAGACAAAAAACAGGCCTATAAACAAAGATACAATAAAGCCTCACAGGACAATACTGAATAATGACAGGAACAGCAACATGCAACAGGAACCTCATTTTTAAGGTCCAAGCAACTTCCACCGGGAACTGAGGGCATTCAGCAACTATCAGTTTCAAGCCATCGATAATTCTCTCTTTTCCTGTTCGTGTCAAATTAAACTTCCAGCATGAATCATTACCCAGAACATATGCCTCAGACCCACTTGGTTATTTACACAGAATTCATTCTTTCCTGCAAATTCCACATCTTTGTGTCTATTAAGCACAACTCCTTGCTGTCAGTTGTACTCCTGAGACCAGGGCAGCACCGAGCCGCCTCATAACGAGGCATTCCCAGCACAGGGAAGCTAATTACAGCAAACCGCTGACAGAGTGCCTGCACATAGGAGGGAAACATGCTGTGGTACAAGCTAAAGAATGTCAGGGTGGAAGGTGACTCCATAGTTCATGAATTCCCAAGCCTCAGCTTCAGTTAGAACATTTTTTCTAAAATGACTCTTCTGAGACATTTGCGAGTTCTGATGTATCACTGATCAGTTATTTTATGTTTTTACTAATTTTTCAAAATTCTGGAATACAACCAGAGGCGCCTGCGCAGGGCCTGGAGCACGCACAGCCCAACGCTCAGCGCTACTGCAAGAGTGCAGCCCTCTGCATGGCCACACTGACGGGACAAATGGTGCCCACAGTGCTCCTGGGAGTCACACAGCCAGCAGGCCCTTGGGGCTGCATGCTCCCAAAGCGGGCTACCAAGTGGACAATGAGACTGCTGTGTGTGAAGAGCACAGCGGGTCCAGGGGCAGGTGGCAAGGGACCGTGTCCCCAAGCAGACTGCCCACAGCCACAGCCCCGCTTTCCCAGCAGAGAGGAGGGGTGCTCCTGTCAGTTGCACCTCTTTTCTGGGAGCAGAGGAAGCACATGGAGGCCTTAGCACATTGCTTTCGCATGTGGAGTCAAGTCCAGCCTCAAGCTATAATATTTGCAATACAGCAATGGCACAACTCACACCCAGGTCTCAGCAAGCTCACTGACCCTTCCACTTGCCTCCCAACTACCTGATCCATTCAACAGCACCAGGACCTCTCCGTCCACAGAAGATCTCAGCTGTTCTCTAAACTTGAATTACCCATCAGCACTAAGGGATAGCAACATCCTCTCACTGACAGCCAAAGTGATAGGAACAGAAGCCAAGAGGCAGTAATTTGCTGTCCCTGTGCATGCTGACACTGCTGCTCCATGATCTTGCTTGCACAACTGCCCTGCTTCCCACCTGTGGCACTGCAAGTGGGAGCAACATGTCTGTCCCAGGGAGTCTGGCTGGAAAAACCATCCTGTCAGCTGTAAGTGTTTCATTTGTTAATCTCAGCAGGGTCCATATATTTACATCTGGTTTCTGCCTCCCTCAGTTTTCAAGGTGTTTTGATTCCAGGAGAAGGATGCATCTTTACTGGAAAACACTCAAGACCACAGCTAGCAATAGCAGGCCCTTCCTGTCTCACAGAGTTAATTAAGACTTCCTTCCCTCACCCCTGAACTACCCCTTGTCCTTATGCAGGACATTTCTTTGCTAAATCTTGATATAAAAAATATTCTGTTCTTTGCCAGTGACATTAACCTATGTGCATGCACACCTCAGACCATGTCAGAAGCATGAGTACTGCCTGATAGCATTCATAACGGGTTGCTGGTCATTATTTTTCACAGGAAAAATCACAGAAGGGTTAAATAAACCTGTTCTAGGTTTCCAAAATAGCCATAGGTAATAAAACTGAAGTCTTCCAAATCACAGACTGTTGCTTCCCCCAGATTTTGAAAATGATGCCTTCCTTCATGAAGATACGAATATCTTCAATATAAAATATACCAAATTTTAAATCTTGTTTTTCCTAATGTACCATCATCTATATCCTCATTAAGCTCATCCCGTATTTCAGAAGCAATCGTGACATTCAAATATATGTGCCTTTGCTCCACTCAGTCTGCTGTCTGTATGTTCTCCTCCGTTTTTTCCATCTACAGCACTTATTTTAGCACTCAGAGTTCCAAGGAAGCCAGGAAAGATTTCAATCCCTGGTATCTGGAAAAAACGTCTCCAGACAAAACCCTGCAAGTCTGCTCGATCTCAGCTTTCACTGCATGAGCATCCGCAGCCAGCAGGGCACCCGGCAGCATCACCCAGCTGCATGCAGAGCGCCAGTCCAAGGGTAGTGAAAACTGCTTACTTCTTTTTGTGCATAATAATTTGCTCCTTCCCTGAAATAACCCCAATAAGTTATTTTGCAGAAGTAAATTATAAATGACAGGATTCTAAATCAGAATGTTTCATTCTGGTGCAAACAGACAGCTCCAGTGTCCCCCTCTCTGCCTCCCTGCCTGTTGGGTCAGCCAGGAAACGTCCAGAACAAGCACTACTGCCGCATCGTGCAGCACTGTCTGTGACTTTGTTTGCATGAAGTAATCATCAAGTAAAGGTCAGAAGTGTAGTAATATCTAAAATATGTACAATAAGCATTCTAATATTTCCTAGGTATTTAGGAACTCCCATTTTCTGCTCATGGATTTTGAAAGTCTTCTGCTAAAGGTAAATCATATCAACAGAGACCCCAGCCCACGAAAGGCATCAGCCCTCCTCCAAAGCAGCAGTTCCCAGCTCTGGTAGGGGCAGATCAGAGGTGTTGGAGGGGCCAGACTGGGGCAGGAGGTGACCACAGTGTTTTTCTCTGTGCTGAACAAGACAGATCTTTGTGAACAGACAGGAAAAACATTTCAAGACTGAGCACATTTTAAAAACAAATGAAAACTAAACAAAAAACAATCAAGAAATCCACACCACAGAAAAATGAATTGCTGTTCGCAAATGCCCACAGAGCTGCCCGTTGCTAATGAAATCCCTCGTGGCAGAACACATGAGGAGATGATGCACTGAGGAGGAACAGACAGCAGCAGCCACTGCCCAAGACACAGGCCGGTGCGTAGCAAAGTTTGGGCTGCTTGAATGTGTTTGGTTCCAGCAGCTTGTGGGCAGAGTACAAGCAGGTGCCCAGGGCCCTGGCCACGAGAGCCCATGTGGGGAGTGGGCTGCAGCTGCCCAGTGCCAGTAGACAGTGCGTGGCCTGGATGGCTGGGCAAGGAAGCTGCCTCCAGCTCATTTCCAGCACAGGAGGAAGAAGGACATTGTGTACGTTTCTGGGGGATATGGGGGGGTGAATCGAGCAAGCTGTTTTCCTGCCAAGGGAACACACACTCCTGCCAGCGTCTCGGACAGCAGGCGCTGTGCAGCCCCTGGGCTCCAAAAAGAGCAAATACGCTGCAGTCCTGGCACCTCCATCTCCTCCCCGGCCGTTTGCAAACACAATTATCCTCATCGGGTCTCTCTTTGCCAGAATGTGTGCTTAATCAGCTGAGCACATCAAGCACAGAGGGAAAGCAGTTTTTTATTGCAGACTGAAGTCAGATTTCAGTCTGAATTGTTAATGTGCTCTGGTCAGCTATTTGTTTTCTCTTTAATTTGTCCCTGACCACTTTGCTAGTGGTGAGGTATTTGTGTTTTTTATTATTTATATGAGACATAAACCAAAAACACTTTCCACCCTAACTAGCAAAACAGTCCAGCGGGCTGTTTCTCTTGCACAAAAATGCTCTCTGGAGGCATGACAGCTATCTTCCTTCTCGCTATGCTAGCCCTTAAACAGGCAAGGCTTTCTTCACGGCTGGCCCTGCAGATCTCTGATCATAGCCATACCAGCAGGTTTGTACCATCACACAACATGACAGAACATCAGTCCTGCATCCCACCACACACATGGGCTCAACATCCTGTGAGGGTGCACAGACAGCAACCTGCTTGTGTGCAGGACATCATTTGTTTCAGTGTGAGTAGAAAAGCAAATAAACAGAAAACAAGTTTACTGACTTTAGCTGTGTGCTGTCCTGGAGGTGTGATTTGGAAACGGAATGTCATGGACTGTTCCTGCATCCAGGAGTGGTTTTGGCAGAGAGAAGGGAAGATCTCTTCAGAAAACAGTCTGAAAGATTGAAAATCGTCTGGGCAGAAATGGCACCTGGTGTTATTTTCTGCTAGGTAAAAGGCCAGGGAAGGTGGTGATTCACCACTCTTCGACTTTGCCCTACCGATATATTTCATAAAATCCTCAGATTTAAAAAAAAAAAAAAAAAAAAAAAGCTTCAGTTTATTGTTGTCATTGCAGAGAAACTTTAGTTAATTCTATAGTAACTGCTTTGCCAATAAGAGAGCAGAAATCCATCTCATCTTTAAGCCAGTTAGCATGGATAAGAATAACTTCTTTTCATAGCATACACTTTGGGACAAGCTTCAAACCTACTGCAGAAGCTGCCTGAAGTAGTTTATTCACTCAGCTTCCTGTTAAGCACATCTGTGCTGAAAAGATACCACTACACAGACATATGCTTTCAAACCCCTGTACCACAGCAGTTCACAGCCTTAAGAGCACAATCTCCAACGCAACAACGACACATACTGCTAACCACATGGCTCACAGAACGTGGCTTAAGAGAAGAAAGCAGGAGTGCGTAGTGGACAAAACATACATCTGGAAAGAGAGGAAATAAACCTAATTAAGAGCAGGAAAAGCTTAGGGAAGCAGCTAGGGACAAACAAACATCCCAATAATGATATGAAAAAATCTGACAGCAAATTCAAGCAAAAGGACTTTTCTTCCCCAGTTATCTCAGCTAAGTCATTTCCACCACAACTCAGAAACAAAGTGTTCTTGGTGCTGTTTTGAGCAATTCACCAACATAGAGTATGACAACTGTTCCCTAGAGCCAAGGCAGATTATACCTTTTGAACCTCCACAAACTGTCAGAATTTCTCTTCTGATTAAAAAAATATTCTTTCTGCCATCCATCCAAACATGAAGGGGAGAGGAGGAGGTTGGCAAGTATACTATGGCAGCTTCTAATACACAAAAGTGCCTGCAGCAAAGGAGATGAGCAGAGTGCTGTACAACTCACTTGAGCCTCCTTGAGCTGCTATCTAATTTACTTTCCAAAGCAGTTTAAATTTCATCACCAATAGGGATGGCTGGAAGATTACACAGCTGCTTTAGGTACCACCACTCCATAACGCACCTGTCCTTACAGCCAACACACCACCAGACAAAGAGATAAAAACAGAAGTAATGCTAACACTGTGATAAGCCTGGAGCTAGAAGGAAATTGCTGAACAAAATGTTCTCTTTCACAGCAGCATTTGTTTCTAGCAGTTATCTCAGAGAGTTCCTGTTAATGACCTTCTGTATCTTAACTGATCTGAGCTGCCTTGTCCAAGGCCAGGTAGTATGTTCTGCTAGACCTTGGCTTAGCAGTGACCAGACTGTAGAATACATGCTTATCTTATCCATGTTAGTATGGTAGAGACCTACAAAGCTCAGGATATAGCCTTGATTTTTATAAATCATCATGCAAAAGAATTCTGAAGATTCCTATTAGATTACAAAATGCAAAGCCCTCAAAATTAATTATAAAACAGACTCCTGAGAATAAGTGGAAGGACTTTGGAATCATTATTCCTAACTGTTGCAACAAAACTGTATCAAAATTCTTGCATCTCTGTTGGATTTCCAGCTTTCATTTTCAGCTGTAAACATTCAAGGAAATAACGTTCGTGTTTCCTGTTTTCCCCAGAGGAAAGAATACATAGAGCTTTCCAAAGCCTTGTGAATTCCTTCAGCACCTCCTAATTGAGATCTTCCTTGCCAAAGAATGAGTATTTTACCTTGTAGTTGTTCTAAAAAAATGTGTTATTATGTGCTGGACATTTTGTCAGCATTACGTTCATTAGTCTATTTTCATGTGCTTGACAGTAATTCTGTCTCTGGATGAATCGCTTAAAGTCAGCAATCATTTATGCAAGGGCATATATAAAACAGAGTTACTGAGGACAACATCCCAGTGCTCAAATGTTACAAGTATCCAACCTTCTGAAAATGTGGGCCTGAATAAAGGAGATACTACCCTGTTCTACCAGAGAGGCCATTTGCACTGTGTCTGAGAATGACAAGAACTGTGACCATGACAGGGAAGCTTTGGCAGAGGCTCTGTCAAGCAAATCAGTTACAAGTCTAAGTGCAGACCAACATAGAAGCTGGCTGGCTACCAAGTGGAAAGGACCCAGAGAAGAGGCATTTCTTATCATCTTTGGGGTTTTTGTTGTTGGTTTTTTTTTCTAATGTACTTGTTCTTAGATACATTATTTAATCAAGGTTGGAAAATCTCCACTAATCTGCTCATTACCTTGACAGAATAGGACTTCACAAGATATTCCAGTACATCTGAGCTCAGTTTAAATTAGAGCAAATGACAGGAATTTGCAAAGTCTGCCATGCCAAAAGAGTGCAGGTCCTTGCTTAAAGCACAGGGACAAACTGTGCCTGCCATCAAAGTGGGGAGCACGCAAAAGATTAGGAATACTGCTCAGAAAAGTGAAAGCGATTGATATCAGTTTTAAGGAGGAATGTTTAGCTTTACAAACAGTACTGTTTTCCTCAATTGGCTACATCTGAAATGTAGCTCATTCTTGGCTCTCCACTAACCCTAACTATAAACTGCATTTGAAGCCTATGCCTTGCTGTAACCCTAACCCTCCCTGACCAGGGACTCAGTCTGCCCACTGGAAAAACTTGTCAAGATAAGCCCAAATCTTTCCTTTCACAATGCAACCTCATTTGGAGCTCAAGGGATTTTGTTTCTACTATGACTTCACAGCAAATTCAAGCTTACAGCTAGGAAGGAAACAAAGTTTAAAGCCTCTTTTGCTGTGGGGTTAAAATAATGCTGCAAAAGGAACTAGTGGGCTGTACAAGGATTTCAGCCACAGCCCTGCTTAAAGACTCAGCCCATACCAAGAGTTAGAAGAGAGACAAAACACAGAGCTCCAGGCAGACTGTGGCTGCAAAGGGATTGTCAAAGAAAGAGTTAGGACAGAGAAACAGCCAAGAGCTCCAGGCGGACTTGGGCTAACTAGGGGCTACCAGAATAAGGGATTGACTCTTGAAAGATGTAACCACTAACAAACTTGATCATTTCTGTAGGTTGTGCGATGATGCTCAGCTCTTGCTCAGAAGTAGGGTTTGGTTAAGGATTAGGAGAGAGACAGAGCCCAGAGCTGCAAGTAGAGCCAGATTGCAAAAAGGCAGCCAGAAGAATAGGTCAGCTTCTGGAAAATGCCTGGGCTATAAACTGGGCATTACTATATACTAATCAGTCAGAGTTTGGAGTTAGGTGGAGTAGGGCTCCAAGGGGATGCCAAAGGGAAGTAGTCTTGTGGAAGTATTATTCCTCTGGGCTATAATTGAGGCCTCACAGGTAAAGGCACAGCTCCCAACTAGGGTTAGCGTTCAGGTTTCAGTTAGCATTTGTCTAGGCTTTGTCTCTCTATTAACCTTAAACCCAGGGCTACACATGGGGGTGAGCTTTTTCCCTGTGAACCACACATTCCCTAAACTGCCAAGGGCAAAGTTCTTGGGCAGCCCACCCTATACTTTGACAGTCATTTTGTACCACCTGGAGCCCCAGACATTTTTTTGTTTTGTTTCCAACCCTAATTTTATCTCTAGGCTTGGCCTTAGCCATATTCTCAAAGATAACCAGAGGTTTTTACCACTGTATCACTGTGGGAGTTGGTTATCTTGTCCTTTAATATAGGTTGCATTTCCCTCTCTTGACTACCTGGAAAATAGATGAGAAACTAGAAGAGCAGTTTTCTCATGAAGATAGATCAGCTTGCAGTCAACCTGCATTGGGAACTGTAAGCACAGCACTGCGGCCATTTTCTTGTCTGAGCAGTAGTATTTTATGCAGTCAAAACACAAATATTAACACTATGCTACCTGAATGCACTAATTGTTTCCTTATGTCAATTCTCATTCTGGACTTTTGTCACTGATGATGGAGTAGGGATTCAAGAAATAAATAGCCCTGTAATGCTGCAGTGTTTGCTGGAGTCCTAAAATAGGAAAGGGAAGTTGTGAGATGGAGTTCCCATATGACACCACACTACTTGCACAGAGAACAAACAATGCTGTAGATGCTGTCAGCAGTTGTAGAGCTGTAAATACTGAAATAACTAAGGCAGCTGGTAAAATCCCCTTGAAAAAAAACTATCACAAAGCTGTAAATCTAAAAGCAGAAGGAGAGATCAGTTGGCACAAATAGTCTATTCTGTTGGGAACAAGTAGTGTTGGGAAGAAGTAGTCAAGGTTCCTTAGGGGTTAGATGCACTTTGCAATAAACACCACCTGCAAGTGCAGCACACAGCCAAGGGATATAGGGCGTAGAACAGGAAAGGGATGAGGACAGAAATCTTGCTATCCTGTCCCACCACTTTCAGAAAACAGTATCACATACCAAAGTGCCTGGATGGTTTTCCTTGCCTTATCATTCAATTTTCCATATGGTTTAATAATTAATCACCTTGGCTGATGGTGCCATTTCTTTAGGAAATCTGTCTTCTAAAACATTTCCTCAAATCATTTTGTAAACAGAGAAAGAAGTTGCACAACACTGATTTTCCTCGTAGGGCAATGACACGACCAGTCTAACTCCTGGTGATCGGCCACAAAACACGGTTGTACCAGTCAGTCTCTTGAAATCCCATCAACACTAACAACTAGCAGGAAGGGATAGGACACAGAAAAAAATTGTTCACTGGCTAAACAAGCCAGTGGTAATTAAAGCAGATGTTGTACCCAGGTTACTTTCCATTGTACAGCGAAAGTGTCTAGTGAGGTCAGGCCATTGCACAACACTGTCTGCATAAAGAGGGAGGAATTCACTTTTCCAGACTTGGAGCTGTATCAGAGACAGCTCAGATGCATCCACAGCTGGTTCTTTTTGGACCCAGCACTGATGTGAGTAAGCACTGAGCAGCAAGTGATCTGGTGTGTGTGAGTCTTCTACTCAGAGCTGACAGGACACCACAGCCATATAGAAAGCACCTCAGATAGTTACAGTTTGGCCTCAAATAAAAATAAAATTAAAAATATCCAATATATAGATATAGTCATCTTAAAAAAAATTAAGCAATAATAAATAAACTTATTAATGGCAATATTTGGCTGTGCTTCCTTATTGGTATCTAGAGCTAAATCTGATTTTGTGTCAGGCTTTCTGCCAGCACTGTGTACCAATTCCCCTGCTTTTTATTAAAACCAAGATCATGTTGTAAATTAACCGAGTTTATGTTGTATTTGAGTCACCCTCTGTCGCTGCCCTCCTTTTTCAAACCTGATGATATCAGACTGCCTCTGCATGCCTGTGCCAAAGCCAACAAACCTTAGGCTCTTCCTAAGGCTTTCAGTATGGATGTTCTTGATCCTGTGCATTTTAGAAACATGGAAAAGTTTACTGAATCAATACAATTTCATAGTTTCAGTGTTGTAATATGAAAGAAGCATGGATGTGATAGAAAAACCTATTTGTGATTGCCTGTATTGATTTCTTTCCTCTATTTACTTTGTCTCTTGAAACCTCATTCAACGACCAGAGTTGCTTAGATAAATAACAAAGCATATCCAAAAGAAATAAGAGTAAGCGTCAAAGAAAATCCTTAGGTCAGCAACATTTAAACAACACTGTTTCAAACCATCAGTATTTTAAGCAAGCCAACATTTCTTAGATTTCAGCATTAATAACGCACTTTTTTGAAGCTGCCAACTCAATGAGGAAAAAATGCAAAACACAATGTATTTCATTTCCTGTATGTTAGCACCATCACCTCTGTTAGAAAGCCGTCAGTCTGTTGTGCTTTAAAATAAAGTTACCTCACGTTCATCCACTTCAAGTGGATGAGAAACCATTTGCACAGGCTCCTGCTGGGTGCTGGTAAGCTGACAGCAGGACTCTGGGCAGTCCAGCTATATCTGCATGCCTCTGGAATTGCCTCGGTGGAGCAATCACCAGTCAGCACCAGCTACGCTGTGTCCTGTCCCACCCAGCAGTGTATGTCAGCATTTTTCCCCCTGACCCAGCTCAGGCATTAGTGCATAGCAGCACTCCCGGGGAATTCCTCAGAGCTCAGAATCAGGAAGATACAGATTTACATATTAATGTAACGCTGAAGTATTAAAGCTCAGGAAAATGGAAGCAGCCCTAAGCACAGGCAGCTGGGCTCAGCTTGCAGACACTCAGTCTCCAAGCCGGGCCTGGTGGGGGGACAGCAGGACATCACCTCGCTCCAGGGACTTGTCTGCCCTCCCAGCCTGCCCCGGGGACATGAAGCCCTGTGCTTGCACCCGGTTCACACAGGGCAGGCGATGCACAGAGGGTGAAAGTCAGCACGGTGTTCATTTTCAGTGAAAGTAAAAGAGAAGTAGGCAGAAAATTAAGCCATAGGCCAAGCTCTTACTCCATATAGAACAGTTTTTGTAAACTTTAGAGATCACCCCAAATGGTGAATTTATTATTTTCACATCAATGTTCCTCTCTGCTTAGCAAGCATGTTTTTCCCTGGATGACCTGCCCTCAGCCATCCAGCTATCCTCTATTCCTTTGAGCCAAGAGGCATGTATTCTAAGCGAAAATAAAGAAATTCAGTGCTTATCTGATGGTCTGTTTACTCCTATATATCACCATAATGTAAATACTTTCCATATGCTAGTTAAAGCATTCTCTCCATTTCAGCATCTGCGCCACTCGCACTTGCAATCTCTCAAATTAGCATTAATACATAAAGGCTGACAAAAGAATAAACACAGCCCCAAGGCCCTTCTTCAACCATTGCAGTACAACTTTCCTCTAACATACAAAATCATCCACAGTATCTCAGTAACCTCAGATTCAACAGTCTTGTTTCAGAAGTAAAACTTGAGTAAAGTAAAATGTTAACATTTCAGGCTGCCTTACCTTTGCACCAAGCCCCAATCCAGCTCCTCACACCAAGGACAGTGGCCCTCTATCCTTGCAGCAGGAGCAGCCCTGCCTGCAGCACACCTGTGGGGCACTGCTGGTAGTCAGGGCACAGGTGCAGCCATCAGTCTGTCCATGCTGTTCAGCTGAAAAACAGGCTGCGCTGGGTTCTGCTAGCTGAAAGAGTAGCACCAGGCACGTAGGAAAAATTCAGGTTAAGTAATTTAAAACTAAACACTGCTTTTAGCACCAAAAGCTCAAAACAATTCAGTACACCAACCTGACAGGGCAGGGGAAGCATTGGAACCACTGCATGTAATCCTATTTCACCAAAATCACTGTTCATGTGAAGAAATGTGGTCTCCCCACCCGCTGCACCCAGCAGATTTTTGTGGGCAATAAATTCCTATGGTCATGGGCAAAAATTGAAGTAAGACTTCTGAGCATAGTGTTCTATGTAAATCAGTTCTGTAGTGAAAACATGAATGTCAGAGTATAGGAGGTGCAAAAGGGTTAACTAAGACAGAAAAAGCCATGAAACACACTCCTGTGCCTATTGATTAAACTGACTAAATGGCTTTCTGCTAGGATAATGCCAAGATGACTACATTGTAGGAAAGTATTTACGTAACCTCAACCATCCATTTATTGCAGTGTATTAGATAGTCAGATTTTAATTCACTGTTCTTTTGCCCTCCACGCCTCCTTCCTTTGGTGTTTACTCGTCTCTCTTGTAACCCTTACTTCCAGCTGGCTGCACAAATGGGAAAATGTCTTCCTTTGCAAATGAAGTCATTGTCAGGCTGAGAACTGGATGAGACGATTTCTCTAAAAAGTTATAATGGGAATTCCTCAGAGAGTTTGCTGCAGGAAGGCCATGCTGCTTGCTGCTCTCATGCCTTCACCCTGTGGAACCTACAGCATCAGGTGAGACAGCCACGCCGCACCCAGCACAGCGCGCTGCCCACACTGCACAACATGGATTTCTCAAAAGCAATCTGTGCTTAATGCTATTCTCCAAGAAATCCCCAACCCAGTTTAGTTGCCCCTCACCATTTCTCTACTGTCTCATCTCACTTCCTTTCAAGGAAGTCATCCTGAATAAAGTCCACACAGAGAAGAGAACTTCTGCCCATAGCTTTTTCCTTCTTAATTACTCCTGTTTATTTGAATACATTACCTGCTCACTCTCACCTGAGGGGAATGTTGGAGAAAAAACACTGCCATAGAGAAATTTTCTTCTTAATTACCACCAGTTGAAAGTTTTTATTGCTGTGTACATGTCTGAGTTCACAGGAGAGGCATAACAGGGTGTGTTGCAATTCAATAGATCATCAAAATGGGCTTTGTTTTAGCTCTAGAGGTCTTTAGGAAAATAAAGCCAAGCTCCAGGGAAGATGAGAGATTCCTGCTGAAAGACTTTGTCAGGTCCCCATTGGGAGCCCACATGGTGCCGACCTCTGCCAGCATCCGTACCAGCACATCTGTGTCAGCTGCCAAGGAACATCCTGCTGTAATGGACAGTGAATCACCATGTGCTGAAAGCGCAGCCTGTGATACATGGAGGGTGTACAATTCCCTTGAATTTTATAACTGATAAAAGAACTATTTTCTTTCCTTTAGAAATGTTTTTGGCACTATTTAACAGCTTCATATGTCTGTATTTGTAGAACTGGGCAGTAATTTCTCTTCACAGGCTTAAAATCTTACCCAGAGAGGTCAACTAACCGATGTATGCTGCCTGTACAGCCTTTCTTCCCCTTCTTCCCGTTCCCCCTTGCCTGAGAGCAGTGTGTGGTTTTACTGCTGTGGTTGCTGTTCTGAGGTTTTTGGTGACTCCTGAACAGAAGCTGTGGCCAATCTGTTGTCTGCAGACTGTTTTCTGGAAGTATCTCTTTCACACCAAAGAGCTCAATGCCATGTACCAGTTGACTTCACCATGTGCTACTTCTCCCGTGAGATTATTCACTTTTCAAACTCACTTTACTTCCAGACAATAGTGTCAAACTAGGGATATGCTTGCTTGTCCAAAATGCATGCTCAGAGGTGTGGACAGACCATGTTTGGTGCAGAAGGGGCAAGGAGCTGGAGGAAGGAACCTTCCTGGAAAGATGGGTCACTGAAATGGCTTTTACACCTCATGGGTACAAGGAGTGGTTTAGCAGCTATAGCATGTGAACACACTTTAAAGCAATTGCTAGTTACAAACATCTGGAAACAGACTCTGTGAATAGAGTTCACAGTGGGTGGGACAGTCACAGATGACTCACGTGTGACTAACACCAGCACTTCCCTTAGAGGCCAAGGCCCAATGCTGCCTTGAGGACACACAAAGGCAGCAGTGCTGCTGGGAGCAATTCTCCACGTGACAGGGACATGCACAGCTTGCCCCACGACAACAACTTGTCACGTACATCACTGTGCATTTGGATGGGAAAGCTCCGTGTTCCGCAGCAAATGAAGAGATTGTGGGTGTTGGTCTCTGTGTTGCAATTAGGCCCAGAGTGACCAAAGACTGGCAGTGTCAGACAGAGCCTGTGGCTTTGCTGTAGATACCTCCGGGAATAATTAATATGTCATTCATCTGCTTGAAAGCACTGCCTAGAGCACCTGCTTCAGTCTTCTCTGGGGGGCTTTTCAGAAAAACCTGTACAATTCATTGAAGCTTGAATAACAATGATGCTTGAGTACTCACAACTTCATTTTGAAATAAGAGCTTGTGTTGCTGATTGGAGCTGTGAAAAGAGGTGTTACTGCTGCAGAACAAAACTCAGATGGCTGCAGAAGTGGGTGGGGTATGAGCTGAGGTTTGGGGAAGTATGACTACAGAGACCAGGGAGTAAGTCCTGCTTTCAATGGAAGTCTGAAGGGGGAGGGGAATGCTGGGGTTCAAGGAATCATTTTTGGATCTGAAGTGCATTGGCAACTGTTCAAACTGGCTGCTTGCCACCTCATACTGCTGCTATTTGGTGCTACAGAGAAGCTTATGCACTTGAGAGATTCTCTGCTGCTGTAAACAGACACAATTTGACTGAAGTTAAAGGAGCTGGTTTATACCAGCTGACAACATGGCCTTTAGTTTGCTCTAAAAATGAAACAGTGGCTCTGAGTAACTGCAAACTGTTTTTCTGCAGAAGTGGCATTGATGCTGGGTACTGGCATGTGTCTCCAGGTTTCTTTCAATGCTGTCAAAAATCTTCATCCAACTTTGAAAGCTGTATGCAACGCTTCATTATCCCAGCTACAGACAGTGGCTACACACCTGTGTAGCAGTGCCCTGACCTCCTCCAACTTCCTCCATGTAACTATTACCTTTGCTGACTGTGTCATAAGAAATTTACATCACTGTGGTTTTACACCAGCACCACCGACACACGCAGCCTCTGAGAATCCATCATTCCAGTTCATTTCCATTCAGCTATAGGACTTCAAGGTCATCCCCGCTGATCCCAGGCACTCAGTTAGGAACTGAACTGCTGTAGGACCTCTCCTGTGCCCACCAGGGAGACAGGGAAGGTGCAGGGCTCCAGGAGAGCCCGTGGTAGAGGAGGAAGTACAGGCTGGTGGCTCCCCACCTTCTTGCTGTAAGCCAGGACAGCACATTGCTTTGAGATTTGAAAAGTGAGCACAGCAAGGAATCATATCTTCCAGATGTAGAAAACTTGTTAGCAGGAGCACTGGCCTGCATACTCCAGATGCTTTCAGGACTATTCATATCCCCATGCATTTACTCTCTCTGATACATGTTGGTATTTTCCCTTTTGAGTTCTCCCATTACTACATGGAATAATGCAGGCTTATATGCCCACAGACACTTATATTTGAAAACAGAGCTGTATGAATAGATAGCTTTTTGATAACACAGTTTTGTTGATCAATAAAAGCATAGAAATACTATAAAATTGTAGCTGGGTCCCACAGAACCATGTTATTTATCATTACTCTAAAAGAAACCCCACCAACACAGAAAATAACAAACTTGTCATTGGTTTACAACTGTTTAACCAGCTATTGACTAAGAAGTGTGAGATCTGACTTCCAACACTTGTATTCTCAGCCTATTATGTAGTTTTTAATTTAAGCTTTTTTGCCTTTTCCTTTGAATGGAACAGTAATGCCATAAGTGAAAGTTTACAAAAGAATGCAACAGAGCAATCTTCTGCCAGCTTGGCATAACCTTGCTCCTACCATTAGATAAAATCACTTACACACAATGCCATGCCAGAGCTAGGCTGGAGACCTCCTCAGCAGGCAGCCTCAGGGACAGGGGAGAGGCAGTGCCAGCAAGAGCCTCTCAGTTTATGACAGACCCTTATAGTCTAACATTTAGAAAACACGACTCACTTCAGGAACACACATTTGAGGGAAAACACAGAAAAATTAAGTGAGCAGTGCCAGCAAAAACATGGGTGTACTTACTATAGCTTTGTAATGGGACAAAGAGTGTCATACAGAGTATAATAACCATCCCTACACCCTGTCCAGACAGAACCAGCATTCTCCATCCATCTCATAATCAACACATTGATTCAACTTTCCCTCTCAAACAATAACCTCATTGCAGATCTTCTCCTATTTCTGTCCTCAATTAATGACACCCCTTCTCACACCATCAGACTTAGGGCATCACCAGCTTAGCTGGTGTCCTTATCCTCACCTTTCTCTTCAAATATGTGTTAGTGTTGTCCTGTATCTGGTCCAATCCCCCTTGGAGCTGACTGATGACCTCTTGTGAGGGACTGGGAGTGGTCTGAAGTGTTTAATCAGGACCCACTGTTGGGTCTTCTCCCACTTGAAGCAGAAGAATGAGGGAAAGTCTGGTTTTTGAACAGAACCCCAGACCACACTGGTGCCTTTTGCACCACAGAGATGTACAGAGAGAAGGAGTGGGGACCCAGGTCAATCCCCACACAACTCAGCAGCAGCAACAATTAGTCAAAAACCATTCAAAATAGCTCCACCTCATGCTCTCCCATTCCA
This sequence comes from Phasianus colchicus, assembly GCF_987193195.1. NCBI lineage: Eukaryota > Metazoa > Chordata > Aves > Galliformes > Phasianidae > Phasianus > Phasianus colchicus. Next base: position 17,079,998 of record NC_143444.1, on the reverse strand, counting down.
TTTTCCCATTTTTTCATGTTTGCACTCTTACAAGTCTCTTTCCAAGACTTTCTTCCTCTGAGGAGCCATCTTCAAGCAATGCTGCATACCCCAGCTGCCTCTGCTGGCAGCCATCTGCTCTCTCGCTTCGTCCAGGCCCCACCACAGATTCCTCTGGGGCAGCGTTGGGCCCTGTGCCGCCATTTTGGCCGCCTGACAGACCCCGAGGCTCCAGCCGGAGGAACCCTGCTCACAGCATGCCCTGAGGCCACCCATCTTGCTTCAGCAGGAGTGACACAGACAGGGACAAGCTCACTTTCATGCATGACAGAAGTTGGTCCTTTGGATTCCTAGGCATGGTTTTTAGCAGTTGAGAACTTACCCAGAAGGCTTCATCTGTCTGCCTCCTCACAATGTGAACATTCACCATCCAGCCAGCATGTTAGCACCTCAGTTTGTCATTTGAGTTAGTGATCCCTAATGGGCTTTATTTATATCTTACAGTCCTGTTTCCTGAAGCAAAGACAGGCACACAGAGCTGCTTGGCTTACGTAAAAAAAAAAAAGGACGTGTCTGAAAAAGCAAGCATCTGTTAATAAAGAGCTTATCACGAGCCCAGATGTACCCCAAAGTTAACATCACAAGACCTGTCAGTAATAACCCTACTTGGATTGCCGATGCCCAGCCATCTGTAGAAGTGAATTTCTGGCAATAGCAGCATGGCCTGCAGGCCAGGGCTCTCACCATGCTCTGCCTGTGACCACAGGAGGGCCAGCAGCCCCCTTCAGCCTGCTGTACCGCACCAGCCTTCAGTGCTGTGTTTCCAGATGCTTTCCAACTGCTTCCTTCAGGATATTCTATCACTCCCTGCCAGTGATTTAAACTTTCTGTTATGTGCTTTGCCACTCAAAAATTCTGTGAAATCTTAAATATACCTGATGGAAACACTGTACATACAATCCTTGCAATCTTCCTATTTTTTCCATACTTAACAGGGAATGTTACTAATCACTTTGGGGATCAGAGACCACTAATAATACAGTTTAGAACAAAGATTTTACCACATCCCTAATTCTTGTGACTCCAAGGGATATACCTATTTGAGCTGAAGGACAGAACAAAAACTTGCTGATCCTTTTACTCCATTCACAAAGAAAATTAGGAAGGTAAAAGCTCTGTGAACACAACAGTCCCTTACAGAAACTGCATTTTGACTTTAACTGGAACACCATTAAAAACTCACAAGACTGACAAAATGTAATCAAGTTTGCTGAGGTACTTACAAATACCATCAGCTTTCTCAGCTTAACACTCAGTTATGATCTTCAAAATACCAGTTTTTGCAAGTACAGTATGTTCCTTACTAGAACTGACTTAGGCAGTTTACAAGCAGCAATAAGTAACAGCTGAGCAAAAGGAGACTCCACCCAAACATTTTTTAACCAATTTTTCTTATATCCCTGCCAAAATAATTGGAATGGAAAAAGAGCTGTCATTTTAAAAAAGTGCAAGAGTAACAGTTTCGTGCTGCTTTTCTTTTTCAGCTCTGCAAACCATCTCCTCTTCATGCTGCTCCCATACAATGTAAAACTGCAGCACTGTGCAGAACCAAACACCAAAGAAGCAAGCCTTGCGGCACAGTGGGTCTGATGGCACCCTAGTGTGCAGTGTCTTCTGTGCACATAGCAGTGAGTCCCCTAAGGCTCCCAGTGAGTGAGAATCTACAGAAATGTAATTTCAACTGCTACCTCCTTTGGGTAGGTGAAGTGATGTAATCTGATCTTTCTTATACAAAGAATTCCAACTGTAAATGCATATAGATTCACGAGGTCTGCTCTTGGGCTGAAGAACTGGGACTGCAGTATGAAATCTAAGCTGCAAACAGACTTTCAGCCCCATAAATATCTGTTTTACAACTACAAAGTGACAACTATGAAAAGGTATCAAAAATATTGGCTCCTTTTCCTTTTATATTGTGTTGGAAGGAATGCTGTGATAAATTTAATTCTGTTTAAAATAGAAAGGATCTGGACTGTGTTTTTCATGAAATTGGCACTTGGTATTTTTTTTTTTTTTTTACATTCCCAGATGTTTGTTTCACTCACAAAGGTCTGTCAGGAACAAATTCTGACAGCTCCAATACTTTATAATATGGTAAGACTTGATTCTTAATGTATAGAAGCTCAATATCGTATCATAATTTGTTGGGTATTACATGTTAAAATTAAACCCTCACATAAGAGATTGATCATATATTTGCATCACATTTCAGTCAAAATATAAATCTTAAAGATGAAGGTGAAAAACAACTCCAGTATCTTTACGCTGTCAGCTCCAGATTACTCAGTTCCAAACAGAAAAAAAAAAAAAGTCTTAATTCAGAAACTGATATATGGCTGCTAAGAAGCAATAAATCTACTGCACCTTTGGGAGTTAAGCTTACAGGTTGCTTATGACTTATGATTGCTTCTAATTAATAGTCTTCTCTGTACTAAAAGAATCCTGATATTTAAAAACGAACATCAAACATTTGGAATTCCTTTTTTAGGGAACTTCACTTTGTGAGTTAATAGCCATAACCTTTGAATAACCCAAGGAAATACAGCTGAGGCCGGCTCCCCCAGACTGCCCATAAAGAATATTTTGCACATGAAATACAGGAAACAAAGCAATAACTAGGAGAGTAAACATCCAAATCCTTGCCCTGCTGGCAATTGACCAAGCTATCTGCTCTAGCAGAGCACGACCCCTCAGTAATGAAAATACAGCTTGGTCTTGCTTGTTCATCTCCAGTGTACTTGCAGTTAAGTGTACAACAGACCAAGGGAACTCTGCTGCTTCAGATGGAGGACTCTCAGCTGACTCTTGGTTTTGGCTGTTCTCAAGCCAGGCTTTGTGCAGAATAGGACTTGGGACACATCACAATATACAACAACCAAACACCTGCAGGATCCAAACTTTGGACTTGGAGTGAAAAATGGCAGCAATCAACTAAATATGTCTGCTGCCTTCTGCAAGCAGTCATGATACTGAGAAGGCAGCCAAAGTCACTGAATAGAAGAACCACAATTCTCACTGAAGTTTATGGAGGAGGAAAAAGGCAGCAATACAGATGAACTGTTTTTCACAGTTTGTTGGTATCAGTTGCTTCAAATAAATGAATCACAGCATCAACTGTTAATAAATTGATATATACTTTATTGTGCACAAGAGACTAAGATGACACGAAACTGTGGTTATCAAAACTGTACAACTTAGCACTTTCCACAAGTCTCTGAAATACTGAACATAAAGTGTAGTACAAATGGGGTGTTCTGACTGGCCACAGGTAGCAAGTACATTTCTAATGTTTTTTGATTTAAAAGGAATTCTGGCATTTGGATCCTAAAGAAATATACTTATTTATTTAAAGGTGAGAATACTGCGTGGAACTAGTAGGTACATGGCAGCAAAATATTGTTAACTCCATGAACATCCCCAAAATGACAAACAACAACATGGCAGATCAGTCACCTCACAGGAAGGGCTGTCAGCACAACCAACAGTACAGTCTTCTTGTGAAGCGTGAGGTAGATATACGTAACAGAAAGAATGGTACATACATACATACAAGAAATGGTTAGAAAAAGGCAGAGGAAAGTTTACAATCATCGACATCTACAGACATTTTGGAAAATCCATTTCCATGTGGAAAACACTACAAAAACATTCTAACACATAAAGCTCTGACTTCTTGAAACATCAGTATAGTAATGTCCAACACCAAAGGCTCTAACAGGTTAGTGATTAGGCAGCAAATGTCACAACAAGCAGTATGGTTTGGAGTTTAAGTATGTTACTGATAGCTTTCAGAGAAAAGGTGTCCCTTTTAAACCCAGTCCTCCCATTTTTGCATAAGAAGTTCCTTTGGATTAAATTCGATTAAGCTAAAAGTTGCCACTGTGATGAGCCAGCATGCAGCCAGCCCTCCTGAAGCCCTGCTTTAAAGGCCTGTGCTGGGACATCAGTGGTACAGAGATGTCCTGGTGGCTCTCCACAACAGGCAGACATTTGCCACATGAAATTCAGTCTGACAAGCCCAGGTTCAATTGCATTGGGAATGAGCGACTTTGCAGTTACACATTCAGATAGCTTGCCACACCAAATACAGAAACTTGCAGTAGATATGAATGGCTGTTATAAAAGCAGAGCTTACAGGTGTATTGGTACTCTGAATCACAGGCAACTTAATAGCTGGAAAGTACTATAGGTTTTGGTAATAAAGCTATTAACTTGGAACATCCATTTTAGTTCTCTCTCTCTTGAATCAGAAATGTCTCTTCCATCTGCTAAAGAATTACATGTATTTTTGGTAATCTCCAATAGCCAATTAATTCAGATTGATTAAAATTTCTGAATTAAACAGCTAAGTACACCAAGTTCAGTTAATTAAAATATTTGAAATCAAAGCCAATAAATGGAATCTTTGAACTTTATATATTTTTGGTTTATCCAACAGTAAATATAAATCTCTACATCATTTTAAAATTAGAGTATTCTTTTTATAAAAACATTCTTAATGCAGCACATTTCCCTCAAAAATATAAAGTTATCTATTTTACATAGAAGTTTTTAACCCATCCCTCCCAACAACCAAATCTAAAACTTCTTATGAGAAACTACTCAATAAAATATCTGAAGGAAAGGGTTAAAACTAGGAAAGAATTTACAGAGTATGTAAATTTCACAGTAACTGAAATTAAACATTTCATATAGAGTAACTTACATTTATCTAAAACATTTAAATATATCTTTATACACAAATTTAATGTAGTAAAATATAGCTATGATTGAACTTAAAGACTCTAGTCTTCTTTGAAGACATCTTTAAAGACTTTACACATAGAATATGCTTTTACAATACATTCTGCTGAAGGTTAGGCAAAGCACTTTCTTTTTGACCACACAGGTAGCACCTTCATCCTCCTGACACCTCTTATCAACCAATCCCACATACTCTTGTGCATGGGTAGAACTACACTTGCATGACAATTCCAGCCGATGTTTCCAGAAATACTCATTGGCCTGGTAACATAAAACACTTTTCACATGCGTAACTCTATGCCCTGGATCTCTCTATTGACTCTGAGAATACCAGTAAGTTGTAGAGCTGAGCATGTTCAGGTACTATCAAGATGATGCATGTAGCTACCCACAGGCATGAATGTTTGCAGGATTAGTAACAAATTTGGTTCAAATTGAGCAATATTCTTCTACCCAACTCTGGGCACTTAACATCCATTGCATATCTTGCACTTTGACCACCCTCGCATCAGCAAGGCACAAGTGTAGAATCAGCAAAAGAAATCTGCAGCTCAGACTTCAGAGCAGACTATCACTCTAGTGTAATCAATTCCCTTCTCCTCTTGCAAAACACAGGTAATCTTTACTAAAATTAATGAAAGTTAGTTACCCCATTTTTAGAGGAAAACAACACTCGTTTTTCCTTAAAGGAGAAGGATCAGTAGGACACATTAAAATTACAAAGTGGCAACATAACAGTCAAAGAATCACACATTAAAAATTACTTATTGTTTCTTCTCATTTGGCATCTAGTCAAAGGTCAAGCTATGGCAATTCACTAAAAAAAATCACTGAGACAATTAGTACCTTTTTGTGCTTTCTGCATTTCAACACTACTTTGGGACTATTGGATTGCAATCTTCATACAATGGTTTGGCACAAACAACTGCATTCTTATCTTAAGAGAATAGCTCAGTTTCATAGGTGGCATTTTACAAAAACAATAGGCTTTACTGCACATTCTTTGCGCCCTCTCAGAATCATCTTTTATTTCAAAGGGAATTTGAGGGAAGCTAAAGGAGTAGAACCACCACCACCTTTTTTTTTTTTTTTAATCTCCTCTATCTACCCATTATGAACCAACGAGCCTGCTGTTTCATATTTTATGTTTAACATATGGAAGGAAAGAAAGCTGAGCTAATTTTGCAGTTGTTGAAATAACAACCTTGGATCTAAAAATTCAGATATACATCTATTTGTATAAGGACACTGCCATTAAATGTACACACACATTTATACTAGTGCACAAGAACATTATTTATCTTACTGTTTGTGTGTGTTTGTATTTGGTATAGCAGATTAAAAAAATCTCTTATTAAAGAGCTTTGGCCTGGAAAAGAGGAAAGGGAATGTTAGAGCGTGCTCTTCTCCAATTACCAAATCAATGTGTACTAAAACAGAAATAACTGGAACAAACCTGAGGCTGCAAACACAACAGAAAAGCGAATGAGATGCTGTAGCTGTAAGCTTAACAAAACAAAGGTTACTCATAAGTTGCTAGCATAGTTGAAGTAATAACTTGTTATTAATCAAAGAGATTTCACCTTCAGGCTTTCTTGCTTAGACAAATAGAAATCTTTTGACCTAAGATAATTTTTGTTCTGCTTATCTTTTTGAATTCCCTTAATGAATACCTTGTGTCAATGAGACAGTTTAGGGAAAAAAAGTCATATAGACAAAGCAGCATTTTTCAAAACTGGCAAAGATTTCACATTGAGGGCCAAAAGACCCCTAGAACAGGTTGCAGTACTGTAACATTAGTAGCTTTGTCACACGTAGCATAACACGCTATAGATCCAAAAGGCTGTGCTTACCCATGCATTGTGTGCACATGTACACACACATACACATAGTGGCTTCCCCAAAAGAAAATCAGTCTTTTTCTGTAGAACAATCTATCCTCACGTTTTCATAAAGGAACAAACTTTGAGCATTAAAACGCTGATGTCAACAACACAGTCCTTTGAACCTCTGCACTCCTATGCTGTTCCTCAATGTTGCTTTCCCCACAGTTAGGTTGCACTGCTGCTGGAACAAGGAGTGCTCTGCGTGCTGCCAATGCTGTGTGCTGCACTGCTGTTCTCAGAGGCTGGTGGGGATGTAGGGACCTGCCGTCTTCCAGCTGCTTCTCCTGAGGGAAAAGGGAGAGAAAAAAGGAGATGGAGGGAGAGAAGTGGAAAGTGTTAGTTGTGACAGAAAATATTCCGTTCCTTCCCAGTCTTTCTCTTTTATTTCCATACAACTAATGCTTTGGGTGACAGATCTCAGAGTACTGCTGAAGCTGCTACTATACTTTGTTACCTTAGCATCACTATGCACGTGGGGAAAATAATATTGTTGTTTTCTTAATCACCGTAAAAGCAGTAGATAGAAATGACCAAGATGGACACTGTCCACCTTCTGTTGTCAGCCATCACTCAGGTATGTCTTGCTACGTGATTGACAACTTCATAGCTTTCTCTGTTATATGGAGAAAGGCCAGTGAAATGCAGACTTTTGTTCCAATGCCAGTTCACAGAAGAGTGCATTTGCTATAACTGAGAAGCTGGAGCTAAAGACAAAGTTAATCAGTCAGCAGGATACCACATATCCTGAGACATGATCCATTTCTTAGTGTAGAAAAAACAACAGGGTATGCTGCAATCTTGACTTGATGTACTGTGAACGTAACATGTAGGAAGTTCCCTTACAGCTGCCACAGTACGTGCAGCACTTATAACTCAGTAAGAACAAGCCTCACCACTTCTTGTAAATTGTTTATTGACAATAAATTAAAAGCTCTTTGTTATCTTGATTGCCAAATCAAGCACTCAGGAGTTAAAGACAGATTTATGCCTCCTGGTAAAACCTAGATTTCGTCTGCTCTCTTCATGTCCCTTCTGCACATGTGGCAGGGAACCTCCAGAAGAAATCCAGCTCTTACCGCATTGTGTCACAACGTAAATGCCCAAAATATCACATTGAGGCCACATCGGAAATCATAAATAATATATATACAAAAAAGTCCGAGTTATTTATTTTAAAATTTTAGTGCTCACTTTTGCAGCAACATTTGTAGCAATATTACAAAATAGCCTCTTTAGAACAGATGTGAAAATGAAGTTTATGTGATTTACACTGTCACTGCCCCCCTGCAAAGGCAGGGGGTTGGAACTAGATGATCTTTATGTTCCCTTCCAACCCGAACTGTTGTATGATTCTATAATCATTGTCTGGAGGTTAAGTCAGAGATCTCAGCACAGTAAAAGAGAAATAACTGCCATGCGAAGCCATGAAACAGCCCACAGCAGCCAGCAGCACACAGTCACTCTGCCAGCGAAGTTGCAAGGAGGAAACATTTTGCTGGATCACAGGCAGGAATAATCAGGAAGAGCCAAAGGCTGGTGGATCTCCAGTCTCATGAGCTTAGGAGGGCTGCAGACCTTCTGCCTTGTGTGTTGCCCGAGGTTATCTGCTCCCATGGGCTAGGTCTGCCAGTAGCTGAAGAAAGGTGGAGTCCAATTCTTCTTTCCTGCTTACAGCAAGCACTTCAGTAACAGGGCCACAGAACAAGGACAGGCTCTTGTATAGGTGCCTCGTGGCACACTTCATGCTCCCACTTCTAGCATACTGTGCTCCTCAAGAAGGGACCCTCAGGGCTGCATGTGCTTAATGTTTTGCATCTCAGGCCAAAGCCAACAGACTTCCACCGGATGAAGAAAACATACTTCTGCTGGCTGCAGAGCCCTCAGAGTCTACTCTGAACAAGGGAGGTCTGAGGATTTCTCACAGAAGAGGCTGCAAGCGTTCTCTGTAATGGGAATTGCTGGGGTCACTGCAAGCTTGTGCTGCAGCCACAGCTGTAAGCCCAGGCAGAGCCCCGGAGCACACAGACCTGCCTTGCACCCTGCTGCTCTTGGGACGGAGAAGGCAGAACGGAAAGAAAAAAACAACTAAACCACTAAAATGCACCGCCCAGGAGGCCAATGAAATGTGTGGGAGGGTCAGTCTCACCCTCACAGACATGAAGTACAGCCTTGGCTTTTGTGAGCAGATTTGACTCTGTTCTCCACAGTGTAAGAAATATCCACATAGCTCATCACCAAAATGCAGATTTCTGCTTATGGGCAACAAGTCAGAATCCAGCCCCAGTCATCTGCACATAAAATGTGTTTCACCCCTAACTTGCATTAGAAACAACTTTGTAACTCATCAGAATAAGCTGCATCAAATCAGTGCTTTGTGTTATCGTACTGTAAAGACTTTCATAAGCCTTGTTTGGATAGCTTCCCCTTCCTAGCTGCTCCCTTCTCCTCCAGTTGTTTGTGTATAAGCCCTCCTTCCTTCGTACAAAAAGATATATTTACAGAGGCAGGAATAAACAAACTCCCTTTCACTAAGACAAAACAAGAGAAGGAAAATCATCAGAAGGCAGCGAAGGGCTAACCCCAGCTGGCAGCATTGGAGGCGGCAGCTCCGGCTGGGCTCCCCTCATGGGGCCCCTGCCTCCCCCCGCTGTCTCCCACTTACAAACCACACAGTTACACAACTCTGTATCAGCGTGTCCGAGCAATCTGGATGTATTTAACCAGAAATTCATTTATAAGCTAAGCGTGTATTGTTTTCTTTACGGAAAAGTGACAGGCATTATGCTGGCCTCTGTGCAATCCTTACAACGCTATCTGCTCCTTTCAGTTTCTCTTGGAAGCATCCTACAGGCACTTCCCTTCAGTTTGGGATGGCAGCGCCCTCCCTCACTGGCATCCCCCAATGGAATTCAATTTCCTCTTCAGTGTTTCATCTCTAGAGCATTATTGGCAGCTCCCATACACCCCAATCAGCTGCGGAATAAATTTTCAAAGACCGGAAGAAAAGAAACTTTGTCACTGTGATGTTACAAACACAGACCAACAACTGTACTTGGACTGATTTTTCCTGCATCTTATTTCCTAAACACCCAGCAAAGCTGCAGCACAGCATTTTTAAAGAATATTCATGAAATGGACTTAAAGAAATGTAAATTATTGCTAAAGAAGCATTCCCCATCTGTCTTCTTGTAAACAGCTTCATGTATCCAACGTTACTGAACCAGGACTACTCAAAATGGACATGTCTATTGACAGTAAACAAGCTTTTACTCATCCGAGCGCGACAACATGCACTTTATTATTCACACTTAGGAAAGCTGCCAGTTGTACTCCCTGTCCAGGAAGTCTGAATGTTTGCTTTTCTATCTCCATCTGCCAAATATAATTGGTTGCTATGTCAGTTTATTTTAAATCAGATCCCATTTAAAGAAAAAAAAAAAGAGAGAGAGAGAAGTGGGGGAGGAGAAACGCATTTAACTTCTCAGATTTTGGAACATTTTATCCTGTTAACTTGCAGCACTGTCTGAAGCAGAAAAAAGCACTTCCTTCGAGAATGGAGTGATTGACATCCATGTAACAGCTTTCTGTTTACACCTTTGGATATAGGTTTTGGCAGCCTCACTAGCTTACAGATTCGTGCATGACCTTTCCTAAACATAACCAGTTATTCCTATTAAGACAGATACTTGATAGATATTTATGTGGCTAATTTTGAAGGGTTTCTGAAACTGCACAATCTGTAAGAATTTTTGTTTCATCTTATCGTAGCAAATCTCTGCTGCTTTCCCATTGTTTTCGAGCCCTCTCAGTCAGAAATAATACTGCTGTCAGTCGTTTTAAAGGCCTTTAGTCAAAAGTAGGGAATCGTTTTGCAGAAAGGTGGGCTAAAATTCTTCCTCCAAGATTACAAGCATAGCTTCTCTTTTCTTCTCCCTTACTACCTGTGTACCTTAGGACAACTCACACTGAATTGTTTCAGAGAGCCATGCACAATTTTAAAGCAAAATTTTGATGTTTTTGATAGAAATCTCTTATATCTTAATCACTGAAATCAGCAAAAGTCCTATGAGAGACAAAAACAAAACAACTCCTACTTAATATTTTGAGATCAAATTCTACTTATTTTAGGTTTTTTTTTGTTTTTTTTTTTTTGTTTGTTTGTTTTTTTTTTTTTTTGCTATCAACTGAGGTTTTGATGGTAACAGCCAATACAGATGAATAAAGGAGCTCATACACATAAAGCTTTCTCCATGCTAGAATGAGCCTGCCAATAGAGCCATTCCGGTAAAATCGTATCAGCAAGCCTTCTTACTATTGACAAAAAGATGGCTTTTTGCTGTATTGTCCTTCACACACTCCAAGCTGGCATTCTTCATCAGCAGTAGCTTTTATCCATTTTCTGAGTATCACTATAATATACAACTTCGGTATTAACTCATTTTCCAATTTTTGGTCTAAATAACAGGTTAGAATAGAAACTCAGTATTATTTGCAACAAAAGATGAGATTTCAAAGAGCAATACAACAGAGGGTGAATTCTGTTTCTTGCAAAAGACCACCACTCTGTAGATGATATTTAGATAACTTTTTTTCCCTCCTTATTTTAATAAGTCTGCAGTGAACTCTCAACTCCACTGCAGTTGGATTATCTTGTCTGTCACAGCACTTGTCCTCTAAGAAACTGTCCCTGCCAGAGCCTTCACTGTACTCTGCTGAAGTTCTGCTTTGTAGATACAAGTTGTTACGCACGGAAAAATTACACGCACAGGAACGTAGGCTCACTTTCAAAATCCAACCCAGATAACTTCCTAGACAATTTTCTCATCTCACTGCTGTGATTCTCTGATCTGATGAGTTACAATGTCTCCTTACTTTTTTTTTTTTTTTCCTCCTAAGTCATTTCTTCTCTTTGTCAGGCCTTTTTCTCCACTTATTTTCACCTGAAACACAAAGTCAGAGCAGCTGTCTTCTTTACCACTTTTACATGGTAACTATGACTGATCTACTATGTTAATGTAATAGTTCTAATGGGACTGGTCCAAGTCTTGCTGTTACTGAAGGATTTATCATGTTGCTTCTGAGTGTTCCATTATTACTGATATGTAACGCGCACCTACAGTTGATTCTGCATATGAACAGAATCTCAACTTCCACAAACACAGAACCAACAATGTTAATTTAACAACTGTTTTACTATTTTTGTTAGTAAGTGTTGCCTATTTGGAAATTATCTCCTATTCGCCCATCAAAATTACACTTACGTTTCTTGCATAATGTTTCATTAGTACACAGAGGAGGATAATACTGTTTATACTTATGATCCCAACATTTACAGTTTCCAAATTTGCCTCTGAATTCCAAACAAGCTTCATACACAGCTGATGCATTGGGAAGTATTAAAATGCTTATATAAGTTGTTGTACTGTCAACTGGAAATAAAACAGATTTTTTCCAAATTAACATAAGCTCCTGGGTCATAATATTTACAGGAGCTCTGACCTGACAGGGCCAGATTCTTACACTTATGTAACTTCCATAAGGTTTTAAATGCAGAGGAAAACCCACAATACCCTGTAATGTGCTATGGGACAATCCTAGGGCTCCAGAGCTGCACAGGTTTGGAGTGAATGACCTCACATTCTCCCCACCTCCCAAAGATCTTGGCAGGGTCTTGCAATGTCAAAAATGGAAGTAGTTGGGAGTCCAGTATGCTGTAGGGATCCTGAGATATTCAATAATCCACAGGCAGCCAAGATCACATGTCCCAAAGCAAGGCCTTATCACTGTTCAGTCTTCGTTCACATCAAGCCACAAAACAGAGACCTCCCTAAACAAACTGCCTCTTATGGCGTTGCATTTCTGCTAACTCATCATAGTATGGAAAGAAGTGTGAGAAGGAGACACTGAGAAATTAGCTACATATAAGAGGTGCATCAATTTCAGGCACTTTTTCAGTTATTTGCTTGAGTTAAATTAAATCAGATTACCCGTGACTTCCACCATCTTTTGCAACAGTTGATGAACAGAAAAATAAATGGCAGGGGCAAAATTTCTATGTAATCAAGAGAAACATTTTCAAGTCTAGTTATATTCAGGAAATGTCAAAGCAAGTAAGGCATTCTCTCATAATTTGGCTCATTGATCACATCACATCCTGAGTCACATCCATCTAATTTAGTAACTTAAAAAAAACCAAGACAAATAAATTAGAAAAAGTAGTATGTGAACCAAAAGGATTATTAATGGATATGCTAATTAATTTGAAACAGAGATGCTACTAATGATACTGCACAACACAGGAAATCTCAATTTTACTTTCAAGATCCCAGATGAGTTTTCAAGAATTACAGAATCACAGAATGGCCAGGGTTGGAAGGGACCTCAAGGATGATGAATCTCCAACCCCCCAGCCACATGCAGGGCCACCAACCTCCTCATTTAATGATAGACCAGGCTGCCCAGGGCCCCACCCAATCTGGCCTTGCACACTTCCAGGGACGGGGCATCCACTTAGTTAAGATTTAAAAAAAAAAAATTAATTAAAATATTTTCATAACACATAATATCTCCTTTTAAGGAAGGGCAGGTACCAATCCTCTCATAAATATCAACAGGCTCCTGCAAGGAGTTGCTCACAGAGAACAGTGAGTGAGAAACAAGGGCATGATGGCTATTGCTAACTCCCCTCCCCACTCTCATTGCAAGGACTCATACCACACTGCACTTCCTGCAGTATGATCTACACTGAGGTCACTAAGAGCTCTTATGCTTACCTGTGTGAGAGTAGATAAACCACAGCGCTCCTGTTAGCAGGGCTCCAATTACAAATGCTGCAAAGGCAATGCCCACGACAGTCAGAGTGTCCAAGCCATAGAACACAGCTAAAAAGGCAAACACACACAATAAGGGCTTTTAATTTTGTCAGTGACAAGTCATGCTTAAGAACAATTACCCTCAAACTTTCATAGTTGTTTAGCTTTTTTTTAGTTGAAGTTCATAGTAAATTAAGCACCATTTTAAGGAACAGTGTAGCAGATTAGCATCAAGGAAATAAAAATGATGCTTTTGGAGACTGGCTTCAGTCCAACCAACTGTTCAACATCACAAAACAAAGCTTCAGCTCTGCGCACCCAAATGTGGAACACATTGCAAAAATTAAGCATTTTCAGTTGGCCCTTAATAAGTTGCTTTCAATTAAATATCCATTTATCTTAAAAATGTGTTTCACAAAGGCAGGGATTTTTGGTAAAAGATTATTTTAATTTAAATGCCCTAATATTCAAGCAAACTTTTCCCTGCATCTCCTACAAGTTCAGCCTGAATTCTAGGTGGAGAACGGAACTGCTGTTAAGAGGAAAGAGATGCCAACAAAAAGTCAGCAAAAACATAAATAGAAACAATTGAAAAGATTGCCAAATGTGAAAAACAATAACTAAAATTAATTCCGGAACACAGAAATAGAACACTCCCCCCACCACACACATAAGATCACTTTCCAGGGGAGAGGTAATTTCGCAGCACCATTTTAAGGGTAACAGCATCTGGTTCCTTGATACAATGCTCCAGAGCTAAACATCAAAAAAGCTTCCAGCTTTTCTCTTTTTTTTTTCTTGGTGATTAGAAATGCTTCAAAAACACTCATCAACCATTTGGGGGAAATTTTTTCTTACAAAATGGATTTCTAGTTTCAGTATTTTTAATGTCTCCCAGTACGCAGAATGGCTTAGGCCAGCAAATAACATTTTACTGACTAAGCTGGCTGGGAAATAAAATGACTAGATCTTCTCAGTAGTATCCTTCAGGAGAATTCCAGTTCTTAAAACACAACCAACACCCTCACTTTAGAAATAACTACACATGTTCCTGCATTCAACAGATATCCCCATAGATATCCCTCAGCCCACCAGCTCCTGGGATCCTCAATGCCATTCCCATTCTGACAAATGTCATCTCCAGCAGTTCCTGTTGGCAAGAGCCTGAGTGCCTGTGACCAAGTTTGCATGTGCAAAACTAGATGGATAGCGGCTTAGAAGGCCTTTCTCCCATTACTAATATGGGACTATTTCTCATTCCTTTGTTGGCACTAAGTCACTTTTAAATGCAAAACAGAAAAGGACTTCCTAAACTCAAATGTTCTTTTTCCATGAGGCATCAGCCCCGTATATTCTCCTCTGAGAATACTTAGTGAAGAGAAGAAAGTTATCTAGAGAGGCTCATGCAGTAGAAGCATAATTTTTCATCATCTTTGCTATTTAGAGTAAATTCAGTCTCAAAGCTATGGGGACAGAAATAGAGGGGAAGAAAACCTTCTTTGCACTTCCTCTTCTAATTTCCCCTCTTCTTCATTCATCGCTGATTTTAGCCGCAAATCACCTTCAACTTCCTATTTTATTCTCACCTCCTACAGCCACTTCTCTCCACTTTCTACCTCTCCAGGGTTGAAAAATGAAATTCACTATATCAAGACAACAGGACAAAAACAAATAAATGAATCCTACATCAATTCAGTGATCTCATCTAGAGTATGGCCTGTGAGTGCTAGTGCCACAGTAATTGAGGATGTGAGCAACTGCAGTGCAGTGTAGAAGAGAGGCTTGCCATAAGATACAGGAAATCCTTAAGATGGCAATGCTGCTGAAGGTCTTGTATTGGGAAGTGGCAGCCTTGACAGAGTTGGAGGAGATAACACACCCTGGCAAATGAAGTCATTAAGACTGAAATTCTAAGTGGTGTTTTCCCAAATTCAATTTTCATATATAGATATGGTTACAGTTCTTCTCTCTAAAGCTCAATAGGAATGCCTATAGCAGCACTAATCAGAATTCTCTCCTGTCTCAGAATTTAACAAACTCACCCCCACACACAATTCAGAAAGCTTAAATATAATTTTCCTCATTAATCTAATAGTAGACAAAGGTCTAAGGCTTAAAAGAGATAGGTTGAAGAGTTACTTACATGGTTGTCTCACATTTGATTTTGAAAGAGAAGAATCTGTTTTAAAACAAATGTAAAAAATTAGAAAGTTTTGCAAAGAGCCTTCAAACTGTGAAAGTAAACTTCAGGATCTGATCAAGCAGAAATACATTAATGGCAATCTTTGAAACCAAAAACTTCAGGAAAACCAGTCCAAATCTTGCGCAGCCTGAAAAAATTCCATCCATATATTGATCATTCCTCAGAAAAACATTATAGCATGAACTACATTCATGCAAAGTATGATTTGCTGGCAGGTACTTTACAGCTTCCCACCCAGATACCATCAGTTCTAACCTGCAGTAAGTCAGGTTAATTCATATAAGGAGCTCTTAAATGAGCACAGATTACAAGGTCAGTCCTAAAGCGATTACATTCATTCAGCTACTGACCAGTCACAAACATGAGATACCAGCATGCTAAATCATGAAAACCAAGACAATAAGCGGCTATCTTCTCTAAAGAAAAAAGTCAGTATTGTGGCATAATAATACAATTGTTCATCCAAATTGCATGAATATGTGTTGATTCACACGTTAGCTTAACTCCTACTTGGTAGACTGTTTTGAATGTTGTTTCGTTGGCCTTTTTTAGTGGTGGTGCGTTGTTTGGTTTGGTTTAAATACACACAGGGAATCAAAGATCATAGCTATTAAAGCAAAGTTATTATTCTTGGCATTATCATCATCATTATCAGCATGTAGCAGAAAGTGATTAAGTAAATACATGTTAAGAAATGAAGAATTTTCTCTTCTTTTGCTTAACTGGCTCCTCTTATCTTTCTCCAAGAATGCCACCTCAAGCAGAAGAGCCAGAGATCCTGGCTTCAGATCCAAGTCTTTGTTTGGTTAGCTGCAGAGTTTGCTTCTGTCCTGCCCAGTAACCCACGGATCTTGTTTAAATTCTGGGAATATTTGAGGGTGTTCAGTGCAATAGCTGTAAAAGGATTTGTTAAGACAGTGCCCCAATACTTATTTTTATATCTTTAGGGACCAAAAACCAAACCAAGTGCAACATAAACATAGTGGTGCAAAAAAATCCCTGAAAATAAATGTTATTTATTTAAAGTGTTCTTAAACCAAGCCAGTTTTTCTAGCTTCTTAAACTCAAGTGGCAGCACTAAACTGACAGCAATATCCTATAAGGGCATTACACTCTCAGATACATGTGCCTACAATATCCAAATAGAACTTTATTCTTAAACTGCATTACATTCAGTTGTTCTAATGCATAGTTGTCTCCTCCAAATCACTCTCGGCAGGATAGTAGGAAACAGATGGAACAGCACTAGGAAAGAGGTGAGAAAAGAGGGTCTGGGGGAGCTTGTTCATGTGTAACTGAATGTAACATTTGTGAGGAAAGTTGGAACTGAAACCAGGGAGCAATCCACAGTACAAACACGGCTAAAGGCACTATCTGATTGTCTAAATACTCTACTGGCATATCCTAAGTGCCAACTACATGCCTCCCAAGATAAGAGGAAAATTAATTTTCCACACTCATTCTGCCATTGGCCTCTGTACAGAGAATATAAAGTTCACTAACAATAGGTTATGTCGCTCGTTATCAGTTCTTTTAATGTGGTTGCTCAGAGCAACACAGGAGCAAGGAGAATCCTTAAAGTCCAGTAAAAGCAGCTACCTACTGGCTTTTAAACAGTATCATGATGCTCTATACTTTTTCAGAACAGAGACACCTGTTGGCTGTTCAGCTTAACCTCCTTTTGCTGAAATAACAATCTAAACTTTCCATACTTGCCAAAAATTTTAACAACGAGGTTGGTAGGCTGTTTCAACAGAAGAGCAAATATTTCCAAACATTTAAATGGCTATAGCTGTATGCCTTTTACTGAATCAGGGCAAGAAGGTTAAAAGGCAATAATGCATATGGAAAGAACATGACATGAAGCTTTTAGACAGTTCCACTGGGATCTACCATAACAGTATAGGTAACTGAGTCTGTAATAACATAAATAAGGGAGAAGTAATTAGTCTCATACAGATAAGACAGTTGTGATTTCTACTAGAGTCAGTGTCAATCATAACATCATGGCTGAAGAAAAAAATACCTTTGCAATCTTTAGTTTGCTAAGGCTTTTGAAATTTCAAGCACATGGCTCCTTCACTTGGCCTACAGAGCAGCTGCAATAGGAGTAACTTATAATATGGTCTGCAACAATGAAAGTTGGCCTGTTCACATGAAAGAAAATTATGAACAACACCTCGGAGATGTAGATTCTCCAGTTCAGTGATGCAATGTGACTTATTCTCCAAATCTTAGTTAGATGTATTGCTCTTTACTTTTAGAAAGGGGTCATTTCATTCACTGCAGAACAACTGCATACCAACAAAGCTACGTTGTTAATGTGCCACTTTGTATTACAACTGAAAGCTGTGATATGCTGGAGGAGATTTCCATGGAACGTCCCACAATTAGACCAAATCACCCACGATACAACAAAATACTCTATCACATCGTTGTCTTGCAACTAATCTTTATAAATTTAGCTCGTCTTTGCACACTAAGACCTTGTGCCTCTCACAAAGGCAACATTCTGAGTGCAGTCTTAGACGGGAGCTGCACACAATGCTCCACACATCAGAAGGGCAAGAGAGCTCAGAGTATAAGTCCATTTATTGAAAGATGAACTTCAGTTGGAGGATTTACTCATCTCCAATAAAAAAGCAAATGAAAAAGTGGGGGCTTTGTAAAAAGAAAGAGCACAGAATCAGGCCCAAAGTAGAGATTTAGCTGTATCACAACATCAGATCAATTACTTGTTTTTAATTCATCATGGATTTGATCTGTATTATCAAGAAACTTGTAAAATAAATCATAAGCTGCCTTGTAGATTTAAATAGAAACACTTTTCCCTTAAGTTTCCTATAGCAATGCTCTACGGTACTACAAATTGTTTGAAAACTAAAAATTTCACACTGTACAATGGAGGGTAAAGGATTTCTTATGCCCATCCTTTGACATTACCTGAAAAGCATTCCGAAATTTCAAGCAGCCTTTGTACACAATTGTAAGATTTTGATATGCACATAAAGCCACTGGAGCTTACTAATTAAACTTCCATGCTAATACAAAAAGAAAAGAATGTATACCTTCTCCTTCTATGAATGCAACAAAACACTACTAATGCTGTTGCCAGAGGGATTCACCAAAAACTTTCAAACTAAACGAAACAGGAAATAGTTCTCGGTTCCTGTAGCTTATAAACAAAAACAAAACAAAAAAACAACAAACACATTCTTTCCAGTGGTCACCCTTTTGCTTTATGATCTTTTGGGGCTCTAGCATTCTCAAGACTTTGTAATTCTACTGCTGTTATTCCTAGGTATATATTTACAAACAAAGAAGCGATGCAGCAGGGAACAGACTACTGCTACTGATCTCTGGGCAACAAGAAGTGCTGGAAGCGAGTGATGTATTCATACTTTTGAAACCAATTTTTTTGCTTAGTATGGTATTCCTTTGTCAATGCTGGGCAAAATCAGCCAGGGATCCAGGGATCAATAAAGGCCGTTAAAAGATGGCAACAACTGCCATGATAACTTCTGCCAGGGAAAAGTCTAAACAAATAGCAACTCATAAACACAGTATTACCACAAGATTACAAGATGCTTCATACTTAGAGTACTCTTTTTTTTTTTTTAAGCCCATTTCAAGTGGCTATATGTACATAATATAATATATATAGATTTATTAAACAAGTCAATCCCATTTTCATACCTTCTAGTTTTCCTTCATGAGTTATTACAAGAGGCTTGGTGAAGGTTTTTTTGTTGTGCATCATGGCCAAGATCATATCCACATTCAGAGAGGTGCAAGCTTCATCAGGAGGAACACACTGCAGATGGAAAAAATGATGAGGTCAGAGTCACTCAAACACCAGCAGTGTCTGTCAGTCCAGCTCTGTCAGCTGCACAGCCATCTCACTATAAGTTTTATCAAATGTTGTTTACCAAAAAATATAGAAGAACTTCCAAACAATATCTGTATAACATACAGGCAAAAGTAATCCCAAACAGTGCTTCAGGATGCAACCTTTGCATTCATTAAGGATCCCCTAACATTTATAGGAACATTACAATCGAACTTCAGTTGTTCTTAAAATACGTTCTCTGGTCATGAACTTAAGCCATATTCATTAATCATAAAGCAAAATTTGGTGATTTTGTAAATATCAGATAGAATATGAATTTTATTTAGAATCAGTAGAGCAGTGCAGGACCGTTTGCTGTAAAAACACACAAGATAATATAGAACCAAAATGTAGAAGACATGCCAGTACTTAGTTACTTTCTACCCAAGTTCTACTGAGATAAGCTGATCTCACAATTCATAAAAGGAAGATCAAATAGACTTGCAAGATTACCTAGTATTACACATAAACATTGTTTGTCACAATGATATGTGAGATTGATAGCGAAGATAAATCTGAACCATTTGCATAATGAAAAGCAATTTTTATCTATCCCTCATAATGAGATTTAAATGGAAACTATAATTTTTGTTGTCAAAACATATAGCATCATAACTCATTATAAAATCTTGAACCTAGAAATATGTTCATTATATCAATCCAACAGAAAACCATTTAGTCTCTTCAGATTAAAGTTCAGACTAAAAAAACCCCACAACTTATTATTACTTAAATCAGCTTAGACTTAAAAAAAAAAAAAAACAAAAAAAAAACAAAAAAAAAAACAAAGTACTGACCTTAGGCAGTCTTTGTGTATCTTTGTCTTTATTTGTACACAAAGTTAACTCACAGTGAAGAAAGAGCAGTGAGATGTTGAATATTGGTTTAAACACAAAGCTAAATCTTTTTTTGTCCTTCTGTGCATGTGCTATTGGGAAGTTCAACTTCTCAGTGCTGTAGAATTTAACAGATTCATCCTTCGGACAAATATTTTCTATAATGGTGTAATCAGACATTCTATCTGGATTTGAAAATGGGGAAACAAAGCATGTTTGAATGGCAAAGCCTAAGGATCTGTCAGCTTTAGTCACAGACACCTGCAGTAAAAAGAAAGACATAGTAAGATCTCCAAAATGACATTTTTAGTTCACGTTTCATTCATATTTTTGACATCTGTTTAAAGTACTGATCCAGTTCCACATTCCAGTTAAACTGTTTTGAAAGCTGAATGTTAAGGGTAGGCTGTCACACACAGAGGAAAATCTATGGTTTCAAAACTAGCAGCTGTTTAATAGCATTACCACGCAAAACAACTCCAATTCCTTATCTTAAATAAATAAATAAAATCCAGGCCAGATCACAGAATCACAGGGGTTGGAAGGATGAAGCTGACTATAACTTGAGATTATGCTTCTTCCCTCACAGCCAGACAGATGAAGATAACTCTGTGAAAGGCAATTATTAATCCTATGTCTTTATTGAAAGCTTACTAACAAAAAAAAAAAGAAAAAAGAAAATGAAAAAAGAAAAATAAGGAAAAAAAAAAGAAGAAAAAAAGAAAAAAGGAAAGAAAAAGGAAAAAAGAAAAAGAATGCCACTCATAACAGAAAACCCAGCCCCAGCCATGAGTGGAATGCAGAGGCAGAGTAGAGGTCAAGGTCTGACATGCGGGTGGCATTCCAGGACTGGGGGGTGTGGGCAGTGTACTAAAAAGCCCTAATTTATTGTCAAGTATGAGTCTGAAATTGATATTCTTTAATGAAAATAAAAGTGCCAACTTGCAAGGCACTGATATGCTTCAGCTGAACTGGATAGAGACAGCAAATGTTACAGAATAATCAGGAAAAAAAAAATGGAATTTGTAACAAATGAAGCATGCTAGTCTTAACAAATAACAGGACCATTTAACATGATGTGATGAAAACAGTTCCACAAGAAATAATTTTCTTCTTAGAAATAAGAAATGTGCCTTAAATGTGTACTTAATTCTTATGTGCTACATGTGTATTTAAGAGCCTTCCAAATTTTCCTGTGGTCTATACAGACATTTTTGGATGTTAAGCTGTGCAGTGAAGAACAACATTTCCCTTTTTTCACCATGTGAGCAGTAATCAAAGATGAAAGGATGAGCTGAAGCATCTCTCTGGTTAGCCAGGAGAGATTATCTCATGAAAAGAACAAGAAACAAGAGTGTTGAATGAAAATCAAGGCACTGACAACAATATGGAAAGAAGCTGGTGGTGTAAACTAGTTTGAAAAAAAAAAAAAAGACATGATATGAAGGATAAATATATTACAGTGTTATGAAACAACATTGTGCAAATAAAAAGATGCACAATATCTCAAGGAAACAAAAAGAACTATACTAGGAAGGTGAGACCAAAATAAGGTCAGAAAATGAAATCTGGGTAAAAAAAGCCAAAACGTTCAGACACCAACAAAATATTTTTAGCAGAGAAAGTTCTTACAGATTAAGGCTTAAGTAATTTACCAATCATAAAAAGTGAGGTGTTTGTTTGCTTTTTAAATTATTTCAATTATCTTTTTAATAACAACAGCAACGTAAAAAAGTCTGTCAGTTAGAAATGAAATCACAGAAGTCCCAAACTGATTTAAATTTTCCATTGTACAAGAAGGAGAAACAGAAAAAAAAGGGGTTTTGCCAGGACAGGTGGTGAAGAAATCAGCACATTTGTCTGAAAAAACAGCTCCAGAACCAGATCAGTTCCAGGCGCTAGAAGCCAAGGGGACTCACCCCAGATTGCTGAAGGAAGCAGAAGATTTTATCCAAATGAAAAAAAATATGTGTCTTTTATGAACATATTCTTCAATGATGAAGACATACCTTCTTTTTGTTTCAGCTGTCTTAAGTACTTTCCACTATCACATTGTTTAAAGTCTTTTAGGCAGAAAACAACTAAACATCTATAGAACACACAAAAACTACCATAACTAAAGGTCACAAATATCATTCCCAAGTCTACTTGCTAAGAATCTCTAACGAGGGTGTTAGAGACAAGTAGATCTCTTTAGAGAAGGCTTCACTGATGTGATGGACTTCATTTTAGCATTGAGGATATGGTACAGCCAAAGCTTCTTACTCTTTTCACTGTTTAGCTGGTATTTTATTCTCAAAAAAAAGTAAGAGAAACTGGAAAAACAAAACAAAAGACCTTCACAGACCATCCGCTATCTAGACTCCCTTAAATGGACAGAAGCTTTAAAGAAAGGAGGCAGAAAACTGCTCTAGTAACTGATACTGCAACAAGGAGGATATTACAAATGAGAGGAAACAGGAATCTGGAGCTCCGATACCACATTCACATTTCTGTTTCCACCACGCAGTATCCTGGTGCTGTATCATACTACAAAGACTCAGAAGCTCATTTAAAATAGCTACTTTAGGATGAATCCTTACGACCTTTCTTGAAAGAAGTAGAAACCTCTTCACTGGGTAGAGAATGAGAAGGATTAACAATACACTGAAAAACTGATGACAACTACTGGTGTTAAATGAGCCACTATGCATATGGCTGCTGACTTTGTTGGGTTCATTTATTTTATACCCTTAGATGCCATGAGTTAGCATAAGAAAATTGGTGTTTGTAAGTACAGAGACAGATCAGAACCTGTATTAACTTTGTAACCTGAGAACATGAGTATGTAAAAGACAGACACTTATAACCATTTTTTTCCATCCCCTCATCTTTCATATGAGGTTCAACCATTTCTGAACCTCAGAAAACTATGAGCCCTGAAGTCTTCACCAAAAATGCCAGGTCAGAGCAAAAACTTAGAGACCACTTTTAGGTTCTGAACAGTAAAGATGATATGAAAAGGATGACCCTGTACTTAAATTCACGCATTCTGCAAGAATCTTTTGACATTGACCAAAACCACTGTCTTGCTTGTGGTCAAAAATCAAACCCACAGTTTCTGTTCTCTACCACCCCAAAAGCACGTAACTACCTACTTAAAGCAGCTGCACAATGCAACCTTTCAACCAGCAAGCAAAAATGTGGCTCAATTGTACAGCCCTACAAAATGCTTCTACTAGCTTGAAAGCCTTTTTCAGTTTGTTACCTCTACATATATTGGCCCATTTTCAGCAACAGAGAAGAGTCCTTGGGAGGGAGCAAGGAATAGATCTGTTTTGTAGAGCTCCATGTTGAAAGTCACATTAGTGATGTGTGGCTCAGGAGGCCAGAACATGGCAGGATTAAAAAAGTCTTTCTCTGGCTGGTGCAGTGTGCAATTAAACTGAAATTACAAAAAAGATAAAAGCACAAATGCATCCTGAGTTAGAAGTGGTAACAAAAAAAGGACAAATTTGAGTATACAGTAATGCCCCTCCCACATTCATTTTACTTAGTGCAACCCTTAGCAGGGTCACAAGAAATTGAAGTGGACGGAAAAGTGGTAAACACAAGTTAATTGCTATATTATTAATGTAATTTCTGTGAACTCCTATTACAACAGGTTTTTCTCAGTTGTCAGGTGCAAAACCAAGAGTAACATACCGCTATTTCAGGCCAGCTTGAGAAAGTAACATCTCCCTCGTCAGCATCCCCTGGAAATCCATTATCACCTGATTCCATGTCATCATCATCAAAGCTGCTGCCTTCAGCTGGTGATGATAGCTGAATGACAATCTGCACATAACATATTGCAAATCGCATAAAATTAGATGATAATTCAGCACTCTCTCTTTACAGTTATTATTTTATTCTCTCTTCAGAACAATGTGAAAGCCAAAAGAAGTGCACCAGCTAAAAAGATGGTGAAAGAACATCTCATAAACTTGGCGCAAAGCTGTTTAAAACACATAGGTTATGTTTAGTGAAAGTCCTTTAGCTTGTTTCCAGAATTCAGAAACCAAAGACATAAAACATGCTGGTCTAGGTGCTGGTATCTAAAAGAGCATTTCACTATTTTCATTCTATTTCTGGCACTTCTATAGCCAGCATTAATTAGAAAAATGGCTTTCTGAAGTGATTTTTCACAACTTACAGTTTTCCTTGATGCACATAAGAAAAAAAAAATCACTGCAAGTATTAGGGTCATTAAAGGCTTTTCTCTTCTGTCATTTGCATTTTTATTTTTTGAGATGCATATCCAAAGAAATTATGTACTTTTCTTTGTTTTTTAATTTGAATTTCTACTCAGCTCTTCCACTCCTCCTTATCACACTTTTCCATTTCCTCACTTGACAATTCCAGTTTTCTTTTAGCAATGTTCTTCACTCTGTTAGTAATCTATGCTCTGCAACTGCATGGCTTGTCCCCATCCTTCTAAGACTTCATATTTGTTTTCCTGGACACAGAGCAATCACTATAAAGTGACATATCCTCTTTGGGACTTCACTGATACCATGCACAATTCTGAATTTAAGCAAGTAACCAAGGCTCTTAAAAGACATGATGGAGAAAGGAGAGAAGCATTAAATATCCTTTTTGGTTTGGATCACAACAGAATATAACAGAAGAACAATAACAATACCTAGCTCCACACACGTTATTCTACAGTTTGGAGATGTTTCTATCTACAGTCTCGGTTTAGGACTTTTTCTAAAGTTAGGCATTACAGATTCGCCAGTTTTGTCAGGCAAGGTCAGATTAGACTGCCTTAGCAGTATTTGGGTTGGACTACAGGCTTTCCATTATTTGCCAAAGATAAGCACTGGAAAGCTCAGCAAGAGAAATGTGTCATTACTTCCCAACCCAGATTAGTCGCAACATTTTTAAGGTCATGAGCTGAGCCAGCATGAAAGTGGTAGAACCTAAGTGGGCTTTTCGACATCATCACTCGCGTAAAAACACTCAGAGCCTCTTCATCACATGCATCAACTGTTAGCAAATAAATATGAATCCAAAATACAAGAGAGAAGTGTGCACAATCTCTTTTCCTCACTTTTGAAAGCCTTTTCACCCACTATTCTGAATGAGAAGGATATATCTTAAGCAATTCAGTGTGTGAGTTAAATGGTATTGCTCTCTGCAATCACAGTACTTCATTCTTATTCCTTCTTAGAGCAATATACCTACTTCTTAAGTGTGGGTACATCTAAACTGCACAAGGAAAGTAGATGCAACTTCTTTGAAATTGGTACAGAGGGTTCCCAAAGTTCAGCCATGTAATTTTGTAAAAGCGTGCAAATTCAACTCCTCCTTTTTCTTATAGGATACTATCTGACCACAAGGTCAGATGGAATGTATAGCCTTCATATGTTCTTGAATACAGGGACTGTAGCTATAACTAGGTTTGAGCTCAACAGGAAAAGGTCAGGATGCCTCTTTCCTGCTAAGGCTAAAGCTAACTACAGTGGCTTCCTTGTATCACTATGCTGTGCAGCAGAGAAGGCGGCTCCACTTTGTAAAATACTCACAGAGTTAAAGTAAACAATCTTGTCCAAGATATATGATGTCCGAGTCCCACATTTGTTCGGCAAAGACTCCAGAATGAAATGGGTACCATTCATCCTGGCTTTGCAAGAGTGATCCAGCAATGAGAGTTCAGTTCTTGTGTAGCCGCTTGCCTAAAACAAAGATGCTTTGTAAATGGCTGCAACCTCCACTGAAACTGTGTTAGACCCTTTCTTAAAGTGTAACTCAGAATATTGTTCATGACTACTGATAAGAGGAAATGAAGCTCATTGTACTGACATCCAGGGAAGGTCAATCTCAAAATGTTGTTATGCTTGACAGACAGGGAATAAGTGTAACATGGAACAAAGGAAACAACAGGTTCATTATTAATCTACTGACAGAAACTCCATTTGGTCTTGAACTAAAAATGCTTTAGTCTGTATCAAGCTATTTTCCACAATGCAAATGGGTTCAAGCAACTTGTCATCTGGTAGATGGAGAAGACAGAATAAAATAGCACAAAATGAGTATCAGCAGACTACATAGTTTCACCCTCTAGCTTTTCATTCCCTTAGCTGCCTCTTCACAGATCTATTCAGGTCTTACAAAGCTACCAAAAGCAGTTTCATTGTATGATGAAAATTAAAAACTGACCAATGGCTGAATACAGTAGTTTTCTACAGAATCACTCCTGCAAAGCTTTGATCAGAAATCTCCCTACAAACTACTGTATTACTAAGAAGAAGAAACAAGACCCAGAGTTATGGCAAAGAATAGGTACAATACAGTTTCCCCATCAAACTACTGGGGGGGAGGGTAGCAGGGGGAGGTGAGGAGGATGAAAATTGTTTTAGATCTTAAACTACTTATTTTCCATCAAAATACAAATAAAATGGTCTGATCAAAAAAGCCCGCCCAAATTTGAGGATAAGAGACCACGCTTACCTGCAGAGAGTCTTTTTCTACAGCCACTGTCATGACTTTGTCATCACACTTTATTGACAGGGCTACATCAGCACTGCCTTGAACTTCTTCAGGTTCTTTGTGTTTTGAGAGGGAATGCTCAAAGTCATGATTAATTAATGTATCCACTGAATCCCTGGGGGGGAAAATTCCTTCTCCCCCTGTGTCATGTCCTCCTCTATTAATGTGAAAAGGAAAAGTCAAGCCATCACTTAATGCAGGATTCTTTGCGCCATGCAGCAATTCTGTAAGCTCTGGTGGAAGAGAATGGTCTTCTTCATCATTCATCTCTTCTAAAGGTAGAAAAAAAGTTTATTGGGTTATTAGGTATTTTTCCTGAAAGTATTCAGAACTGAAGAACTTTCATGTAAAAAAAATATTATCCAGAAAGGAGTTTTTATTTGTACTTTATCAGCCACAATTCCTCCACCAACAGTACAGTTGATACTGAGGCACTTAATGCTGGTATATTTATTCCCTTCTAGAAATATGCTTCACTAATAGTTAAAAACAGACTTTGAATGGGCCTCATTGTATGCAAAAGGCCACCACAAACATAAAGAAAACATCATACCTGAGAAATACACTAGTTTAGTGCTGCTAAAGTACCAGTCAGTCATATGAACCTATGAAATTCTTCTATTGCTTGAAAATACAAATTCTACTGTTAAGGAAATACTTATATAACCAGAGTGAAGTTAAATTAAAATTAAGATGAGGAAATGAGAATGCTATCTCCTTGATTGCAGGTTGTACTGCTCAGGATTGAAGTCTCAGCACCTCACCCAAGTAGAAAATTATCTGGAAGCCAGAAGAATGCAAGTGATAAAATTTATGTGAATATAAACTTTATCAAAAAAGAAAATGGTATTTTTAGGGCCTTAAATTCAGAACTATCACAAAAAGAGATGCAATTCTACTAGCTTTGATGGACCAGAGTATATTTAAATCAGCAGTGACTTTGACCAAATAGTTTTTTTTTAATGGCTGCATTTATTCCAGTCACTCAGACTTTTCTGATAACCAAGTTTTTTCAGTCAACAATTTAAATTTTCATTTAATTGTCCGAAGTAATCAGTTCATATTTTTTATAAAAACCAAAACTGCATTTATTAACTAACAAAATATGCAGTTGGTGAAGTCTCATTCCAATGAACACTGAGCTTGGTCAAGCTTCTGAATTGGACAAAATATAATCATTTAATTCCACTTCAGGATGTAACACAATTTGTCGGGAATTTTCTAATCAAGAAGCTACAGTTTTTTGTTTTTACTTTTAAATGAGCATTTTCACATACAACCAGCATACTTTACAAGGAGCAGTGAAAATAGCACAATCACCAACAACAATGGTCCAAAATTGAGAAAGGAGCTTTAGAAGCATCATACACCTAGGAAGACAGTATTTATTTCTTCTGTACGATAAAAGTCCATCTTTAAGCTCACCTGTATGTTCAAGTTGCAGATGAAATCTGTTAGCTATGGGGGCTTTTGTATAGGAAGTAACTGGACTATATTTATGCTCATATGCCCACTTGATCAAACTCTCATGTGATGAAGGAATATCGGGTAGTACTGATTTACTCATAGCCATGGATCGTTCTGTTTCTTTTCCAAAACCAATACTATTTGATGTCTGCAAACAAAGAAAAACATGGTTCATTACTTACCATTTAAGGATACTTAACATGGACTAGGGACAGTGATATTTTGTTGAAAAATTTTACTCTGTTAGTAACAGCAAACTGAGATCACCTGGGAAATAAAATAAAATAAACTCTGCCACCTTAAAAACAGAACTGCTGCACACATGGAGAAAGTTCTCTTGTCCAAATAAGCAAGTCGAAAGGATATATAACAAGCATCTCTAGCTGTCAAAGGGGCAGATAGAAAAATATTCATTGATATTACATTTCAACTTTCTTTTAAGTGCTTGGCATCTTATGTTTAAATATGTATTCCCACAAAGCTAAAGATACATGAATTTATTTTTACATTTACAGTTTTACTATTATCACTGTAACAATTCCATTACGAACTACATAACAAGCTGAAAATACTCACACAGCAGGAAAGGACATGATGACCCACTCAACAATTCCTCCAGTGTGACTGAACTGCTTTTTCTATATGCAGATTACATCTTTCAATTTACAGCACACACTTTTAATTTCCATGCCTGATTATATTCTCCATCATAGAGGCTGTATGTTATTTATCTTCAGCTCTCTCCCTCATTTCTTTCTAATGACCCAGTCGTGCATACTTTAAACACTCAAAGCTTCACAACAAAAGTTAAAGGGAATTTTAGGTACTCAATGTCTGGTTTGAGGACACTGTTACTAGTTTTCAAAGACCAGTAAATACCACTAAACAGAAGAAACAAAAAGGAAGCCACGAGTATCTTAATTGCAGTGCCTTATTACTGTTTTGGGTCAAATAATATTTTGTTTTCCAATAGATACAAATCTGGATAAGATTTATCACACATTTTCATATTACCATACTGCTTCAACCAGCTGGAATTACTATGCCATCTCAATTTTGCTGGATCTCCCTCTCTACTTTCCTGTTCTTTTTTTTTTTTTTGTCAAAATGAGACAGCTGAACAAATATTATCCCA
Source organism: Phasianus colchicus (assembly GCF_987193195.1). NCBI lineage: Eukaryota > Metazoa > Chordata > Aves > Galliformes > Phasianidae > Phasianus > Phasianus colchicus. The sequence goes on along the minus strand of NC_143444.1, from coordinate 17,050,475 downwards.
GAACTTCTCTGTTCTAGCTGGCTCTTGAACATTTTCAGAGCTTGTTTATACCTCTCCATGCCACAGTGCGCCTGTAAAAGTTTAGTCTTGCATCAACTCAATGAAACAAAACCAATCACAAGGACTTCCAGGAATAGGTACACCTTCCTTCGTATGCCTGCCCTGTCAACACCCTTGCACAGTGCAGGCAATCAACACAGAGCCGCCTAGAAAGCTATTCCAAACAGACAGATCCTTTCAGAAACTGGCAGGCAGTTTTCCTCATTAAAGAACAATTCGTCCAAGCTTCTGGAATCATCAGAGATTTGTTGTTCAGTGCTTTTTACCTCTTTCACTCTTTACCCTCCTCAATACGGTGGGATCGATCAAATCTTTCTGCAATTTCACTTCTTTCTCCACTGTACAATCTGTACACAGCTGTGTAAGAAGACACCCACTCTGCAGGGGGCAATGTGAAGTGCAGATAGCCCAACAAGCACAGAAACTCAAGCTGATGCAAGGACATAAGGCTGCAAACAGGATCTGAACACAGCCCACGAAAAACACATTACACGTATACTGTGTGCAGTTATTTTACCTAAACTGTTCTCTCTTTACTCAATTTTGTGTCCATCAATTTTCAAGAAGTACAGCAAGGTGGGAAATGATAAATTTATCATCTATGAATCTGGACCTTAACTCAAGCTCTCCGGGCTGAGGCAGCACAGCAGTAACCTTTCACTCTCAGTTTGTCAATCCCCTCAAGACTAACACTGAGGGCAAGATATCAGGAAAATCGAAGTGCATGGAACCTACTCAACTAATAAAAAAGCACACTGTGAAACATTACCTAATTGTTTAGTAATGTTTCTACGTATTGTCTAAATTTGGGCTTGGAAAGGCCTTTAGCTTAATAGAAATATGAACAGGTCCTAAATCCTCGAAGTACATGCTTTTAAATCATACGTGGTTGTTTAATTGCTTTACTCACATAAAGTAGAACAAACACACATTTGGAAAATTAGGCATCTATATGAATGAACCAGTAAACAGTCACAAATCCTAACATAAACATATAGTCTTTAACATACTGACATTTTCATATACTGCATTACTTTCTCTTTTTGCTGACCTAAATATTTTTTTTTGCCACCCTTTAGAGAAAGTTTTCACTTGTACTTTTTACTTACACTTTCAATGATTACTAAAGGCAAACTTGAACAAAACATAGTAATATTTCTTCTTTGTTCTCAATAAAATTGCAGCATTTTAAGACATTTTAAAATCTCCTAAAAATGCTCTCTCTGAAAATTCATATGTACAAAGAGGTAGCTTCATGGCTTTGAAATGTTGTGAACCAGACAAAGTGAACTAGTGCACAATTCTCTGTTGTGTGGAAGAATAACAAAGTCTAAATATACAACAGTGAACTTTATTAAATAATCCAGAATGAAAGTTTCAAGCATAATGTTGTTTTTTGATCTTCTGTTTACAGATGAATCCTGAGCAACCGACCTTTTTTTCACTCTTTTTGGACCTACTAGACCAGCCCTTCCTGTCCCTATGATCAAGACGTGCCAGGGATCAGAAGGAAATTTCATTATCAACACTAGAAAGTCTTTTCAGACAATTTCCTGAGCAATGCCATCATATTTTTCCTTAAAATTGGTTTCTCTTAAAAGCAAAGATCAAATCCTGAAAGAAATGAGTGGTAGGCGGATGCTCTGAAAGTAATGCCTCCTATTATATATTGTTGGCCCACAAAGTCAGAGACAAATGTTGATGGAACAGCAGTAGAGGCTGAACCTTCCCATCAATATTCTATTACAGTCTGTTGCTATGCAACAGATGGCAGCAGAGGGGCAGCCTAACAGAATGGCATCTGACATGGAACTGTATATGAAGCAAAGGTGTGTCACTGAACTCCTCCATGCAGAAAAAATTGCACCCATTGAAATTCACTGCCACTTGCTGAACGTTTACGGAGACCAAACAGTGGATGTAAGTGAGAACAGTGAAGCAGCTGTGGGTGGCACATTTCAGCAGTGGTGATAGCAACAGCAGGTCATCTCTGCTGCTGATATATATATGAGCATGGCATGCAGGCCATTCATTGTTGATGAAAACACATAGCTAATGATGGTGATATGCTGAAAAGAAGTGCTTTGTAGCTGAGAATTTACTCTACCTAATAGCAATAGTGTGTTGTTTGTATATGTTGTATATGGAAATAAATAGGAGGACTTACTTTCAAAGAAACCTATGTAAATCAAACAGCCTTTGGATCCTTTCAGTATTGACCTGAATGCATTCAACAGAGAAAGCTACCAAATAAATTCATAGAAACATAAATGGCTAGAGTTTGACAGTGCATCTTGGTCATTGCAAAACTGTTAACCAATAGGCCACTGGCTGGTCCTGAGCCAACATAAGCTCAACTTTCTAATGCACTCAACTCACTACTTAAGAGCAAAATAAGCCTAATCTAATTTTTATTTATTTATTTTTTCTCTCCAAAAAAGGAAAGGTTTATTTTCTTTGTAGAAACAATGCTGAGTCACATAGCCTGTGCCAAAAAGCATTCTGAATTGGAGCTTCCAATTATGTTTAAGTATGGTTTCAAATGCTCAGCTTTACAGACCCTGGTTTTAAATTTTATAGAACCTACTATTTGTGGTCTGAGCAGAGGTGAGGTCAATTTGACCAAACGCTTGCTGGGGACAGAAATACTGGCAGGGAAGAAGGCTGGAGAACACTAGGAAGGCGCAAAGCAGTTTCCACTTCTAAAGCAACGTGGGTGTTGGACTTATACCTAGAATTATCTATTCTGCTTTCATAGGCATCTTTCCAACTTCTTAGATGAACCTGTAGAATCATCCACCAAATTAACAGCAAGAAAAGAGATGAAGATTCAACTCAACAGTGTGTACTTCAACAGAAATCAAGAAAATATAGACTCTAAATCCTTGCACTAACCACCTGGCTTTTGGGACACGTTGGTCAGTATGTAAAGGAGAAAAAAATATGTACAGTTTCTGTACTTACTCTTTTCAATGTTGGTTTGCAACAGCACCAGCAGCTAAGAATACATTAAAAAAATCAATATGGACTAGTAGCATATCACATTCCAATGGATTCCATACTGTTCATACATAGTACCTCTCAAAAAATCAAGGTGCCATAACTTACAATGACTTCCAGCTTTCCTTGGACATCATGTGACTTGATAACCCAGTTGACCGATTTCTTACACTTGAGGATAAGTACGACATTTCTGTCAAGTTTGGCGCCAGGTTGAGATGGTTTAATGTCAACGATTATATCCACCTGGAAAGCACTGTGTGTGGAAAATAGAGGGAAAGTAAGACCAGAGTGCCAGAAATTTCCAGCTATCAACCTTCTTCCAATCCATCATGTTTCCACTGTCTGGCCAGCTGATTAAAATGCTGGAGGTTATCCCAGACAACACAACATGTGCAAAACAGATTGTTATTCCATTTACTCTTGAATGATTTTACATCGCAACAGATATAAGTATTTTTTAGACAAATTTTTTTGTTTGCTTCTTTGTTTATAAGAAGCGTGCTACTCATTTCAGCTATTATTTGGGGCAGGTTAGCTATATGGCAAGCAGTTTGCTTTACACTCTTTGCTTATTTCACTCTAGCTGTGCCTAAATATAGCTGTTTCAGTTTCCTCTGGGTATAACTGTATTAAAGTTCAGAATAGTATCTTAAAAAAGCAAAAAGACAAGCAAGTTAATACCAAAAAACACAAAAATACTGTATCGGGCAATGTCTCTGTCTATGCAGTTAAACTGTTGAAATTACTTTGCTTAGGATCATATATGTGTTGAGGAATTAAGCTGTCCTATTTAGTTTCCAATACTTCTGGATATATACTTTAAAAAGACAAGAAAACAGATGTACAGCCTACTGATCCCTGGAAAATAGGTGAACACTATCCAGATTTTCAAGACTTCAGTACAGTAAGTAGAGCAATAACATTTCATCATGCAAAATATTAATTCAACGTAAAAACCTTTACTTCCAGATCATCTTACAGGAACAGATGTCTAAGAATGTGCTCATCTCCAAATATCAAGTTTCAACTAATATTCTACATTGAGACTTCATATCTTGGCATCTTTTGTTTTATCTCATGTAGCTTTACACATATTCACCTCAGCTTCTGTGCAGAAAAACTTTGTAAAGATAGCTGTGGAACTATTTATGAAGCAAACAGAAATTTAACATACTCACTGTCTTGCTTAGAATTTTAACACTTAAATATTTTGCAGTGTTATCATCTAAAAAACAAACTCCTACCATGCACTGTCAGCCAATGCCAAATGCCCAGAGAAATAGAAACAGGGCCTTAATCATCGCGTAACACTGTAAGAGACTCATGGTGATGCTGCTACAAACTAATACCATGATTCAAAACAGGGTTACTACCCACTGCTACAGATAGGCAAACCACTTGGACTTAACTACTTGCCTTCCATCACCTCAACACTTCCTTGCTCTGCCAAGATTGCTAGGAAAGAGAGTATTTTCAGGCCCTGGGTTCAGCATCGTGCAATGAGATAATTAATCTTCCACCTCTGTCTCCCTATGTGATTTCCTGGCTAGAGATGGGAAATATAATGCATAAGGAGCAGAAGTGGACAATGCTGGAAAGCCAGTCTGCAGAAAGTAGATGACATTTTAATTCTAACTCATCTCTGCTGAAATTGTGCTTTTCTTCTTGCAAAAATAAGTTTCATGGCAACATCACTCAGTACTTATGAAGAGCTTTTTTAGGTGTGATTATCTGAAGCAAACACCATTCATATGATTCCACTAAGATCCAAGAAAGACGGGCAAAGGATGAATGCTTTGACCATCTTAGCTCCCAAGTTTACAGTACTTTCGGCAATTCAGGTAACTCTAATAACATGTACAGAGAGTTACATAATTTCCCCTAACAACTATTTATAAACCTTTTAAAAATTAATGGACTGTTGTCAACACTTTTTCTCATAGATTATTAAACTATACCTTAACCTCAACCAGAAATATTATAGAAAATACGGCTACGATTCTGCAGAACTGTGACACTCTTACCATGGATCACAGATCACTCATGACCTCTAGACCCCTGTTTGGGAATCAGTGCCCTTGGGTTGCTGTAAGTCATCAATAGCTATGACAGGTCAAAATTACTTTTAATTCCTCTCTCACCTCCCCATTCAGTGGGCTTATTGTAATCCCTGTCAGATTCTGTCCTTATTCATACTTCCTTATTCATTTCATTAGAAAACATCAATTGATTCAGCAAGATTTCTGTCTAGAGAAAGAATGCAGAGTAAAATCCGTAAAAACTGTGTATTATGGTCTTGTTCAGAAAAAATCCTGGAATCATGAAGCAGAATCCAGAATCTTTACATGATGAAGAACTAGTTTATACTCAAGTTAAAATGCCAAGATCCAAGCTCTTTCTGTAATGATGAAATGACTAAAAAGGCTATCTTCATTTAAATTCCAATACAGAAGTGAAAGTTCTAGCTGTAATTTCAGATTTGATACCTTTCATGATACCTTACCTGTATGGATTGGAATTTGGAGTGATTAGTTCAATTATGTGAACTTCCCTTTCTTGAACCAAGTTAGACATTAGGCACCCCTCTGCTCTTTTTGGTTGTAGGTATCCCGCAAGGTAATTTAAAGAGAGAAAATTCTTTTCTATGTTGCATGTGGGAGGAAAAACTTGATCTGAATAAAAAAAAGAAAAGAAAGCATAAGTAGTTTTATGCATAAATATCAACTTATATTCATGTATGTACAGCATCTACATCAATGCAGCACTGTATTTTATGATGCAGATCTCTAGCACAAGAGGTTCATCTATCACCCATCTTAAGCACTTAGGAGAAATCACCATAACATTGAAAAGCAGGTAACTGTTGCAAAAATACAGCACTCCTCTGCTCAGGGAGATGGTTTAGCTCAGTGTTGTTAGAGTTGGGGTAGTACAGTTAGGTTGCAGTTGGACTTGATGATCTTGAAGGTTTTTTCCAACCTGAGCAATTTTGTGATTCTAAAATGCATACTTTTGAACTACAGATTTAAATATTTAATGAACTCCCTCCCTTCCCCCAAAAGAAACCTAAAAAAACAATACTGAAGGAAAATATGTGAACATTTTTCAAAATTAATAACATATTTAATTTCTCTCATATTTCTTTTGAAATTAACTCAAAACTTGTGTTAACTCTTCCCTTTAGAAATCTTTTCTTGTTATTAAAAACGTATCATACTTAAAAGATCACAGAAAATATATTCCATTTCCATATTCAGTATATTTTCCTATATTTTGTGTAGTCAGAATCAGCTTTGTTTAGAAATATCACAGCTCTCTTATGCATGGAAAATTGAATAAAGCAAGAAAAGGATGAAATAAATGGTTGATATAATACTCATAGCCGAAGTCAGGAAATCCTAGAGTAGATGATCTTTGGGTTTTAACTGTCTAACTAATCATGCACATTAATTACCGTACAAAATTAAACAAAAAAATAGTTACTCATGCACAGCCTAGATTGCTGCATTTCAAGCAGCAGCATATATAAATACTTCATTTCTGAGAGAGCTTTACATATGAATTAATAATACACAGAAGAACTAACTATCACATAATCAAGACTTAGTCTTTGATCAAGACAAAGTCTTATAAGAACAGAATTCCAAACCTACTTTCTACTTTGACCTTTTCATTACAAAGAAGGCTTTCCTATTAAGATCAATAGCACAACAGAAAAATATGTAAAAGAATATAATGCATTACGCATGCAAAGCTGCGGACAAACTCCTAGAAACTGAGTGGAGATCACTGTTTGCATTTGCTTCCTAAATCGAAGCTGACATGTCATCCCTGAAGTGCACTTGCATGTGGTACACAACTTCTCAGAAAGCTCAGAGACTCCTGTGACCCTAGCTATAGTGGAAACAATTAGGAGAATTTCTTCTCCTGATTTTACACAAAGCAGTTTTTGAATATTAACCTTATTGCCTTTTGTACAGAACCTGTCAAAGCTGCATGAGGCAGTAACTCTTCATACTGTGCAAGCAAAGCACTCCTCCAACATCTGGTGCTTGCCCTGCCAGATTAGCCTTGAATGCAGCTGCACTCCTGCCAACTCCTCCCACTACAGCGCAGAATGGAAAGTGATCCCAAATGATCTATACTGAGCCTGAAGTTATATATATATATGCTTATGCTTACACACAGATATTATGTATTTGCTTCTCAGTTGCTGTGCTACAACACAGTTAAACCCATAAAAATCAGCCTCTAAGCAGTGTGCGGGTAATCACCACACGTGCTATCACAGGCCATGGCAAAGCACTTGCCTCCTGCTCCTGGCCCTTCCCTGCCGCGTCAGCACAGCTCAGGGAACCGCTGCTCTCGCTGCCACCAGCACTGATGCTCCCCAGCCTGGGCCCCTGCTCCTCACACGCCTTTCTTCTGTGCTCATTTTAACTCTGTCAGTAGATGCTTGATACACACATTTACTTCCCCTGTCTTAACCAAAATGCATTTACTCTTGTCAATCAGTTACCAAGACAAGATTTGGGCTGTAAGAGAAACAGATTCACTTCTTCTTTCTTTGGTCACCATACTTTTTTTCCTTTTTTTTCCCCCTTTCAGTACTATTTAGTTACTTCAAGATGTTGCTTCAGGTGTCTGCAATTAAACTGATCAGAGCCCAGAGCCCATCTAGAAGCCCCAGGCCTCCCTAATCTCCCCAGGCACCAAGGTGAGGCTCCTCTCCAACAGCACCAGGTGAGCTGTAGGCCCACAGCCGGTGAGCCCTGCTTGCCACAAGCATGCAGCCCTGACTCTGCCCCCAGCTGCTGGCTGCTCCTAGAAGTTCCAGTGGGCAACACCTTCGTTTTAAAGAGGACAGACAGCAGCTGCTCTCTTCTATACACGTTAGGTGTCACCCACAGGTTCTTGGCTAAACTGGATAAAACTTAATCACCCAGCTTTAACTCATGCGACTTTTGTGCAAACGAGAGCTGTTAATCAGGTGTCACTCTCCAAGATAGCAATGCAGCCTTAGCAGCAGCAGCTTAATTCAGCAATAAAAATCCCATCCAAGCAGAGCTCACCTTTCAAAACTCTAAGCTAAGGATGAGCAAGGTATCTGGGATTTTCCTCTCCCACTCCTCTACACACACACAAAAAAAAAATGCAGGGCTTTTTTTCAGGAGCACTTTACAGTTCACTAGCCCTTAGCACTACAGAGATCAGCACATCAACTTTAAGGTGACACCACCTTAACAAAAACAGAAAGCAGCTGCAGTCTTTGCAGGGAGGGAGGAAGCTCTTAGCAGCACTCACTGTGAAGCACTGAGTTGAAGCAACGGCAGGACAAACCACAGCACAGAGCACAAACCTACAGTATTAAACCCAGCAAGTCTGCAAGCATGAGTGAGTACAGGGCACCAACTCAGCAACAGGACTGAAGCTCCAGCTTCTGCCAAGACAGGAGCACAGTGCTAGTTTGTAAGCAGACTGTACACGGAGCCTTTTTTAGACCTGTTAATGTTATGGTTGACTCTTCCTCTGCTTTAAATGTGTTGAAAATAGGCTGCCCTCCAGGCTAGCACACCTGCGCTGGATTTAGATCGGTGATACCAGATGCATGAGGTAACGTTTAGCTAACTGATAAGTCTCCCTGACCTGTATGTCATATCTTACTGAGCCACAAGGAACTAAATCAGCTTCTCTTCTACAAAAAAATATGCTTTAACATCACTTTTTCTGTGAGCAGTCCAGCCTTCTAGGATCTGATAGCAATTATCATGGCTATCACTTTGTCACCTCTTTTATCACGAAAGTCCAGCTGACCACAACACCCCTCCTCTGTGGGCCTCCCAGCTCAAAATTCTCACTCTAGCCTGTTTAAGTTTCCACTGTGCTCACCACCCCTGCAGAGCTGGATCAGCCACACTCAGCCTCTTGATGGATGGAATCAATAAGATTCAGGTGTGCCTGGCCCCGACCCAGTTTTGACAGGCTTCCATACTCAGCTGCCTTTCACTCACAGCCTCAAAACTGATTTCAGAGACTCATGGCATCAGAAGCAGTTTTATTCTGTGAAAGATCATCCTTCTTCAGATTTTTTTTTTTCCTCTGGCTTGAATTTTCCTTTCCTTGTATTCAGCTAGAGCACCAACTTCTAAAATGTTACATCTTCCAATTTCAGATATTTTTAACTTGAATAAAGATAAAATGGCAGTATTCATTTAATTACCCACGTTAAAATCTGTATCAGCTGTGTAGCAATGAATGACTTCATGCAGCCTCTTTTATGAGTAACACTAGCCATGAATTCACAGACTGGCAACTGAGGGTACCTGACTGTGTAGTGTGATTTTTGTAGGAAAAGCCTGAGCTGCCTATCAGCATACACTGTGATTTGTGGAATTCACCGATTCCATTGTTCACTCTGCAGAGAAGCAGATCAGGTCCATGTCCCACGTGTTTTTCATAGAACTTCTTGCATGACTGCTACAGTTCAAGAACGGACCCTCTCCCTATGCAGGAATACACATGCATGATCTCTCCACTTCCCCCCGCCCCTTTATTTCTTCAGCCAAGAATTCAAGTCTAAATCAAATATGGTTACAGTTGAGCTAGTTTGTAGGAGCCTTCTCAGAAACTGATGTTGGTTGCTTGCCAAGTTCCATTTTGTGTACTTAACTCCTAATTAAATTGTGTTTAAATATACTCTAAACACGATGCAAAGCTCTCATATTTAGCTGTTTTGTTTGACTGGAGATGAGCAAATCAACAGACAATTTTATATGTTTTTTGACATATCTAATTGAATGCTTATCTCTGTAACACAGAGACCACTACTCCCATACATGCGTTCCAAGAGCACTTTAATAACCTAATAAATGTATTTCTGAATGATCTTCTGGCATTAAAATGCAAGACTGGTGCCAAGCAGAACAAAAATCATGCAGGGGAAACCTGTACAAATTTGGCAGGTTTTGGATAAAACCAACACAGCCATGCTCTGATTTGGGGGGGACAAGCCTTATGCTTCAGGAAAGCTAATGACTGTATACAGGTGGTGAGGATTAGGTGTTTTTGCCACAGAAGACTTTGGGTTTGGTTTGTTTTTTTTTTTTTTTGGTAGCCAACTAGATCCACTCTGGAGGAGTTTCTCTAGAAATACTGCTGAAGTGCTACGAAGTTAAACAGTCTGCTGGTGCTAGTCAATGCTCAGTCCCCCAGTACCTTTTGAAAGTTGTTAAAAGTGTTCTACTGATTTCTAATATTTCAAAACAGCTGGATCTCTAGCTGCAATGCAAAGAACAGCTCCAATTCACTTTTACCAGCCTGTATTCTCATTGTATTCAGTTTAGCCTAGACTTGAATGACATCTTCAAAGAACTAAAAGAACACTGAAACAGGCCATTAAGTAACAAACACTGAAATCTTATGACATCCCATGCCTGCAAATAAAGCAAATTTCACCCCCTGTCATCTCGTACTATAGTGGAAAGTTGCTTTTGCTGATAAATTTCTTCTGCTATCTATATATGTTCCAGAAAATAAATTTGAATAAAGATAAGTAGTTTATAAAACTCTCCTGAACCAACAGCCTTATTCCAAGATCATAATGAAGAGAAAAGCTGTGCCTGTTGTATCACCGTGGCTTAAGAACAGCTCAGATACAAATCTCTTGTAGAAGATATCCTTAGCATGATAATGTAAGCATGAGCCAGAAGCTACTGCATAGATTCATATTTTTATATTTTTCTGATATTGTTCAGCTGCACAGATACAGCCAAAGCCCCACCCTAACATGGGCCATGAAATCCCTCAGGCACTGGAGTACTTTCCCAGCTCCCTTTAGCCCAGCTCATAGGGATAGGAAATTTTGATCCTCAAGGTAAAAATACACAAAGACATCAGATCAGGCTGAGGTGACTTCATGAGAAAGACAATAATTCTTTGTTCAGAGTAGTCTGTATCCTTATACAAGGGAATAAGAAAAACAAAAGACTACTCAGGTATTTCTAGAAATAGCCTTCAGAAAGTTTCTAAAAACTTTCCTCAGGTTCTACGCTTCAATCTTGAAGGCACCCAAATAATCACCATGAGTAGTATTCTTCTTTTAAAATGTGAATATTTTTTTTCTTGGAAGATTATAGCCAACGATCTTGTACCTGCATTTATAAGCATAAAATTATGGCACCAAAATTCATTTAAAAGCGGACTAAACCTAACGTCTGGTCTTTAGACTTGATTTTATTTCTCTGCCTCATACTCTTCATAACATATCTCTTTGGAAAATGAGAGGTTTGTTTAACAATCAAAGTAAAAAAACCAATGAAATACTACAATGAAATTTATTCTCAAGATTGAGAAATTCCAATATTTCTGTTGAGTTTTGTTTGCCTGTTTTCTTTTTGTTTGTTTTACCTTCTCCTACTTTAATATAGATGTTTCTTGATATCTTGAGTTCGGTGAAAGATGTTACTGCTCCATATTCCTTCTGGGCCCACTGTAACAGATGTTCATTTCTCTCAGGAAAATTCTTTTCTTCCGTTTCTGCTGACAAAGAGAAATTTCCCTTCTCGAACCAAACAATGGAACCTGAAGACACCTGATGAAAATAAAAACACAATTTTAATGCAGTACATTTATCCACACAGACATGCAGCCCATTTAAGCAACATAATCTGGCACACCCAAATTAGCTGCACGTTTACAGCTTACTTCCAACTTCACGCCTAAATTTCATGCATTTTAACATCTGCATAATGATTCATTTGCAGAGATTATTTACTTTAACGTCGTTGTTTTAAGCAGCACAGTGTTCCCAACCTGTCAGTTCGGCTGGAGTGCATATGGCAGCCAAATCAATGGATCTCTGAACCACTCACAGATGTCAGCTGCTGACAGAGTATAATAATGCTGCATGTGTGCTGAATAGGAGGAGAAGGGGAGAGCAGGAAGACAGCAGGGAAATGGGAGGGGGTTAAAACAACAGAGTCCAGGTAAGTGAAGGGAGAGAAGTATGTGAAGCGCAATAAACCTGGGAACTACTGAAGTAACTTCCAAATCAGAAAGAACATGAGTTCAAGCACAGTGAAAAGACCAATGGAGAGACACAGTAAGAAATGAGACAGGCTACAGAAATACACGCTGTTGCTTTACTTAGAGTAAGAAAAGAAATGCTTTGATCTAGCACATAAAGCAGATGACTTGCATCTCTAGAAAAATCATTATAAATAGGTTGTATTAACTTACATCTTGACCAGAAAAACTAAAACAGTGCTTAAAATTGTCAAAATACAGAGTGTATGAGTTCTTGCACCTGAGCACAAGTCAGACAGAAGCCTGGAGGCAGAAAATATCCCAATATTAATATATACTGCTGCAACATCAAGGCTTTCTAGTAAACTTGATTTCTTTGTTAAAAAAAAAAAGTGTATTACTTCCTTGAATTCAAAACTAACAACGTTGATCAAAAGAGTAAAAAGCACAGTGCAACAATTTCCAACCCCTTCTGAGTATTATTTATACACTATCACAGGATAATGGTGATAGGTATCCCTCTAGCCTTTTAAACAATTTATCAATAGCAATTATTTAAACAAGTTATATGAAGTCAGGCTCCAATTAGATAAAATTAAGTAATAGCAACTAGCCATTATCTTCCCTGTATCTCCTGTTCACTTCACAGCACTATTTTGTGATATTCTATATCAACTGTTCAGCACATACAAGTATTTGTCTAAGTAAACATATAAATTATGCCCTTTGGCATGTGGAAGGAATTTCAAAAGTTCTTCTCCTTGCTTCCAGCTATTGGTATTTATTATTCATGTATCACACTCTGCTCAAGAGAAGACCTTTTTCCCCCCACCAGAATAGCATTCAAAGTTTAAACTAATACTTATTTCAATTCCAAATGATCTTCCTTTTTTGTTTTTCATATGACCATCAGAACACATTTCCTTTAAAGTCCTTATCTTGTGTAACACAGAATATACCACCCTTCCCAAATAAAAAAAGTAGACTCTAACATAAGAGAAAATCCAGGATTCTCCTACAGCACTAGGAACAGATGGTAACATATTAGCTTTAAGAAGTAGCACTTAGCAAATAGTATTCACTTTGTAATTCCATTACTTAGAAGCAGTTACACCATGAATTGGTTTTCATGGAGTATCTCAATAATGCTCCTAGCATTGGATCACAGTGTGCCCTGTCTTACAGGACAAAGACCACACTGTCAGTACAAGACAGGTCATGTGCAGACAGCCTACGCAGCACCTCTTAACTATGCTGTCTTTTCTATCCAAACACATGGGACATCTTTGTAGAGTCCTAGCCTAAAAAAGAAAATTCTCCTGTCAGTAGAAATTGCTGGATTTAAGGATTTCATCGGTTACTATTTTACAGGTATATTGGATAGATACTGGCATTCCACTGCCAGGAATCAAGATTCCTTAACTGTCTCAAAAAATTTCTACAGTGTATCTAAGAATGACAGCAATTGATGTTCATTTACACAATTTATAATGGGCCTGGTATTTTCCATGGTCAGTCAGAGACAAGAATTATCAGTGTGACCTTTTAAGACATTTGAGGAAAATTCGAGAGGAAAATATTAACACTTCTAAAATATTGTCTAAAGAAATGCATTTGCTTGCAATAATGCATTTTCACTGCATTTTCTACTTAGGATTTGAAATATTTAAGTGTCTGTTAACAATAGGTTTCTTCCTCAAAGCTCTTGGTTTTCCAATTATTACTAATTAAAACTTGCAAATATTCAGCATAATTCTGGGGCAAGACAAATGCTTTCCTGCAGGACACATCCTATCAATGAACACTACACCCAAATTTCTGAGTCTTACCAGAGAGAAACTGGGAGACAAAAAGCAGAATCACCAAGAAGTCTTGCACTAACATCCTCAACTAATGATCATATAGTAAACATCTTTATATAGACATGAAGCTTATCATTGTTCATTTTTTAATCACAAACCGAAGTCTATTAGAAATTAATGGTTTCACTATTACATTTTTAAAAGAAGCACAGAGTTCTGCTGTTCCTGCCAATGTTAGGATTTTTACTACACGGACCTAAGGCAAAGTTAAGTGGGCCAAGCACGTTATTTTTTCTGGAAAGAATTCAACAAACTCTTCCAAAAAAGGCGACCATCACTGTTTCAACACCTGCTTCGAACATTAACTGCTTACTCTTCAGAAAAAACCAAAAGCAGCCCTCTTGGAAGTACTTCAGGCATGGCAGCCAGAGTATTCAAACCAAAGAATGCTTTACATGCTTAGAAGTATGTCAACAATTTTAACATGAGCACACATTACCTAGCCTAATGGTTGATTAAGAAACTGCCACCATGTTCACTCTTATCTCCTGCCTTCATCTCCTTCAGTGGTTACTTCCAGAGGTTGCAGAGTAGAAAAAGTACCCCAGCTCTATTTCTTCCTGTTGTTGAGCGGGCATTAAAGATGACTGCACCAGAAACATCCCCTGTTGCTAAGGTCATCTACATGCTTTGCCACATTTCTGAGGCTAAATGAGGAACTTCCAAGTCTGATGTGGAAAATCAGTTTGCAGGCCCAAAATACACCGTCAACAGACGGCAGTATTCCACAGCAAGGAACGCAGCTCAAAAGGCTCTGCAGTCAGGGGGAATGAGGATCAAGTGCAGCATCTTGCATTTGCTACCAAAATCTGAGCTATCAAGCAATAAAACGTATTTAGGAACCTACTTCGATTACACATATTACTACCTAGATGTAATTTAGTGGTCCCCAGTGCTGACCACTGGGAAAAACAGGAATTTTCTTTGCACTGCACAGAGGCAAGGAAACTTCAAGGATCTCTCATCATGAAAAAAAAAAAACAAAACCCTTATGCGTCTCTAAAGAAAACTTTCCAGTCTCACAAAAATTGTTCTTGCAGTGCTGCCAAGGCACCTTGGGACATCAGCTACCTGGCATTAAGTGCCAAACTGCACCAATTACTGCTCGTCGGAAGGAGCACCTCAGAACCAGCCATAAGTCATCTCACTGGTAAGCATGTCACTACAGCCACTCAAAACAGCAACTGCTGTTTCTTATTTTACCTATTTCCTTCTGTCTTTAAAGTTCTGTGTCTTTTTTTTCTTTTCTTTGAACCTGATATACTGGGATTTTTTTATTTTATTTTATTTTATTGCTTTATGATATTTTAAGTATTTAATATAGCTGTAACTCAGAACACCCAAGTAGAAAGCAAGCTCATAATTTAGCCTTGAGAGAGTCAGATACCTTTGGACATTGACTTGAAATACAAAGTTAAGTGTCCACAGCATGAATCATTCCTTCCCCTCACAGCAACAGCCACTCACCAAGGCCCCTCCAGCACAAGTGACCAAAAAAGCCATACATAATGGAGCAAACAAATCAGCAGAAAAAAAGCAGCACCCTTTATGTTTCTAGATAGTGTCAGATCCATGACAGAACATGCCAGAGAAGAGTAAATCCACTCAGAATAGAAGTAAAAATCTTGCACCAACTTTCATAGCAGCCTACACAGAGTCAGGACTCGGTGTTTTCTGATAATGTACTTTGACAGATTTCAGACCCCTTACAGAGAAAAAGCAAAGCCACAAACGGAAAAAGATCAAGTACTCTGAAACTCAAAAAAAATTTCCTTTATTGCTCAAAAAATCAGCATACAATAATCACAAACAGAGCAATTCTTCTTGGTAAGTGGCTGCTTTTGAAATAAGATGCAACATAGAACATGCTGCACATTCGTGCAGCATCTATCAGCTTCGCATTATTCCCTATAAAGATAAGACGCTTTCAGATAGCGGTATATTTTTTTCATTTTAAGTTTGGTGTTCTCAAGACCACTTAAAATCATGACAAAATTCCACTTCCATTTCACACTGTTTTTAAAACAAATGTGAAGGAAACAGCATTATCTTATCTGCAAATTTTAATTCTGCTTCTGAAGAGATGTTGAGTTCACCAACTATCAAAGAACCTGATAGGAATTAGAACCTTGTGGGATCACACTCGCATATTTATATGCATCTGGAAAGAAAATCTAGAAATTTTCCATCTAAGTTGAAACCACATCAATGCAATTTTCAGAACCATCATAGGAAGAATTGTGATAAAAAGGAAAAAAAAAAAGACATGAAGGATAAATTTGTCCCCAAAGTTTAGGGCTCAGCAGGAGTTTAACATATACAGGCAACTGTTCACTCACCTCACAGTAATCTAATACCATCTTAATAGGTTCAACACATTCAGTTCATCTGAACAAAATAAGGTAGCAGAAGCTTTTTCAGGAATTTTGTTTCAAGCTAGATTCAAACTAGCTAGAGAAGGGGTGAATTAAAGCATATCTAGGGAAGTGTAGCTATACTTTCCACTGGAATCAGTGACTAAATAACAACCTGTTGTGATTTATTATCTCTGCGTCACCAACACCAGTAGTCTGCCAAAATGTGCTGCTTGCTTCTGTGAACTTCCACTTGCAAAAACCCCATCAACTGAAGCAAGTGAGGACAGGAAGGAACTATGACAATATAGAAGAGACAAAAATCAGCACAGGAATCTGGCTCCAGACACTTAAGCCTATTGCACAGTGGGTCTACTCCAATCTCTAAGTGCCAGAATGTTATTTCTTTCCGTGTTCTCGCAACTTGATTTAACATAAAGCCCAGGATGCACACAAAGCTTTTGTTGGAGCCAAGACCCATGAAAACAGCCCACCCTTGAAGCTTAATGAAACACCAAGCATGAAGCGTGAGTTTTGAAAAATGGCTTAAATCACTTAGGACATGAGAGAATCTAACATGAACTGCCTTAGCAGTTCTTAGAGATTTTAGAGAGAATCTAATATGATAACCTTAGCAAACCAAGCTCCAAAAAAGAACAGGGCCTGACCATCCCGTGAAAGGAGAAACTAAGGCACAGAGACTTGCATAGATTCCTCTGGTATTTACCAGCAACTTGGGAATTTTGAAAGATTTCTTTCCAGATGAAAGTGCTTTACGCTGAAAGGAAAAGATACTTATGTGCTGTAAAAAAAGTCCCCTGTTTTGGGACATCATGCTACCACACAGAATTCTTTGCAATGAACACAGCTTCATAAGTCAAAAATATCAATTCTCCTCTCTGACATTTCCTGAAGGAACTTGGAATTAAAAAAATCCAAGTATTTAAAGATGCTTTACTAGGACTATTGTGCTCTTTCACATTTCACTTTATTGAATGCAGACAATGCAACACTGTTAAACATGTATTAAGCACTCTCATTTTCTACCATCTCTACTTCTGACAAAATCCTTCCAGTTGACTGCCAAGAACAGCTCTCATATATAGCCTCTGAAATTTCTGGGAGGAAAACAGTTATACAGACTAGAAAAGCGTGATTTTGTCAGGAGGTAAATCAGGCCAAATGAGAAAGTCTTTGAGGAATTTTACTGTTGTGACAAGCATAATAAAGGTTACTGTTTACTAAACACTGCTTTTGATTAGACACCTAACGGTATTTTCACATTCCTTCCAAAAAGCACGGAAATGGTATGGGAAAGGGAAGGGGAAATATGAACTCTGCCAAGTGGAAAAGGGCAACCATGGGATTATTTCCTGCTACTAAGTAGAACTATGAAGATTTAAACAAAAAACAAACCCAGGATTCTGTAGAAACGTAACTGTCCTTTCAAATTCCTCTTCACACTGTTACACAACGCTGAAAATCTACAGCATTTTACTTTGAATAGTGAAAGGTCACTATTTATACTATATTTATCACTAGTCATGCACTTCCTATCCTTTCTCACTCTTCTAGCAGAGCGCTCTGTTCGCATCTGGGTCTGTTTAGCAAGTGATTGGAAACTTAGTCTCCTGATTTCCCGTTAAATTCTAGGCACAGGAAAACAAATAGCACTTGTTTTTCAGTGAGTTTTGTCAGTCATCCAAAATCTAGTGCAAACCATAGAGCAGCTTGTGGTTTGGTGGCAGAGACCCAAAATATGTCAGCCATATGAAGTAAAAGGAATACACTAGCTATTGGCTGAAGAAATAAGAACATCCCTTTTTTCTTCTTAGAAAGAAACAAATGACTAATAATTAAACTCAGTCACTCTATCACTTTTTTTCTTTACAGCTTTTTCTTTTTTTTTCTCCTCAAATCTCAAAACAAGAGCACATGATCTGGTTTTGCATTTATTTTT
The DNA here is from genome assembly GCF_987193195.1 of Phasianus colchicus. NCBI lineage: Eukaryota > Metazoa > Chordata > Aves > Galliformes > Phasianidae > Phasianus > Phasianus colchicus. The sequence goes on along the minus strand of NC_143444.1, from coordinate 17,032,212 downwards.
ACTACTGTTGCTTCCCCTGTTTTACCAGTCTCCTGTCCGGTTATTCACTTCGTAAGTGCTTTCGCATCCATAACTCTTACTCAGCCAATTACCTGAATAACTAACTCAGAGAAAGAGCTGAAGCACCACATCCTTAACCAAATACTATAAGCAGTACTATGAAGCAGATATTCAGACTTCTGGGGGGAGGGGGAGATGCGGAATCTGATCTACTCTAACGTGATTTCTCTCAGGAAAGCAAGAAGGATTGGGGTCCATTTTTTCATTTAATTCTGATTAGTTTCACTTGGCCAATAAAGACGTTCCTAGGCTATAAAAGCAATTGAGAAAGCTAACAAATCTGAAGAGAGAAATCACTAGTGAGCAGCATCTGCAAAACCCTCTTTCTGGGCAGCTTCATAAACCTGGTTTTCTGCCAAGACATGTTCTTAATAAACTGCTTTTAGGGAAGGAGCGAAATAATGACTTCAGGGGAAGGGAGGAAATTATTTTGGTATATAGAAATTTAAAAGTGTGGTGGTGGGAAAAATATGGTCAGGTTTTTCTGCAAAATTGGCTTGTAAAAGGATCAAAGGTAGAAGTATTTTCTGCAGGTGTTGTCTAGCTTACATAAAATTGAGATCTGTTGTAATCTAACCAGGCTAATCCCCAGTGAAGATGTACTCTCTCTCCCTCTGCCTCTTTCCGGTACAATTCTGGCATCACTTCCTATTGAAGAAAAAGCAGTATTTAACACAGGTGCTAAATATTCCCCTTGCTGAACTAAGCAGACTTTCCCATCTGCATGCTGCTCTTCCTAGAGGGGGCTGATGGTTCAGCCTAGGAACTCTCCAACAGAAAGGGCCCAGTCCCCAGGCTATTGTATTTTTGTAAGAATGTAAGAATATCCAATCAGACTAATATGACGAGATACTTCAGTAGTCTAAGTGGTGATTTTCAATGACTTAGGTCAGGCAGACATCATGCACTAACACATTTCAGGTGTTTTCAGATTAAAATAGCATGATAATTAGATATATTGATTTTCAGTGTCATAAGAATAAACTCAGGACTTGCTGTACTAAAATCACAGTAATTTTCCTGGCACCACCAACTTAACCCATCAAGATATATATAACTCACACAGACTCTTAGAAAATAATCTTATCTAAGCCAGATGCAACGTTAACACCGTACCACACAGTCACTATGTACTTACTTTCTGTAACTCTCATGCAGAGATTTGCCCTTTTTGTCACTCCCACAGCTTCAATAATCACTCTCCACCCTTCTGCCTTCTACCAGGTAACCTGAGAGAACTCAGTTACAACAGAGGTCAAAGCTTAGGAAAAACATCTGTTTTTTAATTTGTTTTCTATGCAAGTACTTTTACTTAAAAAAAAAAAGAAAAAAGAAAAAAAAAGTATGCAAAGCACAAGAGAATTATCTGTAGTTTACAAGAATACTTGTGCACTAAAATATGGCTATTGAAACACACCTGACCTCCTTATCTCGCACAGCACTGAAATATTATGTATACCAAACAAAGCATTACAATTCTATAATCATTACTGCATCACTTTTAACTTGAGAATACAGAACATGTCTACTTTACTTCTCCTATTTACTGTCTCTCCCTTCTCCATATTATGTAGTACCTCTATATAGATAATTACTGTGTGAGTAACTCAGCTGAATGCAATTCAAGGCAGTTCAGAGTGAATTCATGAATTGCATTTATATAATTGACAAATGCACCTACCAGGAAAACAATTATTATTTAGATATCTTAAATTAGTTTTGATTGAGAAGCCAACATTTTTTCTTAGGACTATTCACTAATGTTTTGTCTGGTTTACAGATGCAGAAATCAGCACAATAACAGCAAAAAGACAATGAACAAGTAAAGAAATCCCTTAAGAACCATCCCAGATGCTTTCCACCAAAGTATTGTAAGCATCACTGTGCTTCCTCCATGTGCCTGGAGGACAGATTTTCTCCACCACTCATTTTAAACTTCTGCTTAATGGAGGACCCAAGTCAACAATGCAAGCTTTAGCTATATGGAAAGAAGGTGAACTCCAGACTGACTCAGAACTACTACTGTATGCTTTCCTGGTCTTCTGAGTATATGTTGACACAAGCTTTAAATCTTTTCATTCTTTTCCATATATACAGATAGAGAGATAAAATAATTAAAAAAAAATAATCAGCAAGCAATCTGAGACCACTAATCTTTGTTCTCTTCAACTAACCTTTGCACTGGAAACTCAAACAATGAATTCAGACTATGGGGAGCAGAGTATCTTTCTAACAAGGATACCAAGAACACTGAGTCGTAGTTCTACTCTCTGCTGCAACAGAAATATTGTTTAAACTCAGCAAACATTATTTTCTCCACCTGTAGAAGGGTACTAACAGCATTTCACAGTTTGTTTTATTATCTGCTCATATCCTAGAGTTACCTCCCTTTTTAGAAATAGCTTTTGATCTTTTAATATAATTTGTGTATTTATTTTTTCAAATAACTTCCCTGTAATGACTTAAAAACCTTACTGTGCTATACAGGGGCAAATTTAACAGTTAGTAATTGTAAGAAATAAACAGTAAGGACTTGGCTCCAGGATTGTTTTCTTTACCACTAACAAGTCCCAGAAGTTGCCAATTAAACATTTTTACTTACTAACTAGGCTCAATCAATAAAACATTGCAATTCACAATTTACATACAGTATATTAATAAAATTGTGAATGAACATATTGTATGAAATGTCTGAAAGAGAGGCTGGAAAGACAATGATGATCATGCCTCAGGCTTCCATAGAGACAGACACAATAGTTATGACACTCCTATGGTATGCATGACACACATTCCTGTTTTGAGCATAGAATTCACAGACATCAAAACATATTTTTATATTTGAAATCCTTTATGATTCAAAATACCCTGTTTTCTGGCTTGTAAACGTAAGGAGAATGAACAAGATGTAACTGCAGAAGTACATGTATAAGCCAAGCATTTTCAAACAAGATGAGCCAATGAAGTCAATTCTGCATCCCAGGCTGTGATTTACACACTGAAGTTTAATTCTCTGGAACTTATTGAGGGCTTTGGTAAGGAAGAACAGAGAGTAGAAGAGGTATATCCATCTGCTCCATGACTCGCCTGGAAGAACCTGGAAATAAAAACCCCTGATTCTGCAGAGGCAGATCACTTCTTCAGGTCAGAGGCCGCACTAGTGACTGCAGTGTGGCATGGCCTAACACAGACAAGGAGCTCTGCTGCCAAACTAGAGCTGATCTACTTCTTTGAGGGGTGGTACACCTGTCCACAAGTCAAGATTTTTTCTCCATTTCCCATAGTTTTCTGTGCCACATGATTCTGTGTTGGTTTTTTTGAAAGAAACACATACACAAAACAACATATGTATCTTTTTGAGCAGAGTGGAACTGTGGAAGGGCAATAGTCAATCACCACAGGTTAAGTTGTTCAGCCAACTAACACAAGTCATAACTACTGAGAAATTGGTATATGAGGAATAGGAAGGTTGATGAGCCCCTGATAAGAGATTGCAATAAACTTACAATGTCTTTTTTGGCACAAATCATGACTGCTGCTGCTCAAGTTTTCAAGACTGTTTTTGTTTTCAGGACTGGTTTGAGTCAGAAGAGATTGAAGCACTTTCCTGAAGCAAACACTTGGCTAATCGTACAGTCTTGGCAGCTAAGGCCTTAGGCACATTCCTATTGTTTCCGTGCCTTACTGCAGGCCACTGAGCCAAGCCAAGCAAGTCCAGCACAGCCACAGTCTGAACACTGGCATGGTCTGCTAAGCAGAAATTGATGGCTCTCAGCAGAGTCTCTTCAATTCCAAAGTCAAGGCAGAGGAAAAAGGAAAATGCTGAAGAGAGGAGAAGAGAGGGCTGAAAAAAAGTTAGCTGAATTGAAATGGGAGTGATGGTATAGCAACTGCAGGAGATCAAAACTAAACTGAAAATATGACTAAATCTTGATTAACTGGTGAAAGGTGTTGTTTCTTTTGGCCACAAGAAGAATGAGGACTCTTATCATACTGCTGTTCATCATCATCTTCAGTCAGTTTCTGAGCAGATCTGAACTGTGCTGGCTGCGTTAAGGGCACATACCATGAATGGTCAACATGAAGATAACACTTACAAGTCTCTAAAACATTAGTGAGAAAAATTGAGATTGAGAACACCTTTAAAATACAATATTATTTTTTATTTAAAACACCTGCCAGTAACAAATTGCACTGGGAACAGGACATAGCCCTTCACAAGTCAAAATACTAAAGGTCTTTCTACTCTTGTGCCTTGATGAAAGGAAAAAGAAATCCATCCCAGAAAAACTTTTGGTATCCTGTGAACAACAGGACTCTTAGAGAACTTTATGGAGTCACCATTACACCAAGTCAACAGAGACAAGCGTCCCTTCCCAGTGTGCTAACTGCTGCAGCACAAAGCACCTTCTCCTCCTGCCGATGCACAATGAGACCACTGAGTTCTCTCCCATCAGGTAGAGCAGAAGCAGTAGCAGTCAATGCCTACCACAGTCAGCTATGCTGGAAGAGCAAAACTGAACCCTATAAGGACATAGCTAAAAATAATCAAGTTTAGTTCTGCAATTAGAGTTGAACATAGTAAAAGCTGCAACTTTAATAACGACAACTCATGATTAGACATGATGTCACACATTAAAAATTTAATCCAAACAACTTGTCTGTTTCACTACAAATAGCAAACTTGAATGTCCTGGCAAATTGTATGGACATGATTTACAAATACTAGGTAATATTTGGATCCTACATTTTAAGCAGCACTCCAGTCCTTCTGAGAAATAAAAATGACTTCATTCTAGACTTAGTTTGGTCATTTCAATAGATCAAGCTTCATTAGAAACAAACATATATTGAACTCAATATATACAAATCTTTGTTCACAGACCACACAACTGGCATTCACCCTAACATTTCTCATTGCTTTGAGGGGTTTTTGCACTGTATTATCAAACTTCTAATCAGAACAGGAAATCTGTTATAACCTCACAACTTCTTGAACTGGAATTGCTGCTTTGCTGTTGCTGTTAATAACTACCCAATATGCAGATTACAAAAAAAAGCAATTTTGGTTCCTTTTACTTGAATTCATATAACAGGTAATTGGGTACTTTTTCCAAACTGCTTTGCCCTACCACCTAACTGTTCCCCAGAGCCTGATACTGAAACTTGACCTCCTGTTAACTTGCCTTTTTTAACGTATGTTTAAAAATTTTCCAAATGAATGCCATTAACTCTATGCTTTGTGTGACAAATAGCTATGATACAGAGCAGGCCAGAGGACCATGTATACTTACAAAGAAAACTCTGCGGATTCCAGGTGCCAGCCTTTCTGTTTTTAGCTTCCAGACCAGAGGCAAAGGCGAGTTGAGAAGAAACACCAGAGGCTTCTGGTGAATATGCACTGATGAAATTGGAGTCAAGTGTAATGTGACCTACAGAGAAATAAAGAAATGCACAAGTACTGCATTATAAGTTTCAAAACAAAAGGGGAATTTGAAACAATGAATCAGAAGTCACTTTTATATACATTATGGCTACCAGCATTCAGACCTTCTATACCAAGATTATGAACTCCTCTACTTCCCAAAAAAAGTCAGTCAACAGAGTACAGATAAAATAAAGAATGAAATAGTTAACATTTCTACTCTGTGCTTGCAAAGCACTGCTAAAGTGTTTAAGAAAACCTTGGCAAATGCTGATGAAAAATAGCTTACGCAAAAGGTCAAACCACTAAGCTGAGAGTTGGAGAACAAGGAGATAAAAAGAACAGCAAAAAAAACTCCAATTTCTGATGGTAGCCTACAAAGCTGGCTTAGAGTACAAAACCTCGTCTAATTATGCTATTAGGGCATAATTCTAACCTGCAAAATAAACTAAACAAGCACAAAACAGAAGAAAATGCTTATTATCATCATGGGCAAAAAATAGTACATGGTGAATGTAAGCCCAGGAAAGTAAGCATCAAAAATGTGAGGAAAGCTAAGAGCTGACTTTTTAAACATTCAGTTTGTTTTTCTGGAAGCCCTTCCTGCCCAGTCCCACTCATTGTCAGAGCTGCTGCCAATGCTGGGTAAAATTCAGTGCACGAAGGAGAACATGTTGTCAGTTTTTAGTATATGACAACTCTTAAGTGACATCACAGTATTGTTACAGGCACTAGTAAGTTTACTAAACAGTCAGCATTTGGCATATTTATACGTTCTGCTTTATTGAAAAAAAGCATTGGGAGACCACATGGCACACACACTAAGAAAGCAAGGTTACACCTCAGCAGTGGACTGAAGGTGGGTTCCCTGACAAAGAACCACAGCTCTTTGAACATGCACACAGCTACAAAACTCAGGGTGGCTCAGCATACAGAGCATGCAGGTAATTCAGAACGAGTTTTGTCTCCTGCTAGAGAAACTAAATGCATTGTTTATTGCATTACTCTTACATGGTGGTAAATACCAGTTTATTATTAAAGTAAATGCAGATTTGTGTAACTAGACAGAAGCTAGAAACCAAACTGAGTATTAGATGTCCATCATTGCTTAAAACGTTTTCAAAAAAAGAAAAAAGAACTGAGATTTTACAATCAAATGCTTGAACCTACACATTTGTTCTGAAGAAATAATTTGTTCTTTGTAGGACCAAGCGCACACTGGGCAATGCCAAGTGACTGCAGAAAGGCTAAGCAACGTTTCCCAAGTAAATGCAGCCACATCTCTAAGCAATTGATTTCTCTCTACAGGTGGCCTACTTGTATCTATGCATTTCCAGAAGAAAGCATGAAGTACCACAGTTTACTTTTGTGTCCTGAGGACAGCATTTCTTTCCATTTTCAGCTTCAAAAGAATACAATAGCTCCTTTTAGGAAACTGAAGGACATTAGCACTCTGAATGGTAACTCTAAGAGGATGACACAGACTTCAGATATCAAGCAGACATGATCTTAGTTATGAAAACTGCTTTGAAGTATCAGGCTATAAAGTGAAAATAATTCTGTTAGCTGAAAAAAATAAGATAAAACTCCTTGTTTTTAAAAGTCTCCCACTTGGTTGTCCATCTAGAAATGGAAAGAACTGAAAGTGGAAGAAGTTTAGAACTGCTATTAAATGTACTACTAGTAAAAAGCTTTCATTAATTCTTTTGGTTTTTCAGCTGTAATCATAACTAATTAGCAATAAGCCATTTAAACAATTTAACATAATTACCTTGTTCTGGGCTTATGTAATACAGTTTTCTTACACAGCAATACAAATATTGTAATCTAAATTTACCAAAGCAGCCAAGTTTTATCTTTTGCAGTCCTTATCTGGCAAACAAGTTCAAATTTTAGTCTGATTTTTTTTTTTTTTCAGTTCCAAATGGCATAAAATACATTTGACTGTAAACTCCACAAATTCAAACCTGCCAACAAAAAAGTCTCCTACACTAAATGCGGTGAATATTGCGTTTCTCCAATCTTACTGTATGCATCCATAGCCACGTTTTCACAATCAAATGATAATTGGCTTCCTCTGATCCCAAACTTAGCTCAGGCTAATGTAAATATTAATGAAGTGAGCTATAATCTAGGTTTCTATACTTAAATAACCAAGAATAGAAAACTATTAACAATCTCCTGTCACAGGCTAGTTGGGGCACACAGTTTAGGTTTGCACACTGCTTGTGTTTTTATTAGAATGCTGATTTAATTAAAAGATGATGCTCCTATAGACATTTTCAAAATTCTTGCTATTTAAAATCTCTTTATTAAAAACAAACTATTATAAAAAACATAACACACTGAACACTTCATCTCAGAGACAGTTAGGCCAAATCCTTCAGGTAATTAGAAAATGGAGAAGTATCTCTGTTTCAACTGATGTCAGACAGGTTTATCCGAAGCCAACATCTACCAGACAAGACAGATGTTTCAGACTTCATGAAGCTTTCTGCCTGTTAGTTTGGTCACACGAGGGAGCATAAAGAGAAAACATACCACTTTAGAAAGAAAATCAGACTCTTTGCAATCTACTGTTTCATTTCCTAATTGCTATTGCAAGTATGTATATAACACATACATAAATGATTACGTCCACCTATGAAAATACAGTATCTATGGAAATTAAGTTGTTCAGAACTGGTGGTGTATCTATGAATGCCTTTGGCTGGAATTGTTGCATAACTTGTAGGAAAAATTCATTGTGGGACACATTTCTGCATGAAAAGTGCAGGCTGATCCATAAGAAAAGCTATAAGATGTTAATCCAAAATTTAATTTTTCATAAGCAAATCAAGTGCTCGTGCGAAAAAAAAACACAAAAAAACCCAAGTCATTTCTGCTAGAGTGCCTCCACTGTCCACCTAGGACACCCATATATCAGCTGAGTTAGACATGATGCTCCCCTTCTCCCAGTCACATTTTCCTCCTTTCTCATCTTATTTTGTGGGCTCTTCAGGGCACATTCTTTTTCAAATGTCTAGACAGTTCATAGCACCTTCTAAACACTGCATACATTAACAGAAAGGTACTGGATATTTCCAAACCACCAACAAAATGTTTCTAATTAATAACAGAAGAGCTAACTAGAAGTTTTCCCTTCCTTTTTATCATTTTCTCTGGCAGAACTCATACTATTAAATATTCATGTAAGGCATTGCCCAGAAACCCCATTGGAAATTAGTGTGTTCAGTTCCATACAGCTGCATATGAAGACATGCAAAATGCTGAACCCATTAATAAGCACAATGGTAAAATCCATTACTTTTCTGAACCTCCCACAGAGGCTTATTACTATTCAAAAGGATGGATCTATAGAGATACTCTCCATCCACTCTTGTAAGCTGACACAAACTTATAAAATACACACATTTTGTGCTTCTCAGCAACGTACTACCTCAGCACGTCAGACAGCTCTACAAGAGCAGTTTGGTCAGCACCATTAAGTATACTAAAGCACCCAGTCCATTTAACAACCAGCTGCTACTGCTCTGTCTGTATTATTTTTAAAACATGTGGCATTAACCAAACAGACAGCAGCATAATAACAGTACAGGGAAATAAGCCACTGTGGTTCAACACATCCCTTGCTGCTTGCAAAGGGCTCATGAGTACTGAGCTGGTGTGTAGCAGCATGGTCCCCTGCACGTTTCAGCAAGGCTCAGGTGCAGGAGCTGTTTGCTGTTTGCAGAGCAAAGCTGCTCTTCCCGGCTTAGGTCTGCTCTTCCCAGTTCCCATTTGTATGCAAGTCACTGCTTCAAATAAGTGACTAATTTGTGAAGAATACAACTAGCTGGTCATAGGTTAAAAAAATAAATTAATTAATCAAGGCTACTCTAAAAACGTGTACAACAAAACCTACCAATTCATTAAGATGTGCATACAAAGAAAGGATGCAATTATGACTAGGAAATGAGCCCCAGAGCAGCTTTGCCTTTCTTGCAGAATGAATCTTTCACTGTATTTTATGAAAACTTTTAAAAAAACACTTAAAAAAGACACGTTCCATAGACACCATGTCTATTGGACAGAAGCTGGCATTATTTAGCCAGCTCCGTTTGCATGGGCTCAAGCTCATCACTACCGTCTGTCGACACAGTTTGCAAAGTTCCTTTAAGGTCTCCGCAGATGCATGTGATAGCAGCAAGGTTAGGGCGGCTGTGGCAGCTCTGTCTCCCTGGAGATCACAGTTTCATGGATGGCTGAGTATCACCACAGCAACCAACTACAAAAACAGTCCATGGGCTCCTGCCCCATTACTCTGCTAAAGCAATTTGTACTACGTGAAAGGCAAGGGCACAAAAGTTGAAAACTGATCAAAGTAAACACTGCTGCTAAAAAGTACCATTTTGTTTTGCTGACTTCAAGGTATCAAATCACAGTCTGTGTTTTGTTCTAAAAGATGAAAGTCAAGTGCCAAGGATTTGCAAGGCTGAATTAACTATTCTAGCATGAAGTCCTTAAGATAAACCCATAGCTCTTTTTCCAAAACAGCCATCATGAATTTGTGCTAATAAACCAGGACAAAATATGCTGTGTTGGATTGAATTACGCTGCCTAGGCTAGGACAGCTGTTTCATACAACAGAATAGGAAAACGAGTTTTAACGTGCAAGTCATGATCATGGAAACAGGTTTTCTGACTTACTAGTGATGCACTGAAGATGGATTTATGACAACTTAATGCACAGCTGCAGAGATGAAGTTAATTGGTACTAAGCAGACAAGAGAAAATGGATTTTTTTTTTTAAATGTATAGCTGCCATTATAAGTGCTCTCAATCTTTCTAATATAATACTTATAGGACAAATTATTCTAAATTGAAAGACAAGTTAATATGAAGAGTTAATATGAAGCAGCTTATTTTTACAGTTCATTAGCAATACAGTGTATACTACCTACTATATATTAGTATATATAGTATAAATATATTAGCATATACTATCCACTGTAAGATGTTTAGACATTCTACTGAAATTCACTTGAAAAATGTTAGTGCTAATATATTTGCTATAAAAGAGTGCAGTAACGGATTAACCCATGAACCCACCTCAAATGGCAAGTGCTGGTACTGTGCCATTCCTAAACACCTTATCAATTGCTTTGCAAAGGATCTCTAGGCCATTTTATTCTTTCATTTGCAAGACAAAAGCAAAGAATAGCTGTACTCTTTACACAGGAACTAAGAGTTCCAATTGGAACACATATATTATCAATTTCTTGGTATTTTTGCTATGCTCCTATGCTGTTACAAATTTGATATCAAGCCAGCTATAGTAGATTGCAATGAACAGCCTTCACAAGCCAGCAGTTTCTGGAAGAGAGTTTGCAGATTTTTCCAGGAAAGACAAACTGTTCATATGGAATTATCGCTGAAGGAAATTTTGCCATAGCCACAGCTTTTGCCAGAGAGACACTAAGATGTCTTCTCTGTCAGGCCAGAAGTAAAAAGATGCTGCTGCTCAAGCAGCGCTACCACAAAGCAAGCACACAGCAACCCCACGCAACCACATGGTGAGCAACACAGCGATGCCAGGAGAGAGCAGGGTTGTTTATTTTATCCTAAATGCATGGCTGTAAATGGATTGGCATTGCCTGAATCTTCTCATCCACATCCTACAGAAATAATCAGATCAACTGAACAGCAGTTTTAGTTCAGTCATGAAAATCATGGGAAAGATTCACCCTGGCACAATTCCATTGAAGCTCATGGCATTAAGCCAGAGATGATGTGGTCCCACACATTACCTAGTAAAAAAAGCATACTATTGTGCAATCCACTGACCTTATGATCTACCACACATGAGAATACTGGACTCCATCAAAGAGAGGGGGCAAGAGAACAGAAAGTTTGACAAGGATGACCCCAGTGATTTAGGGCTCACTGCACACTCTGTTAGGAATTACCATCAGAATCCTTTGAATGCAAGGTGTTTGAAAAAGCATCACAGTAAGAAGAGTACATCAGAGCACAGTAGCATGCTGTATGGCATCAACATACTGCTCTGCACCTGGCAAACACATCATCTGTATCTTGTATCACACCAGTAACTTTTTCTCCTCACTAGTACAAGGGTAAGTAATTGTTCTGGTAACTTCAGGAACAAAGACTCTGAAAAGCCCATCCAGAAAGCACCAAAAGTCATACAGTGTCAGAAAGTTCTGACATGGGAATATTACAAATAACGCTTTTAAAAAACATTGGATCATTTCTGACCACAGCTCGCTCACATAATTTATCTTTAGACAAAAATGTAGCCATTTAATTTCTAATGTTCTAAAACAGTTACTTTAAGCAGGAGTTGCCAAATGTAATCACATTATATTAGATGTTAATCATTTATGCAAATATGTAACTAATCCAAAAATTAGGACCAAAGCTGTCCCAGGAACAAAAAATTTGGCAAACGGGCAGAACAGTTACTGAAGTTCTATTCACGTTAGAAAATGGTATTGCTTTAACAGTGCACGAATAACAAAACAGAAAAAAGTTAGTTTATATAAGGAAAGCTATTTCAGAACACAAAGGGTAATAAGTCATACTTACACCACTACTTTTGCAACCATTTCAAAATTATAACCCAGTGTACTAACAGGCTTTTGGAAGGGATTGTACACACATGTTAACAGCCCTACCTGAACTTCCTTTACCTGTACTGCACAAAATCCAGCTTTATCCACAGGCATATATCTCAAAACAGTTTTTGTGTCTTTGATATCTCTGGTATTGTATGGTTTAGAGAACCAGAGATCTCCTGAAAAATTAATGTTTCAAAAACTTCAGGCTGCATCAAATGGAGCAGTCTCTGTGCAAACATCTCTGCTATGTCAGCTAAATTTCATCTCCAGATGTGATCTCCATCTTCAGCACCTGCAGAGCATGGGCTGCCTCTAGCAATCAGCCCTGCCATGCAATGGAAAGCCCATGCTCAGCCTTGCAAGGCTGGGACACAGCACCCATTCCTCCTTCGACACAAACTAGATCCTCCAACTCCCAAACACAAAGCGAAACCATTTGTGCCATCTGCCCTTCCACAAAGCCATCAGGCTTCCCAGCACTTGAGACCTAAAAACAAGACAACTCACTCAGCTTTGCATAAATCAGTAGATGTCAATACCGTTCACATGCAGTATAATGAATCCCATAGGGAAATTCCTTCTTTTATACATCTTGTGGGAAAATTTCTTTTTGCCTATATATATGGTTAAGGGCACAAGATTCATTCCTACAAGTCTTGAGTACAGTATCTGCCTCACTGTTGTCCTAATCACACAATGGTATCACATCAGACTTGCAAGTTTTATTTTTAACAGTTAAGATAGAAGACCCATGGGAAAAGGATACGTTTCTCCAGACAATATTCTCTGACTATATTCTGTACTTACGTGTACATGCATGGCTTAGCTAAGCTGTTCTTTGGTGAATCACCTGAGCTGCAAGGTAAGTCAGATGTCATACTCCTCTTCCCCATCCCTAAGCTATACTTGTGTTTTTGCATTAACACTGCCTAATGTCTTCAAAAAAAAGCAGTAGGGGTGGAGGGACTAACATGTTTGAGACGCTATGAGCACAAAATGTAAAAGCAGTTCCTGTTCCAAGAGCAATTGAGAAATATAAGATCACTATGTTCAGACAGAACCATTTTCCTTAAAGGTGTTTGAGGTAGTCTGAGTAAATCTACACAGACTTTTCAGGTAAACAGAAGTTCCTGCTGCTTGCATTTTTAGCAACTTAGATATGCACTAGCCACACAAACAGAAACTACATGGCTGCATTAACATACCACCGCAGCATTGATGCACCTCACCTGTCCACGGGTCTCAGTCATAGATCAGCTCAAACTAATCTCTGCATGTAAGAGGCTTTGCTCCTCAAAATTTTGCCAGACCATACATTGATCTAGATGAGTGGAAAACAGAAATGCCATTCTGCAGGTGTCTTTTAGAAAGGCAGTCAAATAGAGAACTGTAAAATATGGAGTTCATATTTTTACTGGACATATAAAACCAAATTCTTCCTTTCCAAGCCTGGGAAGAGAACAGCATGCACACGCATGAGTCAAAAACAGAAAACGTAAGCAGCAGCACCAGATTTAGGAAACGGCTTTGTTTACTTTATTGTCACTAACCTATTAGTCTGAGTAAAACGTGCTGCAAGTGTGTCTATAATACTTAATTTCCACTACATTTGTGAGAGAAAGCACAAAGAAAACTACCTTCAGAAGATTCAACAACTGTAGCCAATACATTTCCTTTTCTTTTCCCCTACCTTCGGGCAGGTCTTCATTCTTTCCAGTTTTTTCCTGTTTTCAAACTTCAAAAAAGAAAAATTGTAACTTTTAGTCTGTACAAGCAAGATAATATTTGGGGAATACTTCAGAGAATGAAATTACACCGAGTACTTGGAAAAAAAGCCCCAGGAACCAAATTTTCTCAGTTTAATCAGTTCTCTCTGTACATGTAAGATTGCTCAAATCTGTATACGCTTGCAGAATCAAAGCTGTGAACACCTGACAAAATCCTCTAAAGAATTGGTGAGGCTGTCACGCAAGACATTTCACACAGTGATACCATTCTGAGCATTTCTTATCTGCAATGTCTTGCTGATTCTTGCTTGAAAAGAAATTTACTAAAGAAAATAGTGTCGTGCTTTCCATCTAGCAGTGCAAAAATGGATTGCAGCTTCCTGCTTGCAATGGTTTTCCATATAGCTCCAGTGAATTCTCAGAGTCTATTTTGTCCCATTCTAAGTATCCCTTGAAAGCCAAATAAGCAGTGGAGGCAACAATGCATGTTCTTATGGTCTATTCTGAAAAAAAAAAAAAGAAGCAAGTGCCCCTGTGCTTCTCTACTAAACAATGACACAGTATAACATTTCCCAAAGGGCCTTAAAATTTCACTTGAGCACTTGCATGCGCTAGTAGAATGCCACCACTGCCATGCTTAGCTTGTATTACACAAGCAACAATCATAAAAATGCTGCCATCTTTTAAACTGCCAAAACAACTGCTAAAGGGACACTGTCAACTATAAATTACCTATAATTCCTTCATACTTTTTAAAACAACCTAAATTTCATCTATTTATACCTCTTGGTGGTGCTATTTTCGCATCTTCTTCCTGAAATAAGTTTTACCACTGTGGAAGTGCTCTGTTTATGTTTCACATGGAAAATAAGAATCTCGTGTAGAGAAACAAAAACTTGAGTGGATGAGAAGTGCAGCAAAAGCACGGTCTATGTACATTAAAAACAAACAAACAAAAGTCGATTAAAATGTTTCTTCCTCTTTTCACACCTTTCCACCACAGATTTTACTTTCTCAGCTGATCCAGGAAAGTAAACATGAAGCACTGCAAGCTGCACTCAATTTATGTTGGAAATTTTCCCTGCTAGGAGGAACAACTGGAGAACAACTCCATCAATTCCAACTTTAGTGTCAAATAGACACTCCAGAGAACAACATAAACCCGGCCACTCATAGCAAGCGCTGCTTCAACATCTCCCTCATACACACACAGAAGTCCAAAGCCAGACTGGTAAACCCAGCAGTAAAGGCTGGGGCAGCTGCCTAGTTCTCTCTACAATCCTGTAACAGCAAAGTGGCATTTGTGGGCACACACAGCAGAGGAAAACAGTAAGACAGTCCAACTTTCAGCTTCTAACAGGCCATTTTAAAAACAGTCAGCAAAACCAAAAACTCCAAGCAATCAGAAAAGTCATTCTGATATTTTTCCTTTGGACCCTTTAGCCTCTTGAAGTGAGCCTTGGCATTACTTCACACATCGTTCCAAGCAGCTCTGTGAAACAGAACAGGTCTCATTTTCCATGTATGGAAAATAATTCCATTTCTTGAATCAGAAAACACCAAGGGTTTGCACAGCACTTTCCAAGTTGTGTGAAGTTACCGCTGTCTCTTTAAGAGTAGTCGGGCACCAGGCAGCGCTCCTGCAGGACACCAGCTCTGCACAAACAGCCTCTTCTGGCAGACACAGAGCTTCCTCTGGCAGTTTTGGTGGGCAGAGTGTGAAATGATTGCCAAACTTAGTGACCAGCAATTCCTGAGCTGACTGAAAACAACCACAGCAACTGCAGGCCAGGGCAAACAAAAAAACCCACATTAAAAAAGGCTGAATTTTATACAAGCACAGATGCTTTAAAGTTCTAAGAAAAAGAAGGGGGGCAGGAGAAGAGGGTTGTGAGCCTTCTTTGAATGAAGGCTGAGGTGTTTTTTGCTTTTAAAGATGTGGCAACGTCGTGTCCACTAATCAAAGCAATTAAGATATCCCACACTGTAGTCTTCTCTTTAGGGTTTACCTTCTCGCATTTGGAACAAGGTGCTTTACTTCCAAGTTACTGTTCCTCTCATCTCAAGTCTCAACTCTGACTTCTCCATCCCCAGAGAAGCTGAACATCTTTCATCTCCTCCTCAACCCCAGACATGCTGGGCAGTACCACTCCTCTCTCAGGACATCTCACTGCAGGCAATTCATACCACTGCAGTTAATTCATGCTTCAGAAACCCTGTGTAACTTTCACAGAATCACAGAATTGCCAGGGTTGGAAGGGACCTCAAGGATCATGAATCTCCAACCCCCCTGCCACACGCAGGGCCACCAACCATTCCACCTAATGCTAGACCAGACTGCCCAGGGCCCCATCCAACCTGGCCTTGAACACCTCCAGGGACGGGGCATCCACAACCTCCCTGGGCAGCCTGTTCCAGTACCTCACCACTCTCTCCGTAAAGAATTTCCCCCTGACATCCAACCTATATCTCCCTTCCCTCAGCTTAAAACCATTTCCCCTTGTCCTGCTGTCACTCACCCTTTCAAAGAGTTGATTCCCCTCCCGTTTGTAGGCTCCCTTTAGGTACTGAAAGGCTGCAATGAGGTCACCCCACAGCCTTCTTTTCTCCAGGCTGAACAAGCCCAGCTCTTTCAGCCTGTCCTCATAGGGGAGGTGCTCCAGTCCCCTGATCATCTTTGTGGCCCTCCTCTGGACCCTCTCCAACAGCTCCCTGTCTTTCTTGTACTGGGGGCTCCAGACCTGGACGCAGTACTCCAGATGGGGCCTCACAAGAGCAGAGTAGAGGGAGACAATCACCTCCCTGTCCCTGCTGGCCACCCCTCTTCTGATGGAGCCCAGGATCCCATTTGCCTTCCGAGCCGCAAGGGCACACTGCTGGCTCATGTTAAGTTTTTCGTCTACCAAGACCCCCAGGTCCTTCTCCACAGGGCTGCTCTCAAGGACCTCTCCTTGCCTCTTGCAAGTTTGCTGTCATAGTTAGATGTTCATTACTGCAGCCTGCAAAGGTGTTCAGAAAGAAGAGAGGTAAACTCAGCAATATACCCTTGCAAGGCTGAGGTCTCTTGCAGAAACAAAGGCACAGAACTTTGCTTTTATCTATGACAGTTTCTTCTAGAACAGCAAGTATTTTTCTTCAAAATAAAGGCCTTTGGCCTACCAGAGCCACCAAACATGCCCAAATGCAGCACAAGCTTCCCACTGTACCACAGCTAATGAGTATAGGGCAGATGGAAGCAGTACGGCAAACCGAGTGTCACGGAATTAACTGGATCAGTTTATGCCCGTGACAGGGGGCAGTATGCCCCTGCCCTCCCCACCCCCCACCTGGGCCCACAAAATGGGAAGGAAGGGGGAAAAGGAAAGAAACAGCGGCAACAATCTATGGAGGTAAACTTATTTTACTAACTATGATATCGGAATACAAAATAATACAATATAATACAATCTAATTGAAATTGAGACTAATGAATGAAATAAGATATGAGAGAGAGTTCCCGAGACCGAGTCAAACCTGAAAAAGCTTGGAACGGCTAGGAAAGCACCCTCCAGCACCCACTGCCAGGCAGTAAGAGACCGCCCCCCCCGGAAGGGTCAGATCCCGTGACTTCCGCAATGTATAGGGATAGGTACGTAGAGTTAGAACATTAACACTTCCAGTACACGATGTTTTGATGTTGAATACTGAAAGTCAAATAAGCAAAAACCAAAACCATGACATTCCACCCCTTATTCTACATCACTACATCACGCTTAATATATATATATATACACACACATATGCAAACAAACAAAATGATTACAAATGCATCACACGCACACGTCTATATACATGGAATTACTGTCTGCACTCCCCCAACATCAAATTTCCTTGTGGTACACATTGAACATCCCCATTTTCCTGCATTACCCACCAAGTGGATCCAGGTCCCTGGGCAAAAACAGTACCGCGGAGAGGTCTGCCCTTTCCAGAAGCTGGAAGAACCCAAACTGCTTTTCCCAACATGCTCTTTACGTGTACAACAGGGACCTTATCTCCCTCTACGGTATGTAGAGAGCTGGATTGGGTAGGACCATCACGATTGATAGATCCTCTGGTATTGACTAACCAGGTGGCTTCTGCCAAATGCTTCTCCCAGTGCTTAAATGTTCCGCCACCCATTGCTTTCAGCATTGTTTTTAACAACCCATTGTATCGTTCGATTTTACCAGAAGCTGGTGCATGATAGGGAATATGGTAAATCCACTCAATGCCATGATCTTTGGCCCAAGTATTTACAAGAGAATTTTTGAAATGAGTCCCATTATCTGACTCAATTCTTTCTGGGGTGCCATGTCGCCAAAGGACTTGTTTCTCAAGACCTAATATGGTGTTTCGGGCGGTAGCATGGGGTACTGCATATGTTTCAAGCCACCCAGTGGTCGCCTCTACCATGGTAAGCACATAACACTTACCACTGCGGGATCGTGGCAAGGTGATATAATCAACCTGCCATGCCTCCCCATATTTATACTTTTGCCATCGTCCTTCCTCCCAGAGTGGTTTCATCTTCTTGGCTTGTTTGATTATAGCACATGTTTCACAGTCATGAATAACCTGTGCAATAGCATCCACAGTTAAGTCCACCCCTCGGTCTCTAGCCCACTTATATGTTGCATCTCTCCCCTGATGGCCCGAGGTCTCATGAGCCCACCGAGCTAGAAATAATTCACCCTTGTTCTGCCAGTCCAGGTCTATCTGAGCCACCTCAATTTTGGCAGCTCGGTCCACCTGGTGGTTATTTTGCTGTTCTTCAGTAGCCCGTCTTTTGGGCACATGAGCATCTACATGGCGCACCTTCACGACCATATTCTTTGTTCGGGCAGCAATATCTTTCCACAGTTCAGCAGCCCAAATAGGTTTACCCCTTCTTTGCCAGTTATTTTGCTCCCACTGCTGTAACCACCCCCACAAAGCATTTGCCACCATCCACGAGTCAGTGTAAAGATAAAGCATTGGCCACCTCTCCCGTTCAGCCACATCCAAGGCCAGTTGGACAGCCTTTACCTCTGCAAATTGGCTTGATTCTCCTTTCCCTTCAGTGGCCTCTGCAACTTGTCGTGTGGGGCTCCACACAGCAGATTTCCATCTGCGATGCTTTCCCACAATACGACACGATCCATCAGTGAACAGGGCATACTTTCTTTCATTTTCTGGTAATTCGTTGTATGGTGGGGCCTCTTTAGCTCGTGATACTTCTTCTGCTGGTGTTCCAAACTTTTTACCCTCAGGCCAGTCCATGATGACCTCTAGGATTCCTGGACGGCTGAGGTTCCCCATCCGCGCTCTTTGCGTAATCAACGCAATCCACTTACTCCAAGTGGCATCAGTTGCGTGATGGGTAGGGGGAACCTTTCCTTTAAACATCCAGTTCAACACTGGTAGTCGAGGTGCTAGAAGGAGCTGTGTTTCAGTACCGACCACTTCAGAAGCAGCCCGAACCCCCTCGTACGCAGCTAAGATCTCCTTCTCAGTTGGAGTGTAGCCCTCTTCCGACCCCTTGTAGGCCCGACTCCAGAATCCCAGGGGTCGGCCTCGGGTCTCTCCTGAGGCTCTCTGCCACAAACTCCAAGTGGGACCTTTCTCTCCAGCAGCAGTGTAGAGGATGTTCTTTATATCCTGCCCTGTCCGTACTGGCCCTAAGGCCACGGCACGGGCTATCTCCTGTTTAATCTGTTCAAAAGCCTGCTGCTGCTCAGGGCCCCATGTAAACTCATTCTTCATTCGCGTCACATGATAAAGGGGGCTTACAATGAAGCTATAGTTTGGAACATGCATTCTCCAAAAGCCCACTACACCCAAAAAAGATTGTGTCTCTTTCTTACTAGTGGGTGGAGACATAGCGGTGATTTTGTTGATCACATCTGTCGGGATGTGACGACGGCCATCTTGCCACTTTATACCTAGGAACTGAATCTCCTGAGCAGGTCCTTTCACTTTGCTCCGCTTAACAGCAAAACCAGCACGCAGAAGAATCTGGATTATTCGCTCTCCTTTTGTGAAGACTTCTTCTGCTGTATCACCCCACACAACGATATCATCAATGTACTGCAAGTGCTCAGGGGCACTGCCCTGTTCTAATGCAGTTTGGATCAACCCGTGGCAAATGGTTGGGCTGTGTTTCCACCCCTGGGGCAAACGGTTCCAAGTATACTGAACACCCCTCCAGGTGAAAGCAAACTGTGGCCTACATTCTTTGGCCAAAGGAATGGAGAAAAAGGCATTAGCAATGTCAATGGTGGCATACCATTTGGCTGCTTTTGATTCCAGTTCATACTGGAGTTCTAACATGTCCGGCACAGCAGCACTCAGTGGGGGTGTGACCTCATTCAGGCCACGATAGTCCACCGTCAGCCTCCATTCTCCGCTGGCTTTACGCACTGGCCATATGGGGCTGTTAAAAGGCGAGTGAGTTTTGCTGATCACTCCCTGACTCTCTAGTTGACGAATCAACTTATGAATGGGGAGCAAGGAATCCCTGTTGGTGCGGTACTGCCGTCTGTGCACCGTTTTTGTAGCAATTGGTACCTGTTGCTCTTTTACTTGTAGCAGTCCCACAACAGACGGATCTTCTGACAGGCCAGGCAAAACAGACAGCTGCTTAATGTTGTTTGTGTCTATAGCAGCTATTCCAAAGGCCCATCGATACCCCTTAGGATCCTTGAAATGCCCCCTTCTGAGGTAATCAATACCAAGTATACATGGAGCCCCTGGACCAGTCACAATAGGGTGCTTTTGCCAGTTCCTACCAGTGAGGCTTATCTCGGCCTCCAACACAGTCAATTCTTGAGAGCCCCCAGTCACTCCAGAAATATGGATTGATTCTGTCCCTTCATAAGTCGAGGGCATCAGAGTGCACTGTGCACCAGTATCCACCAATGCCTTATATTTCAGTGGTTCTGATGTGCCAGGCCATCGAATCCACACAGTCCAATAAACTCTATTATCCCTTTCCCCCCCCTGACTGAGGGCAGGGCCCCTCTATTCATTACCTGTGGTAACCGGAGCAACTGCACTGGCAGTTGATCTGCTTTGTAATTCTCTCACCCGTGCTCGTAGTACATGAGTAGCTTGGTCGTGCCACTTCCTCATGTCTTCTCCATGGTCACGTAAGTAACGCCACAAGGCAAGTCGCGATGTAGGATTCCTTCCTGGAGCTGGAGAGCGTTTGCCTCTAACAGCTGAGATTTTTGATTTTGCACCTGAGAAGGAGGGTTCATCGTCTTTAGTTAGTTCAATCCGTATTAGTTTCATCAGCTCCTTCAGTAGACTCTTTTGACTATTCTGATCTTCATCAAGCGTTTCTGATACTTCTACAGGTTTGTCACGATTCATCAGTGAAGACACTTGCTCTTGGACTTTATTCAGTTGCTCCGTCATTTGTGAGATGGCGGCGATGGCGGCGAGAGTTAGGGGTAGCTGTTGTTCATAGCTTTGGAGCATAAGAATCAATTCATAAACTAAGGGGCTTCTCTGTTGGTCCTGGTATCTGTCCGATGCTGCCAATAGTGCAGAGGCGTATCTGGCTGGTGCTGTTGATGTGAGTTGCTGCCACATTTCACGCGTTGTTCTCACTCTCTCAGGGTCATGGCCTTGTGGGTCGTTAAAAACACAGTTTGGGTCATACAACATTTCCACCACGGCTATTTCCCTCAAATACTGGATACCCTGTTCAACTGTATCCCATCTTTTCGTCACAGGCTTCAAGCCACTTTTGAAGGGGTACTTCTCCTTCACGGCTGTTAATACTCGTTCCCAGAGGGAGGCAGCCCCATCCAGACATCGACTAATTCCTCTGTCAATAGCTGGATCTCTGGCAATGGCTCCTAATTGGCGAGCTTCGTTACCATCTAGAGACAAGCTACTGGCCCCGTCGTCCCAACAGCGAACTAACCAGGAAACGATAGTTTCATTTGGGCGCCGTATAAATTCCTTTCTTGAGCCTTGGATTTCAGTCATCTTCAGAGGCCGACGAGTAGTAATAGAAACTTCCTCTTCATCACTCTCTTCTGCATGTCTCTTAGTTTTTCCTTTTGCCTTTCTTGATGTTGGTGGTTTCGAGGAGGGCCCCTCACCTGGATCTTCCT
This sequence comes from Phasianus colchicus, assembly GCF_987193195.1. Lineage (NCBI taxonomy): Eukaryota > Metazoa > Chordata > Aves > Galliformes > Phasianidae > Phasianus > Phasianus colchicus. The sequence goes on along the minus strand of NC_143444.1, from coordinate 17,010,257 downwards.
CCACCTCCTCCTCCTCCTCTTCTTCTTTTTTCCGTTCTAGACGCGAGGACACTCGTTTCCATTTCTTGCCCTCCACAGGGGCAACTGATATTGTTACTGGTGTCTCCTGTAATTGATCAGATTTGACTTTCCCTTTGGCTTGAACCTCAGCTCGGAAACTCTCTCTCTCCAAAACAGTATTATATATGGCACGGTAAGCACAAGCCAAACCCCAAATAAGTTGTACCTCCTTAGATTTACCTGAGCCGCACTGCCCCTGTTCCAAATACTGGCTAAGTTTCTGGGGATCCCACAGGTGCTCAAGAGTGAAATCCCATGACATTGCGGGTCCCCATGCTTCTAAGATTTTTCCTAAACCTCTCCATATTCCCTGCCAGTCAGCATTCTCTGGTTCTGGAGGAGACTCCTTCTGCTTACTATTCCTGTATTGGAATACATTCAGGGAGAGTAATATTACGACCACAAGCATGAGAGTTAACTCAGCATTGGAAAAGCGTCTGATAAACCAAAAGGAAAACCTGGAAACTGGTTTGAACATCGTGTGGTTTGTAAAATTAGCTATTCCATCTGGGATGTAGTTGCTTGTGAAATTAGTCATTCCATCCGGGATGCAAGTGTCAAAATTCGTATTAAACATTGCATATAGGTACCAAGATAGGTACCATACAGGCGTCTCCGTCAGTGCCCGTATGTAGTTATATACGTACACCATTCCACAACAAGTAAAGATGACATTGATGATTCGCCAGTAGGTCGCGAGAAACACCATAGCTTTTAATCCCTTACTCAGCGTTTCCACGAAAAAGAGTGGGTTCATCGCTGGTTTCTGCTCAAAAAGGGTTAATGAATTGAAACTAACAAGAGGGGGGGGGAAAGGAAAAAAAGGCACTACCCAGACTAAGCAGTGCTCAAAGTTTACAAATATCCCAGAATACTGGCAGTACGCCTGGTCTTTCAAGGTCAAGTTTCCCAGCACAAAACCTGAACTACTGATAATGCTCCCTAACGAAGCTCTCTAAGAGCAGAGAGCGAGATTCGTTCTAAGAGCCAAAAAGCAAAAACCAAAAACAAAAGGCAGCTATGCCCGCATTCTCCACCAAAATCTGTCACGGAATTAACTGGATCAGTTTATGCCCGTGACAGGGGGCAGTATGCCCCTGCCCTCCCCACCCCCCACCTGGGCCCACAAAATGGGAAGGAAGGGGGAAAAGGAAAGAAACAGCGGCAACAATCTATGGAGGTAAACTTATTTTACTAACTATGATATCGGAATACAAAATAATACAATATAATACAATCTAATTGAAATTGAGACTAATGAATGAAATAAGATATGAGAGAGAGTTCCCGAGACCGAGTCAAACCTGAAAAAGCTTGGAACGGCTAGGAAAGCACCCTCCAGCACCCACTGCCAGGCAGTAAGAGACCGCCCCCCCCGGAAGGGTCAGATCCCGTGACTTCCGCAATGTATAGGGATAGGTACGTAGAGTTAGAACATTAACACTTCCAGTACACGATGTTTTGATGTTGAATACTGAAAGTCAAATAAGCAAAAACCAAAACCATGACACCGAGCAACATGCCCTGTATTTCCCAGCCTGAATTTCGTACCACATACTCTGATCGGCTTACTAGAAACACCACGTTTGTGTAGCCAAATGATATGGCAGTGCACAGACACAGCATTGACGGTGACAGTGAAAACTGTGGTATACTTTAATCTCACAGGAGTAAAACAACCTTTTTATATCTGTGCCTTTTGATTCATTATGAGTTTTAGTGCATAGGATAACTATCCAATTCTTTCAGTTTGGGAGAGGACAGACAAGAACTGAGTTAGAAAGAAGAGGTTGCCAGAAAGGTTTTAAGTCCATGCTGCCAAGTGCTTCAAAAATTCAAATAAAACCAGCCCATCTTTTCTGTCAATTTCAGACTATTTGGTCATGTTGATGCTGAGAGCTCAGCACTAGAAAGCTCAGTAGAAAAAGAAGCTCATTTTATTTTTACTGTGTCTCAGACAATAAGACTAAAACACCTCAAATTGGCATTCGATTGTCACTAAATCAAAACCTGTTTTAAAAAAAATACATTCTTAGAGGAAGGAATAAGCATAAACTGAAATAAAAGAATGACTGAGTAACAAAAACTTCACCAACTACACTGTCAAATAACTGTCAAAGAACTTTGAATTCCCTTCCTATGTTGTTGCCAAGAATTCAAGGCCTGGGTGCAGCAGGTTTGCACGTCTAACCACACTCAAAGTGAGTCCCCTTTATTAGAGCTCTTTCTCAAGGCTGCCCCCAGATCTCTGTGCGCCTGAACATGAAACAAACATTTCCACCAATATGGCCATGGCACACTGTTGTGTAATTTGAGTAATCTAAGGAATCTTGCTCTGAAAATTGTAACAACAAAACCTAAAACCCAAAGGACAGAAAGAATAACAATCTGTAAATTATGTAGGGAGAGAAATGAAAGTTAACAAGTACAATCAAGAGGAAGTATGAAAAATTAAACAAGGTGATTATCCAAGCATTTGAAATTAAGAGAATTGGCATGGAAGTTATAATGCCAAAATAATGTCTGCCATGCTGTTTCTGCAGAGACTTCCGATAGTGTCATACTGTTGGCAATAGAATTCCACCAGGTTATAACGTGCACACCTTTCTGCAAGATCACCACCTCACAGAACGGATGAAAAAACAAATAAATCCTGCTGCAAAGGTGACAAGACACCAAAGGCACATTTATTCAGACTCCACATGCATTGCATCAATTAACATAAGCACTGCTGTAACCGACTAGAATATCTGAAAGTATTTAAAGCCATTTAAAGCTTGGACACCCAGTTGTTCATTAATTTTAGGTGCATACATTTTATGGACAAATGCTAATGCAGCAACTGGCATATGAAAATGCACAGCTCAAAAATATAGCTGTATTCCTAGAGGTGTGTTGAGATAAGCTTTTGAAATAAACTTCTGAAAGCAGTTTAAATAAATGCACGGGGAAATCTAAGCAAAATGATCCAGGATCTTCAAAGTCCTAAAATATGAATTGTTCCAACACAAAACTACCCTGAATTCAGGATGCACAGCAAAAGTCAGGATGTAGAAAAATGTTATCAGGTGACAATTTCAGTGTCTCTTCCTGTCCCATTTTTACAACTCTTCAAATTCTCAGAAAATACTACAATGTTGGACATTTTGCACATTATTTCATGGCTTTAAGCAGGCCAGCTCAGGAACCTGGAGGTACTTCCCTAGTAAGTGCCCAACTATAATAATTAGTCCACTCCATAGGAACTAATATGCATTTTCATATCAGGTCTGCTCACAAAGGAAAATAATAAATTATTATGAATTTGTTGTCACACAGTACTGAGAAGAAAGACTGGAATTATTACAGCCTCAGAAGCGTTAATCACGATTATAAAAATAAAGACGATTCCTTGCTTTTCCTGCCTTCATTTCACATAACACATGTTAAACATCTGTATCAGGCATAACATCTTAAAGCTATTGAGGATGAGGATGTCAAGAAAACAATAGTGAATCTGTTGCCAGGAATTCTGATTCCGTGTAGTCACATGTATTCAAATCCTAAGTACCCACATGAGAATAATTTTACATTCCCCTGCTCCACCTTTAACTATTTCAGTTGTGACTGCATGCCTGAAGCAGATCAGGGAAACTCAACAGGCATTGAATAAAATAATGTCAGTTGATATTCTTAAAAGAATAAAAAGAATGTCACATTAATTGAAGATCTGATAACACATCTGTTTAAGAAGTGACTTTAATCTTAAAATAAAAGCTTTTCTATACACTTTTTTCTGGTGCAAATTGCTAGAAACACAACAATTCTTTCCCAGAATGAATAGCCTCACAAGAAAGCAAGCTCTTCTGAAAACTAGGAAACTTGAGCAGTAAAGACACCAAAAGCCACAGAGAAAGTTCCTGTAAGTGTTTGACAGTTCTGGTTTTTAGCTGAGCCCCAGTAGAGAAATGCACACATGCTCTCACTTCCTCAGGAATATTTGATCAAATAAAATAAACAAAGAAGGCTTGCATTTTTCATGCCAAGCTCAATAAAAACACTTGTGGCTATTACACGCACCCATATTCTATTTCCTACGATAAAGCACAGCCAATATGAAGTGCCATAAAAGACAGTTCTACCAAATATTTCAAAAACACTGAAACTTTTGGGGTTCTTTCTTGGAGAAAATGTCTCGACAGTCTCAACAAACAAGACATCCTATCAACCAAGATAAACAATGTAAAATACAAATAAATTCCTTGGAGATCAGAGTCACGATCGCAGCATTTCATGGTATGACCATCTATGAGATGTCAGTCTTACCTGCAAGTGCTAAGTTATCAACTTAGATTCGCAAATTTCAGAATACATAATCCCACACATTTCTGGTCTAGCTTTTTTCTTTCCCCCCCTGATTCCAGGGAGAAAAAAAAAAACAAAAAAAACACAGCCAAACCTTATTAATTATTAAATGAAGAAGTCTTCACATGTTACAGAGGAACACATTCCTCTACCATACCCTTCCCCTACATCAGCCACCCTTCCTAACTTTAAGTTTGTGGATGTTTGTTGTCTGTCTATTGTACACAAGTGCCAAGTTAAATTAAACATGTATGTTGCACATTTAAGAGAACCAGGATAACTTTGTGAGTATGTTCTGCAAAGACTTTGCTTTAGGAAATTCACACTCCTACCAGGATGTGAGAGATGTGTAATTTCGCAGCATCTAGCACTTGGCAGGTTCAAAACAAAACCCGGTCTCCCCTTTTCACCCTAAAGCAAGCCCTCACTTAAGAGATTTTCAGACCTTGCATTCCATGTTACCAGAATTTCAGCCAGCAACTGAATGAGTGATTTATTTTAAATAATTTTGAAGCTGCAGATTCTAGTGTACTGTCAAAAATACTATTTTTATACTGGAGTATATTATCTATACTGTGTGACATCTTTACCTTTGCTATCAGTATTTGCAGGCAACAGGAAAAACCTCAGCTAGTAAATCAGATTAATTTAACTTGAGGTGATGGAAAATTCTACTTCAAGACAAAAGGTTCACTTGGAGTTGATCTGTACAATAGTGGAGAATATATTCGCATTTTGTTTTCAGACTCTGGTTCTACAAGTAAAATCTGAACTTCCCAAGTTGCGTACACTCTCTTGGTCTACACTGTCACCAGCAAGCCCTGCTGTAGCTTCCCATTCATTTTCAGAGCAGTGATTTCTGAGGGCTGCAACTGGGAAATAGTAGGGAGGAGGTGGCTAAGAGCTACAAGTTGTGGAATATATTCTATGCCCATCACATTAGTACACCACAGAAAAGACTGTTTGGGCCAACTGCTTTCATAACATGTTAGAACAGACACATGCAGTATCCTTCTGGTAGACAATAACTAATTTTTATGCAAAGCCAAATATTTAAATCTTCTGTCATGCTGTCAAGACAATTAGTACTAGCACAGCCTCCAGCCCCATGTAGATGTGACTCTAGTTCATGCTGTGTGTGCATAACTGTAGAAACTGTACTGCTACACAATTCATGCTAAGAGCATCAAAATATGATAACATTTAGTTTCATGCAAACGTAAGCCTTGCAGTTGATTTGTTCTGGCCCCTTGGGAGATGTGAGCTCAGCTTTAAGCTACTTCACCTCACATTCAGGCACCCTTTAGCCACTAAGTATTTACAATTAACACTACATCAGGTCCCTACGGTGAGGACGCTCTTCTACATATTTTTAACAGGACTTGTGATTACCTTGTGAGACCTACCTGTCAGAATAAATCTGTCTAAAACTTCCCAATAGATTTAAAAGACCTGAGTGACAAGAGAGGCACTAATAAATGCATAGCAGAACTACATAAGGCTTTTGGTTTCCATAAGAAACTACACTGCACAGGTTTCAACTTCAAACAGTTTTTCATGCCTAAAAAGCTGCCTGTAAAAAAGGTAGATATAGTCATTCACAACAACCCAGTGCCTTACAGATTTTAAGATAACAATAATAGAATCTCTGCTCCTCATTCTCAGAAAAAAAATATTATTTTTCTATTCATTCTACGACAGTTGAAGTTGATCTGACATTTTTGATTAAGGACTATCAATGAGATGCCTACCGAATAAAACAGTAAATATCTTCTCTTTAATCATACACGAGATCTTTCAGGCAGTGTAAATACTGAAAACATATACAACAGCTGAAGTTCTACAGATGCATGCACCGAACACTGAGTTAAATACAGTACAAACGCAACAAGGCTACTATTGAAGTCACAGGAAAAACTGATTATGGTCAAGAGTATCTGCCTGAATTGAACTCACTATAAAAGATTCCACTTACAAGTTCTTCCAGCAGAGATTTAGACTCCTTTTTGCTAAGCTTCCATATGATAGAACATCATCTTTGTTCTTTCATCACTAATTCTACTAACTGTGCACACACATACACTGCTCTCACGGGAAAAAGAGCTCAGGATTTGTGTGTGTAATAACTGTAGGAACATGAACTAAGAAACTCAGCTGTTGTGGCATGCAATGTTTTCTTTTCACTTCAGCACTTGGTTTTGATAGTAAACAACAGTACTGCAGAAGTTAACATCAAAAATTTTCTTCTCCTCTGCTGCTTCCAGAGCAGCTTAAGTTCTTGCCAGTCTCTCCAAGTGCAATGTATATAAATAAGTAATTGGATTGTACTTAAGAACTATCATTATCAGCAACGCTTGCTATCTGCTCAACATTCCCCACTCAGTGAAGCACTAAGGATGTATTACAGGGCTATAAGAATCTGAACTTTAGTATTTGTTTACAGTGGTCGTGGCAAGGATCCAAAGGTATTCATGTTAATTTACAACACATTTAGGTAAATGATCTGGCTTTAAGACAGCCAATTCTGTAAAGGCCTCTCGTAGATCCCAATCTGTTTCTTATTTCCTTTGCCCATCCCACCAACTTTTTAAACTGTACTTCGTGGTTGTGAAAGGTGACAGAGAGAATGACTGGGTATGGAAGTAGTTTACTCCTATGACATGCAAAGCATATGTGGACAATACCAATGCAAACTGCATGTGCTTCTTTGTATAGTCTGGATGTTCACAATTCAGAAAATAAACTTAGAATAATCCCATTTGCAGACACATTTTTAGTCACGGATCTGGAAGAAAAGGAATTACTCCTTTACCTCTCTTTCATGATGGTCGAGACCTTCCTCAGGATTTCTGAGATTGAGGACGTGCACCTCTTGTGGTAGGCCTGTTGTGCCTCGGCTTGCACAGCCAGATAAGACTGTGAAACTCTCCAACAGGGCATGGACTGGGTGCGAACTGTTAACAGGAGACAGCACACACTCACTCCTTGGCAAAGGACCTGCAGGGGAAGAGACAGATGCATATCATTTAGAGAAAAAAAGCAATTCGTGGATTCCATCTGTCAAATAATAAATTCCCTTCTGGTCACAAAACCAATGGGAACACAAACAGAGATGTCGTGTTTATTATCCACATTATGAACAAATTTTAATTTAGCATGTTCTCCTGAATATGCTAAATTTTAATGTATTTCTCTCTCTGAAAGTCTAAATTTAAAATACATTATTTAAAATTGAAGGTAGTGTTGTCATTATCAGAAAGGAAATTAAGGGAGAAAAAAAAAAGTATGACAAAAATACCCTGAAGGAGAAAAAGAACAGATAGAGTAGTTGGGAGGAATTGGTTAATCTTAGATATGAATTATTTGCTTATGTCAAACATTGTTATCTCCGAACACTGAAAAATGCAACTATGTATATACAACAATGAAAAAGTTAATCTCTAGTATAATGCAATTCCAGCAGGAAGGATTTGGGCAAGTTGCATATGTTGCTTTTGAAGCACTGCTGATTTATGGTGAACATCGTTCAAATACATTGGACAGAACAGAAGTTTATCACATGATAAAATGAAATGTTTGTTTACTGAGTCTATTTTGCGTCTGACAGCAATTATCTACACTGATAACGGATATCTAGTCCAAAACAGAGTGTACGCCCTTTTAAATAATCACCACAGCATGATGCAGTGCTGTACTCTCATACAGTACGTGAGACAGTGTGATGTGATACAACAAGATGGAGCAAAAGCTGAAACATACTGAGAAGTTTACATTTGAACTATATCTCAGGAAACTAAAGCAAGACAAATATTTATGAAAAGCAGCCTTGCTTTTCCAAAATGGCTCAAACCCACCCCTGACAGTAACAGATACAGTATGTTTTGGATTCAGGAGGTCACAGGAGAACGCCAATTGACTTAACCCCTAATTTGCACCAGAGTCAGCTAGATAAGAATTAGACAAACTAGTCAGTTCAAAAGCTGCACCATATAAAGGAGCACCACAAAGCAGAATTCTGATTTCTCTGGCTGGCATACAACTACAATTAAAGTAAAATGTTTCTTTAAATATATATATATTATTAATAATAGTAATAAAAAGTTCACACTGAAAGAAAACGCTTAAATGATCAAATAGCAGAGCTCTTTCTGTTTTTGTGAAATCTACATCCAGCAATCTAGCTAGCACTAGAGATCATTTGACCCGAGTGCACACGTTTAGTTATATTAGGAATGACTGACTTTGCTGGTTAAAAAGACAGTTCACTCAAGATACAATTAGCAACTGGCCATTTAAAGTCAAAGCCCATCTTAAAACAGACATTTTATAGAAAAAACAAGGCCACTGAGAACGGTGATACTTCCGCAGTGCCTTGGGTTATGCATGTCTTGTCCTGCAGAAGGGGCTGCTCCTGAGACCCACTGGTGCATGCTACGTATCCTGCCAGCTCCCAGAGAATGGGAGCGGTTATTAAAGGCAGTGCTGCAGGCATAAATTACACATGCCTGTGCTTGGGATGCAGAAGATACACAAACTTCCTGCTCTCTGCATGAGGAGCTTGGTATTAGCACTGACTGGCTGTGTGGTGGATTGCAGGTTTGTCTTTTTACCCCTTTTTAAGAATATGCATGTAAGATGAAAGCAGCCCAAGCAGTGACAGTCAGTTTAAAAAATAAATAAATAATAAAAATAAACTGAGACTATTGCCCTTTGGAACAGTTGAAAAAACATTCAGAATTTGTAACTAAAGTATTGCCAGCAGCAAGGGCTCATTTTCCTGATGTACAAGCGCAGATCAATTAGCCCAACCACTGACATGCAAGTCCTGCAGCAGAACAAGTTATTACACAATCTGCACATAAAAAGAATTTCTAAATATGTGCATTTCTTGGGCTAGGGAACAAACTGAGCCAAGGAGCAGCCACGTGTTGAATTGCTTTTCTTGCAAACCAGAGTGGAGTTGACATTTGTAAAGATGTCTCTACCATAAGAGAGAAAAAAAAAAAAAAAAAAATCAGGGAAAGAAAATTCACACAAGTATAAGCGCACGCCAAAAAGAAATAGCAGCATGGGGGAGAGGTCCCAGAAATGTATGGGGCAAGATAGCCTCTATATAAAGGACAGAGAGATCAGAAAGTCTGGCACAGGAATAAGAATCTGTAAGACTTAGAACAGGATGGAAATGGACTGCTGACAAAAAACATACATTTAGCAAAGGTTCAGGAGAAAGAGCTAATACCTCTTTCCTGGCACTTGATCCCCTCCTGAGTACCTGTTTCCATTCAGTACACCTACCAACCCTCCCCTGCAGCTGGTCTTTATTTGATACACATTTGCCACACAAGAGGAAGTTACGTATTTTTCCCCATCTCCGTAAGGCTCATCTACACGAAGGTGACAGTGACCAATAAGGATTACATTTAACACAGCCCTGAGCTTTCTATAATGTCCTCCCCTCCCTGGCACCCCCAGGCACGCTAAGCAAGAGCTCCGCATGGCAGGCTACTCACTTTGCAAAATGGAAACACTCACAGAAGGGAGTAGCAGTTCACATTCTGGATAACGACGCGCAGCAGGGCTTATCTACACAATGACAGGCAGACGGAGGCATGCCCACACTGCCTGCTATCCATCCAATCTGGAGGTGGGCCAGAAATCCTGCAGAACTCATGTAACCCCGCTGGCAGCACACCCGAGCGGCGTACCAGGCCTCACAGGGCTGGCTGCCATGGGTCCCTGGTCACACGAGTGTGGCCCCTTGACTCCTGCACACGAGTTGGCTCTGGGCCTGCCAGCACAGGGCAGGCCTTGATGCACAGCAGACAAGCTGCATGTCCAGCACTGTGAACTACCCACCATCACTGCAACAAAGCGGCCACCCTATCGCCAGGCCCCAAAACAATCTCCTACCTTTCTTGTACATTCTCCTCCCTTCCCCTTTGCATCCTTGAGCAACTCCACTCCCAGTGCTGCCACTGTGTGCACACATCAACGTTTTCTCTTTGATTCACTGCGACTTCTGTCAGCTCTGTACACCATTCCCTTAAATCACAGCTCTTCTGAGCAGCTCGGTGTAAGAAACCAACATTTTTGGGAAGGACGTGGGGCAAAGAGGAGTTATTTCTTCTGACAGAGTTGCTTTCAGTCTATTGTAGTTAGTGACTAAAATGCAGTCTCTGAAAGGCTCTGGAGATCAGAATGGCTACTGAAGGCTAGTTCCACTGTATTCCAACCACATACACCATCAGATTACCCAAATACAGGAATGTATGATGGGGTAAGTAACAGAGGCTTATGCTAGATGTCGCATTTCTGTCAAGTTTTGCATAGGTGTTTGTGTAGAAATGTCCCAGGTCCACACTCTTCCTAGGAGCTTCTGAGGAGCTCAAGACTCAGGAATATTCTCTTAAATGCTCTGGCAATTTCTCTGTATCACAAAGTCCACCGGCACTCAGTCTGTACATGCTGTGAGACAGTTCTTTCTGCCACAAGCGCTCCATTTATGCTTTATTTCAGTTCTTTACATTACACACGCCCCAGCACTGCCTGAGCTACCCGCTCACCACTCAATAACAACATTTCTTTCCAGCACCACCCACTGCACCTGCAGGTCTTGTCTCATGACACTCCAAGGCACTGTCACTCTAGCAGGAGCTCTCTTTTCTCCAAATTAACTGCTATCTCTCTTCTTGACTCCTCTCAGACTCCTCCCACTGATATTCCTTCCATCCTCCTGCCACACCACCTTCCTGTGGCCAAAAATCTACTTACTTCTAGGTAGTTTAAATACTACAGTGTGTATTTACAACTCTGAGAAGAAAAACAAACAAACAAAATCCAACAGAAAGCCCTTTCTATGACGACACTAATCCATTTATTTATCACCTCTGCAGTATCTGCTTGTCTCTGAAAGCCAATATGAAACCGCATTTCTCCTGTTTGTGTGGCTGCAAGCCTTTAGGATTCACTCCTTATCCTACTGAGAATATAAATGTGTAATGTACAGTCATTGTTTGGCTTTTGTTTCACTATTACTGATTTGGACTATGTACTCATTCAATGAATGTATTCAGTTAGCAAATCCTAGCTCTTATAACAATTATATATTAATTGCTTAATGCCTGCAAAGTCTTTTGAAGAAGGAAAGCAGGTTAGGTAGTTTTATAAGAATTAATTGCTGCAAATGTGCTTTATGATGGCAAACGTTAGTGAATTTAGAATTTTAAAGAACTGCTCAGTGCTTAATTATTTTCCACTTCCAATTAATAAGAAGACCTTTATGAAAATCTTAACGCAGATCTAACCTTATTTGGTATGAACATCTGGAATGTATTCAATACAATTTCAGCATTCTTGTTTCCCATATCATCCATGTTACTAATGAGTAACGTGTTCTAAGAAAGTAGCAGAAATGGGAGTAAATACAACATAGGGGAGTACACAATAAGTAGCAAAGTAGGATGATACAACCTAAGACTAGCTCAGAGCTATGATGGATTTTATTTGAATAATAAATGCTAATGTACTTTCTGTTGTATTTCCATGGAGATATCCATATTGTTGAAAAGTGTGATCAGCTCCTGAAAATTACATGAATCTCTGCTGTGGGTTCAAAAGCTCGTTAGTACGTTTCCCATATGTCATACAAGAGGACACAAGAAACACCAATGGGATATAGCACTCTTCAGTAGAATGATAGATTTAACCTAATTAATTTTTGAATGTGGCAATGACATACATCTAGTCATTATAAATAAAGACAAAAAAATCCAAATCCAGTCTTGAGAAACACCAGGGATTTCTGTGCTGTCAGGTACAAAGCAATATAAATTACTGCAGATCTTGCTAGAATTCATCACTTTAACGTTGAAAAGCAAGCCCTAGAGGAGGCTAGCTATCAGAGCAGTGATTTCAGTATGCCCAAATGCCAGACTTCTGCAGAAGCTCTTTTGGAGAAGGTTAATTTAAGAGCTTTTCTTATATTAACTAGTCACAGTGACAACTGGGATAAGAAGGAAAGAAGAGACAGGATCCTCAAACCTAGTTTTGAGTGACAGCAAAGTTCTGAAAAACAAGAGAAGTAAGAGTTTAAAATTCATTGCAGAGCACCTAAACAAGCTTTGTAATAGCTCCTTCCTAAAACCTTTACCACTCAGTTCTGAAAGATATAGCCACACAGACGAAGAGCCACTATTCTATATGAAGTAATGTTAACACCTATACATCCTTTTTCTCATAAAGGATTCTTCACTAAGGTAGCACTGATACAAAAAAATACACAAGGATTGAGCCAAACAAGATCTACAAGCGTAAATATAACTTGAACCCCCCACATGCAACCTCACATCTTCTCTTGGGAGTCCAAGATCATTGTGTTTCCACACCATTAGATACACGTTAAGGGCTGAGAAACTACTAAAAAGACTCATCATTCATCCCAAAACTTTCCAGTAGATCTAGGAGAACACATTGAAAAACAATTAATTGCAGGCAAGTTTAATAGAATCACAATACAAATACCAACAAGAGTCCCAATCTCAACAAGTGAGATCTCTCTGAGGACCTACAGAATTACAGGTCATGGAAGTGGCCCCGTTTGCCACTATCTCATTTGCTAAATACCCAACAAAGCCTTGACATTCCAAGACATGCCCAAAGAGTTAATAAATAAAGATAGAGGCATTGTACTGATAACACAAAGACAATATAGCTGTGGTACATAAGGCTCGATAAGCCTCCCTTCACATCCTTAGTTTTCAGGGATTTTTTTTTATTTTTATTTTTATTTTTATTTTTTTTACTGCTGTATCTAGTATTGGCTTCTTGTCAGAAAAAAAGGAAAAAAAGGTATTTTTGATGGTGGAACTAGTTTTGATTGAATTACTACAGGGACAAATGGAAAAGGTTTAAAATTACAAGGGAAAGGTTCATGGACAAATTGTGGCTGTTTCTGAAAGAAAAAATCAAAAGAAAAAAACTGCAAATGGGTTTGTAGAGGGTCTCAAAAACCTCAGGCTCCACATGTATCTATTTAAATTAGGGAGCTATAAAACTTGAACTGAGAAGAAAAGTATATCCCTAAGAAATATTCAATACAGATGGCAACATTTCGTTGTAGATGGAGTTTAAAATGTACAAACAATATTAAAAACATGTGCAGAAACAGAGATTCCCCATTCCAAAGCTCAAAGCCTGCTAATCTTCATTAACCCCATTTCAGGCATTCTTGCTCTTTCCCTCTTCCTCCAAAGGAAAAGAAAACTATCTTCTGGAAGATAACATTCCAACTTAACACTGACTTCTAATGCAAAAGCTACATGAAATCAGGACTTTGCTCTGTGTGTTCTTAACCCACAATTATTACTCTAGAATTAATTGCCATTTCATTATCACCAATTCTGTTCCAGATACATTCCGCATATGGGCCCAACATTTCAATATATCAACATACCGAATTTCTCTACTTGCAATGTATTTTGATCCTTTATTTTCCTGCAGTTTTTCTAGATATTTCTGTTATAACACAGTCTATCTAGCATCTTCTGTCTGCCCATTCTGAGACACCCAGATCTACAGATGACAGATCCCATGCCTTTTTGGGGTTGCCGTTATGTTTAATATATACTCCAGCAGCTGCTTTTTTTTTTTTTTTTTTTTTTTTTTTCTTTTACACCTCTCTGGAGAATGTAATGGAAAAATCTCCTTTCCTGTTGCTCCTAGGTACTGGTAAAAGCATGAAGCTCATCTCCCTGTTGCAGCAGGAGTGACCAAGCCTCACTTGTTACATGCATGGAACTCACATTTTTCCTCTGATGTAAAATTTCAAATTGCATCTTGCAAGCAATAAATATTTCCTTCCACTTTCAAACATAAGCACCTAACAACATTTTGTCCTTATAAGGACACAAAATTAATGCATGTTAAATTGGAGAAGTTAACTATTTAATCAAACTCAACTTTTGTAGCAATGTACTGCTGCTATTTAAGAAAGTAGAATTGTACCTAAATACTTAAAGCATCCATTTCATGAAAAATGTAAAATAACATTCAAATTTATAAAGCAAAACTCATTTTGATAATTGCACAAGCAAGGCAAGGCTAGCTGATGTCAATACATCAGTATCTTGTTTACTAAATAAAACACTAGGTGTCTAAATAAGACACATATTAAGCTAATTAAATAGAAAATGCAAAGATTGAAAAGTCTATTTGGTTTAACATCTGCTGAGCAGAATTTTAAGGCATCCCAGTGCATGAGACATAATCTTAGAAAACAAACATCTGTACTTAAAAAACAAAGAAGTCTTTCAAAGCAGATGTACTGCAGCACATAAAGTATCACTTTAATCAATGAGCTGCATTTTATGTAACTTCTACTGCACTTATTCCTGACCAATGTACTGTCAGAGCCCTAACTTCTCTTGAGATCCACAACAAAACACTGCTTATAGGACCTATTCTCAAGTATTTTTCCATGCTTAATGCATATGCAGTCACGTACAATGCTCTCCCTCTCTTTCATCCCTTCACCCAAGTATTTGGAAAACACACCACTAGTATAAGACCATCTTTTAATCTGTATAAACAGAACAGCATGGATGCGTGGATATTCATTTAAATAAACCTTGGAACTACATCTTCTGTTTTCCATACCAAAGTAGTTCACCACTGTTTCAGATAGGGTTGCTGAGTTTTTTCTGTAGTTATCCTGAAGCAACAGAAAAGAGACAAGTTTCCAGCAATTGGTCTAAAATACAAATATAGGTGATACTCTTACATAAACCTCAGACCCCATGGAGCACCTATCCTTTTCCCAAAAGCTGCTAAAATTAATCAAAAGTGTGGTTTCTCTCCAGACATGTCTGTATTTCAGAAAAGTGTGAATTCCATCAATACTTGTATCAAGATACAAAATCCCAAACTGAAAGAAAATATTACATCTGAACAGGCTGAATGGAAAAATCAAATGTAGCATTCAGTTTTATCAATTTTAATTAATCAAGTTGTCTCCAGAACCATTATTATAAAAAGATGAAGAAATGAGTAAACAAAACCATTTCTAGCATTCCTTGCTCTTTATTCCAAACAACATGTAAGGTTTTGTTGTTGTGAAAGTCTCTTTCCCCAGAGATAGCGCATAAATTGTCACAGACTTATCCCTTCTTACTGTATAAAGGATAGGAAGTTGCATGGAAACAATGAATGGAAGTACACTTTTTTTTTTTTTTTAATCAGACAACGACAGGAAGCATTTGGCTTGGTTTACAGTAGAGCTCCATGTTGGGGCCAAAAGGAAAACACCTATAAAACTAAATGCCTGCTGAGAGCAAAAACAGGTTTCAAAGCCATTATATTTTTAATGAATTGGTATAAAAACTCCTCAAACCATCCTACTCACGCTGCTATTGTTATTGTATTCCTGAAAATGAGTAAATTAAACATAACAGAGATGGGAATTCCAGACTTTATAAAGTCAGTTTCAAGAAAAAGAATCTTACTTTTATGATCAGCCACACAGGAATTCATGCATCATCAGATACCATGCACAAACACACATGAAATCCTAGATCAGACCTCAGTGGTCTCTGCTTACCCAAGAAAACAAGTCTTCTGAGTCTCCCTTTCTCAGCAAATTGTTACCTATTTAAATTGCAAATATATACTTCAGCTCTTTGTATGCTTTTAAAAAACACTGGCATAAGTTCTAATGATTTTCAAACCAAGACAAATTCTGTATTATGCAAGAAACTGACAGTAAAATTCATGCCATTGGCTGTGGTCCTTCTTTGATACTACACTATGGAGAGGAGCAGAGGAATTACCTTCCTATGGTGAACCAGTGATCTATATGATCTGGTATCTCATCGCAGGTAGCATCGATAGGTATCAGAAGGTACAAAGGCAAAGGTATCAAAATACATAATAATAGTAAGATCATAGAACATATTCACTTGCTACAAAGGTGAGGAATGATTTTGTTTTGTTTTCTTCTTTAAATTTAGATCGGAATGTCTTCAAAAACCTTGTGATAGGTTTTCATAAACCCAAGTAGTCACACACTTCATGCCTATCAGCTTCAATTTGGAACTACATACACAGCTCTTCTTTTGCTCAAAAATATGTGGCCGTAAATCAGTTGTCTAAGATACAATACCGTGCAGTGAAAGGAGTTTATAATGTCCAAAGCTTTATCTAATGGCTGATGAGAGCCACCTCAAGGATATCAGGAAAGACTAAGAAGGGCCTCAGAAACAGCAAAAGCCAGCGGGAAGAAAAAAACCAAAACCACACAGGCTTGGGGGAAGACTGCTCCATAACTTTAAGAACACCAGCCCTTTTTTAATTAAAGATAACAAGATTGTGAGTTCAGTTGAAGGCTGAATTCCTACAGCTGACCCTGAAAGGATGTGTTCAGTAACACTAAACGTCTCACTGCACAAACCTTGAAAACTGATCCATGTCATGAGCTCAAGGAAAACAAATCCTCCTCTCCTCAAAATAGTTAAAGTTTCTTTCTCCTATTGGAGGGAAAATATTTAAAAAAGCACAAGAGGCAACTGTACTCTTCCTCAGCTCAACCTCTGTGTTAGGATCAGCAAATAAATCATCATGAAATACGCCCTGCTACACTTTTTAGATGCAGGCAATTTATTTCATTTTCCAGCTTGTTTTTAGTTAGGAAAGGCTCTGTACTTAAAACTGTTCAAGGGTCAGTGCCTAAAGGAGAGCATACAACAGTGTTGAGGAATGTCCATAAAGGAATGTCCTTGCTTTATCCTGAACTTGAGGACAGGATCGTCTTGGCAGGGGAACACAGCATCCATATAAATGCCAGAAAGCTAAATGCTGGCAAACATTTCTCTGAGTTCCAAAAGACAGCTCAGACAAGGTGGCTGGACCACATTTCATGCAAGTTGACGTGGTTCACGCCACAGCTGGATCTCCAGCAAGGGCAACAAATGTAACAGCAGTGCTCCTACAACCATGTTCTACGGGTCTCTGATGGCTCAGAGGCTCCTAAGTGGTCTGAATAGCTACATTTCTTTATCTCATTTCTAATTAAAGGTTTGACAGCTAAAGTAAGTAATGCAAAATTCTGAGGGTTGGCTTCTCCATACTCTAAAAACCTTTGACATCATCTGACTCGGATATGCACCCAGATACTACTGGAAGAGACAACAACCCTCACACCTGTGAGCAGTTATAAAAAGAAGTCAATCAGAACAGCCTTCAGTCAGCATTAACAATTAAAAAATCAAAGTTTTATAGATATAGATATACAGATATTTTGAGACTTTTAGGTAAATTCGGTGTTGAAGAAAGTGACACAAATTAGCACAGTGTGTAGCAGGCCCGAGATAGCCCAAATGGAGACAATGAAGTCGTCTTTCCATGAGTTGAGTACCTGACATGCCTCACCCTCTTTTTTTTTTTTTTCCAGCAGCTCAAAAGAATCGTTAGAAATTCCAAAAATACAAGACAGACTTAGAGCAAAGAAAAATATATGCAGACACATTCTAGAGTATGGTGAACAACAGATCTAACTAAGGTGACTGGAAGCACTTACCTTCTCTTTCCACGCATGTCAGTTTAGCCTCAGAAATCTCTCCCACAGTGACATTTTTGCTTAAAATAATTAAAAAACCCTAATTACCTTAGCTTTCAAGCTTCTTTGTAAGTGCATACACAATACCATAAATCACACATATACCTAATTACCTTAAGCTAAATAGTAAGCTTCTATATTAAAACAACTCTGTGGGCATCTGACAATGCTTATAAGGAACAGTATCAGGTAACATCTTTGAAAGCTCTTTTTCCTCTTGTTCTCCAAAGTCCACATGCTAGAATCTTTAAAATAGG